>NC_086155.1:10535287-10836675 GCF_035149785.1 Candoia aspera | reverse complement strand
AGTGCATTACAATAGTCCATACTGGAGCTGACTAGGGCATGAGTGACTGTGAGCAGAGCTTCACGATCCAGGAACAGAAGGAACTGGCGCATAACACAAAATTGTGCAAAGGCCCTCCTGGCAAGTTTCTGCACATTTGCATTCCTTTGCATGGTTTAAATAACTCTGCATTAACTTGAGGGCCATTCACAGTGAAAAGCACATGGATGCTTACAAATGTTTTTCATCTGTTGATTTTTTGAAAAACAAAGTTATAGATACTTTGTCTGAGCCGGGGTATTGAGAGAGACACTTTTTAGAGCCATTGGGTTTTTCTTTTTCTTTCCTTCCTTTCTTCTCTGCACTGACACTCCATATTGAAGAATGTCACTTCAGGTTATGTCGCTCTCCCTGAATTGTGTCCTATAGCGAAGCATAACTGATGCAGGCTGACATCACCTGCCACCCTAGGATTTGTCAGCTAAAAAAAGAAGTTAATTTACTCTCTCAAAAATATACAAACTTAAAAAATGTTATCTGTGGAAGTAGCTGATCTTTGACTGATCATCATTAAATATGTATATACTGATTAAATGAGCTAAATTCTAGTTTAAATGGCATATACTTTTTCTCCTAACAAACCCTAACATTTTTGATCCAATAAAACCAGAAGCTTAAAAATCCCATTTCCTTCCCACCATGCTGTCTAGCTGTCCAGTAACCCTTAACCCTGTCTCAAGTACTTCCTGTCTCAGAGGATTGTCATCTGACTATGGTGGTTGTCCTAACAGTGAGACACACACTGAGACAAGGAGTAGTTCTCTAGTGTTTATTACTGCTACATACACAGAATCCTAACAAGCTGAATAAGCGTGGGAAAAACCCAGACATATAAACCCCAAAAGCTAAGGTGGGCCTGATCTGTGTCTCTTTGAATGGCTGCTTAATTCCTCAGTACTACGCATGCGTTTTCCACCCTGGATGGGAGCCCCTTCCTGCTCGCCATCATTACTCATGACAGTGGTAATACAAAGGGGTGGGTGGGTAGATCTACACTTTGTCTCAAACTTTCCATTGCTAAGATTAAGTTCTCCCTCCAAAAATTAGTGTCTTAATTTGCTTAAAGTCCAAGTGGAAGAGAAAGAAGACAATCATTTTCTGATGGTTTTGGGAACCATATGATTCACTTGCAAGGCAATATGCGTCAGGCCCAGCCCACAAATGATGAAGAGTCAGTCCATTCAAACCTCAGGTCTTTATTTGCTCTCACCATTTAGGCAGAATCTTGCCAGACTAAAGCTACTCTACCTAACCTAAGGGGAAAAAACCTGGGAGAGCTCTAGAGCGGGGCTATTCTGAACCTCTCGGTTTTCCCACCATCGCTTCCTGGACTGTTCCTCCTTTTATCTCTTCCACCTTCTTGGAATGTGCTCCCTCCTTCCTGAGAACCAGCAGAACTGCCAAAATCTACCACAATGTGATATAGTTGTAGAGGGGAGGGGAAGGTTGTCCATTGTGTGGGTAGGTGTGTGAGTACACCTAATAGGGAATGGCCAGGTGTTACTTACCTTCTCTTATCTGAGAAGGCTCCTCATCTGAGAAAGATAATCAAAGTGTCCTGGTTTTCTTAGTGCCTTCTGTGTCAGGTGAGCCAACCCCAAGCATAGGTTCTGAACCAGAAACATCCTCATTAACCCACGTTCTTCTGTCCAAGACCTTGATCCAGTTGCCACCATCACTGGAGCTGAAGGCACTGATTATAGTCACTCATCCCCTTGTCTTCATGAGCAGGCTACTGTAATGCACTCCAGGTGGGACTTGAAGACCATCCTTGAAGACCACCCAGAAATTGCAATTAGCACATGATATAGCATCCTTCACATTAGCAGGACAACCCGGTATTGTTATATGCCACCATTATTGCAAGAGCTGAATGGTTGCTGGTTTCTCTCTGGGTACAGTTCAAGGTGTTAGTAATCATCTTTAAGGTCCTACATGGCTTAGAGATTGGCTGTCTTTGAGACCACCTATTCCAAATGGAATCTGCCCACCCAAGGCATTCCTGTGCAGAGTCCCTATCCCATGGCCCTACCCCTACCCCAAGAGCAGACTTGGAGGGAAGCACACTCCACACTATCTCCCGTCCTGTGGAATGTCCTCATCCCAGACAAAAGAACCACGCCCTTATTCCTACCATTCAGGAAACTTTTTAAAACATATGTTTTTCCATGTGAATTTGTAATGGTATGTGGGAAAGATCTTGGGAGACAGGGCAAAGAGATGCTGCCTAGGGAAGATAAGAGAGGGCATAGCCCACAGCTGCATAATGGGTAGAGAAAGAGGCTCAGAAGGGACCCTCCCTAGCTTCATTGGCTGTAAAGGAGACAGCAGGAGATTTGTACTTTCAGACTTGCAAGATAGGTTACAAGTTAATGCAACCTTAAAATAAAGTAGAATTAGCTCATCTGGTCATGTTTCTGGTCTACCTGGGAAGGCTGGCAATTTAGGGAATGATGAAATAATGGGAGAAACACCTGAGTGGGGATGAATCTTGCTGTTTGGTATTATAAGGTGTTATGGTTTTTAATACAAGACTACTTTGAAGTGATGTTGATAGTATTTATTACTATGAATATTATTATTTGATAATTTTGAATAATTGTAATGTAGTGCATTATTGTTTTGAAGTCAATATTGCAGTAAATCCTGTCTGGAGCCTACCTCCCAAAACAGCTCTCTACAGTCCTTCATGGTTAGAATACCCATGAATTTAATTATGGCAAAAATGAGAATCAAGGTAGCATCATTGTATGTATGTATTGATAAGATTTATTTATTTATAAGATTTATTTATAAATAAATAAATAGGAAGAGGGAGGTAGGCATAAAGAAATCAAGTCTGAACATCATGGTAACCATAATTCTGTTTTATGTAGACTTTCAAACATTTCCCTCAGTAAATGAAGCTGAAACAGTTCACCCAGTTGTGCTAAAATAGGTACACACTAGTATTTCTTTGTTCTACAAAATAGGCTTTAATGTGAACATCAGAGACAGTAGACAGCTTGATAAAATGTCTAGCCTGCATAATGCTATTAAAGTTGCTATGATGGAGCAAAACAGGATTTCATGTCAAGCCAAATTGTCCCGAATTGCAAAAATTATTTCATGAATATTATTACAGAGGAAAATTGTGAACTCTCAGAAACACATGCTGCATCAGCACTGTTATTCTTCCTTATTTAAGAATAACAAATATAGTTCTACAGATAAGGGACACAGGAGGGAAACTGTCAGGCCTTCAAGAATCTCTTATTATACCATACAACAATAAAGTCCCAATAATTCTGAGTGAAGCCATAAGAGCAAAGACCATTCTTGCCTCAGAGGATAAGCTGTGCCAGAAGAGGGGAGCCACTACACAGAATACCTATTTTCAGCTACCTTCTCTCATACTTCCTGGCAGGCAGGACCCCAAGAGGAGGCATTTAACCTTCTTCCTTTGACTTCAGCCTTCTTCCTAACAAATCATACTCATCTTTGCTCTGAAAGACTTCTTCTTTGGGATTCACCATTTCCAGATGTGGCTACTCTAGGCAAAGTCTAACAGGAACAGAACAAGGAAGGCACTCCCTCAGATATCAGTATCTTAACCTGAATGTCATTGTTAAAACCTTGAAATCCAACTGCAAACATTATTGTACTGACTCTAGTTCCTGAGTGACAGGGAAAGTAAGGAAGAAACAGGAGTCCATCTGGCCTTTCTTTCTTTCTTTCTTTCTTTCTTTCTTTCTTTCTTTCTTTCTTTCTTTCTTTCTTTCTCCTCCTTCTCCCTCTCATCTTTCCAATGGCTTACAATTCTTTCATTTTGAAAGAGTTACCTAGCTCTCTCTATTTATTTATATTGATTGTGTTTATATGTAGCCTTTTCCAAAGAGGTCAAGGTCACACACATGGGGGATGTCCTTCATATTGTTCATAACAACAACCTGTTGAAGTAGGTTGGGCTGAGAGAGAGTGTGACTGGCTCAAAGTCCACCAGTGAGTCCTGTGGTGGACAGGGACTTGACCACTGCTCTTTCACTGAGGACTGAGAAAGATGAAGAATGGATGAGAGTGCTCTTTGGAATGCCTCAGGGAAGGATGACAAGTTATAGATACAAGACAGACCAACTAAAAAGGATGTGTAAGCCAGAGGCACTGGGCATACATAACATGACATTTTTTATGTAAGAACCAGAATGGAACTTTAAAGATGACAATGTCTGGCATTAAAATGTGATTCTGTCCATTACTCTTCCATACCACACATCTCACACACATTGAACATTATGTACATTTGATCTTCTACATGTATTTCTAGTATCATGATGGTGGGATCTCCTATTTTAAGAGGTAAAAGTTCCTTAACTTTTTAGCACTTTGAAGAACATGGATTTAGGATCATCTTCTGTAAACTTTTCCAAAGAATCACAGTATGTTGGGAGCAATGTTTTTTCTCTTTCACAGTTCAGCTTTTGCTGGCTTATTATTTAATGTAAAACATTTTTTTTTCCATCTGGGAAAATACAGACTGGATAGACCCTGGAGCCATAGGTTTATTAGTAACATTCCCACTGCAGGATTTTATTTTACTTTATTTTTAAAAGAGGAACATAGTTCAGCAACTGGCAACAAATGCAATTGATTAAAAAAATCTACATCTATCTGGTTAGGCAACATTTGGAATTAGTATTTGAACAGGGAGAATGCTACTGGGGTTTGAATAGCATTTCTGTCATTTTGCCACAGCTTGGAAGCAATCACATCCAAAAACATGACAAATTTAGGAAAATGTATATTCAATAAATCTCCCAGGTACTTTGCCATGCAGAATAGTGTATAAAGTCAATATCTGAATGATTTCAGCTGGCTCACATCGCATCTCACAAAGAAGTCATTTACATTTGTTACCTTTTATATCAGCTTATTTGCTGCATTTCTGAGGAATCCTTGAAGTATCTTGGCCATGTGGAGGATATACAGTATATATATAAAATTCCCTTCTCACCCATATGGGTGGCATGTGTCTTCCTCAATCTTGGGTCCTCTACCAGAGGCCTGGGAGTTTGAGGGTTCTGCGCAGTATCTTAGCTGTTCCTGGCACTGCACTCTTCTGGACAGACAGCTCTGATGTTGCTCCTGGGATCTGTTGGAGCCCCTCTCCCAGCTTCAGAGATACAGACCCGGGTGCTCCTACCACTACTGGGACTACTTTAACCTTCACTTTCTGCATCTTCTCTAGTTCCTCCTTAAGGTCCTGGTCCTTCTCCAGCTTCTCATACTCCTTCTTCCTGATGTTGCTGTCACTTGACATCACTACATATATCACCACTGCTGCCTTCTGGTCCTTCTAACTATCTTTCTATCTATCTATTCCAGGTTCTTGGCTTGCCCATGTAGACATGTATTTTATATATATATATATATATATATATATATATATATATATATATATATATATATACACACATACATACATACATACACACACACACACACACACACACATAGTGGCAGGGTGTAAGATGCAGGTAGGAACAGCATACACTGAACAGCACAATCCAGTAGCTGGCATTGTGTACAGAAACATCTGCACAATGTATGGGCTAGACCCTCCCAAGTCCAGATGGGAGATTCCACAGAAGGTGGTGGAGAATATCAGGGCTAAGATCCTGTGGGATTTCCAGATCCAGACAGAGAGACAGGTTGACCAATCAACCAGACATCATTTTATATATATAACTGCATATGTATTTATGTATATAAGTGATGCTGTGGATGTTCTTTCGCAGTGCCTGGAGGCTGTGGGGGTCTTGATGGGGAACAACAGGCTTCAGCTGAACTCTGGTAAGACAGAGTAGGTGTGGGTGTGGGCTCCTCTATATCTGGGGATTTATCTTCTTTGGTCCTTGATGGGGTTGCACTACCCCAGATGGACCCAGTGCACAATTTGGAGATCCTCATGGAGTCCTGACTCCTGCTCGAGGAGCAGGTGGCAGTCATGGCTAGGAGGGACTTTGCTCAATTTCATGTGGTGTGCCAGTTGCACCCTTTCCTGGATTGGGAAGCCCTTCTCTTAGTCATGTCCTGGTCATCTCCCATATGGACTACTGCAAGGTGCTGTACGTGGAGCTATCCTTGAAAAGTATCCAGAAGCTGCAGCTGATGCAGAATGAGGCAGTGCTGGCAGTTATGGGCACCTCTAGGACTGTGCATATAACATCTCTGCTGCACAAGCTGCATTGGGTACCAGTTTGCTTCCAGGTCTAATTCAAGGTGTTGGTTATCACCTTTAAAGCCCTTTGTGGCATGGGTCCAGGTTACCTGAGAGACTGCCTCACCCCCATTACATCAACTTGTCCCACCCGGTCCACCAGGAAGGGCATGTTATGGACCCTGTCAGCTAAAGAATTCCAACTGGTGGCATCTGGGAGGAGACCCTTTTCTGCCATTGCCCCCACCCTGTGGAACATCTTGCCCCCTGAGGTGAGGTTGGCCCCTACTCTTCTGGCCTTCTGGAAGAGCATTAAGACCTGGCTCTGCCAACTAGCTTGGGGATCCAAGAGTGGTAGGCAGCCCTAGGGGTGGTTGGTGGTTTGAGGATGCTCTCTCCATCTTTTAGTTTTTCTCTTTAACTTTCTTGCATTTCTTGTATTTTTATAATGGTTTTTATGACCTTTTATTTGTAGGCCACCCAGAGTCACTTCCATAGTGAGATGGGTGGTGTATAAATTTTTCTCTTTCTCTTTCTCTCTGGCTGTAATATATGTGTGTGTGTGTGTATTAATCTGTTAAATCATGTCCGATTCTTGGAGACTGCCTGGAGAAGACCTTGCAGTTTTCTTGGCAAGGTTTTTCAGAAGTGGTTTGCCATTGCCTTCTTCCTAGTGCTGAGAGGGAGGGACTGGCCCAAGATCACCCATCTGGCTTCGTGCCCAAGGCGGGACTGGAACTCACATTACTCTAGTTTCTAGTCTGATTCCTTAACCACTACACCAAACTGGCTTTCTAATATATGCCATAGACATTTGTTGATAGTAGAGGAAAGGATGGTGGGTTTTTTTGGTTGTTGTTCTTAGTATTTACATGGCTATCCTTCTGCAATCTTAGTAGAATCACTGGACGGTAAAACTACAATACAAATCATTCAGCTCCCTTATTTTAAAGGAAGAGAAGTTTTAGAAATGGTCTCTCTCTGTCTTTTCTTTTGGAATATTACAGAAGGCCAAAATACTGTAGAAAGCTGCTCTGATGATTTCTGCAGGGAACTCCCCACAGTTTGTTTCACTTGTCATTTGAAATAGAGATTGTGGTTTGTTCTGGCCCAAACAAAGCTGAGAAAGAAGCTATGGTTTAATACAAGGGAGGATAGTGGGGTGAAAAAGGTGGGGTGATGCAAAGAAAATGGGCAAAAGGAATATGTAATGTTCCCTTTTATTGCATCATTTATGAATTCAATAGAAGGAAGCTGTTCCTAGGAAAGAGTGATATTTTAATGGAGATAACTGATTTGGGGTCTGTCTTAGAAGAGTTTAGGGACACGGTGGCGCTGCGGGTTAAACCGCTGAGCTGTCAATCGGAAGGTCGGCGGTTCGAAACCGTGTGGCGGGGCGAGCTCCCGTTGCTAGTCCCAGCTCCTGCCAACCTAGCAGTTCGAAAACATGCAAATGTGAGTAGATCAATAGGTACCGCTTTGGCGGGAAGGTAACGGCGTTTCGTGTCGTCATGCTGGCCACATGACCCGGAAGTGTCTATGACAACGCCAGCTCTAAGGCTTAGAAACGGAGATGAGCACCGCCCCCTAGAGTCGGACACGACTGGACTTTACGTCAAGGGAAACCTTTACCTTTAGAAGAGTTCAAAAATATTTCAGATTAAAATCTTCCCACCTAAAATATCCCATTACAACCTCAGAGCAGCCCTACAACACATTCTGAGTTTGGAAGGCTTCAAACTTCAAACTGTAAACTGCCCAGAGTCCCCCGACGGGAGGATATGGGCAGGGATAAATTAGATAAATAAATAAACAAACAAATAATGCTTTTTGCGTACCTTTAAACTGCATTCTTTCCATTCTCCAACCAACCCTGCCCCCAATCCCCTGATTTCTACAATATTTCAGTTTCTTTTCTGTGTCAACCAAAGATAGTTTTAGTTACCCCAGCGCTTCAATCATTCAGATCAACGTGTTCGCTTTTAAAAAATGTAGCTGTTCAGAAACTACTTATTTATTTGTTCTATTATTTCCATGTTAGGCATGTTAATTGGTTTTTACTATATTCTTTCATTGTTGTCAGATTTTTAAATTTTAGAATGCTGGAAACCTGGTTGGTTGGTTGGTTTTTCCCTATTTTTTTTTTTTAATATTTACTAATAATTTGTAAAAGAAGAAAAAACAGCGAATGAGCCAGAGAAAGGAGAAAAAAAGAAAAGAAAGAAAAAAGAAAGAAAGTTAATACAGAAATATAAAATTGGTAAGTGGGCAAAGGAATTACCAAGATTGTACAGTTAGTGCTCAGTATGTCCTTGATGAGAAATTAACCATAAAATACAAAGCACATTAACAATATGAGAAAGGATTTGAATCTCTAAACTGACTGTCAAAACAGTAATACACACACACACAGAAATACACACACAGAGAGAAAGACTGTCCAGGCAGTCTCCGAGAATTGGACACGAATGAACGAATTAAAAAAAAAACATACATACATACAGGAAGGAAGAAAAACTACTCTTACCATAGATAAATATTAGTTTCTAACTTCCCCTTTGTTGTACTCTGACTGATGTACAATATTTATAAATTTCTTATGTGCTTATTTAATATTTAATTTAAATATTTAATTTAAATATTATTTAAATTTAATATTTAAATTAAAATATTAAATTAATTTAAATATTAAATTTAAATGTTATTTAAACTTTAAATAATATTTAGAGTTCTTATGTGCTTCTGAAACCTGGTTTTGAAAGGCAGGATACACATTCATATCTATATATCTACAAGGATACCTTCTGAATCAGCAGTGCAGCAGTGTATGTGTTATTCTATTCTCCTGGGAACATTTGTTCATTTGTTTTCTTACTAATGTCCCTGGTGGTCTCCCATCAAAGTGCTAACCAGGCATGACCATGCTTAGCTTGTGTATCTGGGTGCGTAAAACAGCGCAGTAAACAAACTGTAAACCAAGACTTCAAAGTTGGCCACTTTCCATGACAGAAGAATAAAATTATGGGAATTACCATGTTCTTGATTAATTTTCAGTTCCTTTGTAAGTGAAATGAAATCCATTGGAAGTAGTAATAGTAATACAGTAGTTTAATCCTGTTTTATTCTGTTCTTCCTTTCAAAGGAGCCCCAAAAAGAACAGCTAAAACACTTGACAATGAAACCATGTATCAGAATCACAAAACACTAAAAAAGTCAGAAGGTACTAACTTTTTTTTAAAGCAGTCTTTATTACAGATACTTTTGATGTTATATAAACAACACAATCAATTAAAACAAGCATTAAAAAAAAAAGAATGAAGCAACTGAAATGAAGTTCATTTTGAACAGGTAAGCTGGACCTGGATCAATTTTTACACATCTCTTTCAATGAGTTGCAGTCTTGCACTGTGTGGGTGAATAAATACATGGAAAAATAGATCCTTGGAGGAATAAATTCCCATTACTTCAATGAGCTTTGATACCTAAGCTTTTTGTTTTGAATAGTACTCTATTATCAATGGAGAATTTGTCTTTCTTTAACCATATAAAAATATCAGGCTCCTGAAGGGATGAAGGAGCAAGGGGATTTCACACCAACTCAGAATAAAATGTAACAACATCTTTGCCAGTGACATTTCACCATCTCCTCATTCAGATCATCAACTAAAGACATGCACACATAGATATACATGGAAGGAAAGAGAGATCTTTCCTAGACTTCAAGTAAAATAAAGCTAATCTTAGAGCATATTTCTATTGCCCCTGCCAGACAGTGTTTGCATACTTCCCCTCTAGGAACACAGGTAATCCTCACTTAACAACCATTTGTTTACGACAGTGCTAGAAAAAACACTTATGATTAGTCCTTACACTTATTGCAGCATCCCCATGGTCACATGAGGACAATTTGGGCACTTGGCAACCGGTTCGCATTTATGACCATCACAGCATCCTGTAGTCATCTGATCACCATTTTCTATCTTCCCGGCCAGCTTTTGGCAAGCGAAATCAATGGGGAACCATGTGGTTCACTTAACAACCACTGCAAAAAGGTCATAAAATTGGGTCGGATTTGCTTAATGACTGCTTCATTTAGCAACCAAAATTCCAGGCTCAATTGTGGTCATTAAACAAGGACTACCTGTAACCTAGATGTAAAACTTGATTGCATTACCTAAGTGCATTTATAATCTATTGTTTTATACAAAATGCCATCAGCTCCAACTCTCAGGGATACTATAAATAAAACAGCATCGCTTTCTTGCTCAGCATCTTCAGTGGCCAACTGCACGTAGCAGATCAATACTTGATCAAATAATTTAAAAAAGGAAAAGAAAAAGATTGCTCTGATTGTCGGTCTAGTAGCAGTGGGAACAGGAAGAACCAAAGCATTGGCAATACTTTTATTAGAATGAAACACAGTGACACAAAAAGAGTGAAGAAGCTCTCCAGAAATCTTCACTGGGCTGGATTGTACACTGAAGATGGGGGGAAAAGCAGAAGTCCAAAAATTAGGCTGGGAATTTCACTCATGCGCTTAGTGGGTCAAAGTCAGTTTGAAGATATGCAGGATGAGTGCATCAACAGCAGCCACTGCAGGTGGGAGATTACACTTTCTCTGCTGAACAAAGGAGAAATGGCTAGTTCTCCACTCAGTTCTGAAAGCATAACAGTCATCTGTTTCTCAGATTTTTCTCAGCCCTTCAGTGACAAAGGCAGGTTCCTGGTTCCAAAGAATATAAAGAGAAACACTGTATTGATTATATTAGCAAGACAGGGTGTTAATTTTAAGTTGTACATTAAGTTTTCTTTCTCTGAAAGAGACTTCCATTTCTCTCCCTGATTCTCCAGCAAGGGGTGGAGCAGATGCTTGAGAACTTCTTTCAAATTTCTCTTTAGGGTATTTTTGAGCAGGCCTGATTGCTGGCAGCAGCAGACAGTGCTACTGCTGCTATTGTTGCTTTCTGTTTAGATTTATTTTATAAATTTATGAAATGACCGAGTTGGAAGGTGATATTTCATCATTAAGTCCCTTCAGGACTTTGAAGAATGTTAGCATATTCTCCTTCAGCCATCACTTGTCAAGGCTAAACTTGTCCAGTTCTTTCACAGTTCTGTGTTGGGGGATACACACCTCCATTCAGATTGCAGGAAATCGTCTTTCTCTGGAAGGAGAATGATCAAATTACGTTCTTAGAAGGTGACCCAGAAAAGTGTCTGCAAGTGGGCTTCTGGCCCAATCCCAATACATCTTGTGCTGCAAAATCCTTTTAATTTTTTTTTTTCTTGTACAGTGTATACATGTGGGAATTCCTTACATGAAGCAGCCCAATTCATCAGCAGCTGCTGGGCAGAATAGATTGGTATAATTTCATTGCTTTTATTATAATTGGGAGAAAGATTTAAAAGGGTCAAATCCCTTTTGAGCATCACCAATATGCTTGGCTAGTAGGCCTTTTTCTTTCCTTTTTTCATGGTTTCTTTTTAATGTTAAGAACCAAGTTCATGACAGTTTGTTGTTAGCTGACCTGCAGCCAAAAGCCTGATGGATCATCAGAGCATTTTTCCAAACTCCATAATCCTTGCCCAAGGGATTCTCCTCCAGTGTTTATTTCTTCTCTTGCATTGAGAATGTGGTTTTGATCTGGAAAGAAAAATGCAATAAAAATGTGTTGGCAGGAACTTGCAAATTTTATGGTTGGAAATTAGAAGATTTACATAGGGAATTACCATCCTTATTATAATAACCGCAGGTCTTGCTCTGCACCAAATGTTCTGTTAATATTTTGGATCTTTAAATGACAAATGCAGTTGTGACCCTTGCATCAATATTAAGTATTCCCATTAAACTGACTTTTACGTGCAGGGGCTTTGGTGGGTTGTGGGTTTCAAAAACAATCAAGATGGCAGCTGCAACCGTACAATGAAAATCCTGTCCCCTTTTTTACATGTGATTTAAACCACTATATCTGAACAAGACCTTGTGGATAATGCAGACACCTAGTATGCACTAAAACTATTTAGTACATTTCATTGGGTTCTTAGTCTTACAGAGTAGTTCATGTATTTATTTCTTACTGCCCATTAACATGTATAAAGAGCTAAAAGTTTCTGATTAGAACTCTAAAATATATCACACTCATTGGCTGTATCTATACAACAAACTGGATGGGGCTGAAATGGGGTGGATAGTTTGGGATTCAGTGTGCTGTGAAAATCCAGTGAAAAACCACTGTCTTAGCATGTTGTGCAAATGAGGGCCATGCATTACACCATTATATGATATACATGCAGTTGCAGGTAATCCTTACTTAACAACCACAATCCGGACCGGAATTTTGGTTGTTAAATGGAGTGGTCATTAAGTGAATCTGACCGGATTTTATGACCTTTTTTGTGGTGGTTGTTAAGTGAATCACCACAGGCATTAAGCAAACCACATGGTTGTTAAGTGAATCATGTGGTTGCCCATTGATTTGGCTTGCCAGGAGCCGGCCAGGAAGGTCAAAAATGGTGATCACATGACCATGGGATGCTGCAATGGTGATAAATGCAAACTGGTTGCCAAGCGCACAAATCGTGACCGTGTGACCATGTGGATGCTGCTATGGTTATAAGCAGGAGGACCGGTCATAAGTCTTTTTTCGTCAGCACTGTCGTAAGTCCGAGCCATCACTAAATGAATGGTGGTTAAGCAAGGACTATCTGCATGTTTTATTTGCCCAAGTTTAGGATTCAGAGTGTTGTTTGAACACATCCACTGTCTAGCAATAAGTGGAAAAAGAAACTACCTCCAGTAGGACCTATTGGCAGCCCTACAGACTCCTACGGTTACTTGGAGTCTGCTGATTGGCTATTCTGCACAAAAAAATGTACAAAGGGTGCTGCGAGGGATCAGATGGCATCTGATGACAGATGGCAGATGGCATCTTCTAAAGCTGCATATTCTAACTTGTGCCTTTAGTATTGCATTAGTCTTTATTCAG
Organism: Candoia aspera; assembly: GCF_035149785.1. Taxonomy (NCBI): domain Eukaryota; kingdom Metazoa; phylum Chordata; class Lepidosauria; order Squamata; family Candoiidae; genus Candoia; species Candoia aspera. The sequence goes on along the minus strand of NC_086155.1, from coordinate 10,823,454 downwards.
GCTGCTTTGTGTTCTTCGAAAAGGACTCATTCTGCAGGAAGAACAAATTTGACAGCATGCAATTTGGGAATTACAGACCTTGTAGCTGAAGCCTCCAGTCATTCAAGCAACCTGTTCAAAGATGCTGCTGTTGACAATCTTGAACAATTGTCCATAACTGTGAGGATACTTTTGGATGTCATCTTAGACTCTTCATTCCACTCCCTGCTTCACTTTAAAGAAAGGCAGGCTAAATTGAGTCCATTACTGGCCATGAATCTTCTGACGATATTAGAGTTTGATGAGTGAAGTCCTTCTTTATAGGGAGTGTGTTCTTCTTTGCCCTGCATTGCCTCTCCAAAGACCTATCACTAAAGTTGCAGCCTCAAATATATCCTCTGGGAAATCAATAACGAATCAAGCCAGCTATTCACTTAGATTTATTGGTGCAACCAGGTGAGGCTGCCAAAAATCTTCAAGAGTGTGTTGTTGATTATGAAGAAGGCAGCAGAAAGCAACTCATGGCTGGATTTCAGACTGATTTGATAAACTTCACCTGAAGCTCCTGATAATGCAAGTGCTAAGTCAAGCAGACAGATCCTAATGCTGGAGCTATACACTCCAGAACTATAAAATCTTTTATCCATAGTCAATCAGTAGACCCTTCCTGGATACAGCTTTCAAGTAAAGATGGAAAACACATTACAGTGAGTCTGTTTAAAACAAAAAACAAAACAAAACAAAACAAAAAAAATCTATAAGCAATGGAAAGCTATTTTCAAAATAGACTTGGACAGAGTTCTTCCCATTTCTATCCTTATTTGTGAATAGAAAAACATTGGCCATTGAAAGTTTGCTATTTTGCTGTCAAATTGGAGGGGGCATGGATTTGGGGATTTGGGGGGCTGCCTAGGAAGTATGAATTATGAACAAGCTAGTATATTGTTTGAATATAGTCATAGTAACTGGCTTCATATCTGAGTGAGTATTTAGATCTCACCGGTCTGGTCTTAGTCTAACATGTGAATGATAGTATAAAATCTTTGGAGACCAATAGAAAATAGAAGTAGCTAAAAGATTCTCCTTATGTTCTATATGCACATAAGGGGGCTTGCATAAAGAAATAGGAAGAGTTTGTGGGCAATCTGAATTGATAAAATCCGTAATTCTATAACCTTCTTCATCATCTTAAAGAACAGAACATCCCAAAGAAGAGAATATATATATATGGGGTTGAACTGTGGAGTCCTTCGTGCTCTCTGAGTTTGGTTGTTTGCTTGCAGACATTTCATTACCCAACTAGGTAACATCATCAGTGCCTGTAACTAATCATTAGTAACTGATGATGTTACCTAGTTGGGTAATGAAACATTTACAAGCAAACAACCAAGCTCAGAGAGCACGAAGGACTCCAAAGAGAACATCTTTAATCCTAGTGCGCAGTGCTCCACATTAATAGCATTTTGATTTAAACAGTTTTCATTGTCTTAAGCTCTTTGGTTGCTCACCACCTCTGCATTTGCCATGACATGAGTCCTGTGGGAAAAAAAATAATTCAGAAATGTTATGTTGTTATACCCTAAGGATGATATACAGTATCAATATCCCATGGTCCAGGTTGGAGGGTAGAAAACAGGCTTATTGGAGGGTTCATGTAATAATTGGTACCAAGACTAAATAAAGATTCAGGAGACCATTATGTAAACCACCAGCAGCAAGTTTCCCAAATAACAGTGAAGGTGTCCATTTTTCCACTAGTTTATTAGAAGATTATTAGAAAGAAAGTCGTATAGTCTGTGTTGTAAAGTACATGGGGATAAATTAGTTCTAAATGGAAAATAATTCGGTTGCTGAAATTCTTGTAGCCCCACCCTGTTCTCACCAATACATCTTGCTAAGGAGAATTCTGTGCATTGTAAGAATCACTTTCAGTTTTAGGCAACTGCCAAGAAGCCTGACACTTGATAAGTCCTCCTACCCATTCAGATCCACACAGCAGTTGCCTGCTGCTTATTCCAGCTGTTTTTTTCACATTCTCTGGTGCCTTAACTCACATGTTCTTTGTAGCTGGCCATTTAGGTTAAAATCCAAAATATTAAATGAAAAATAGCTGTCAATGACAAAACGTTATCAGGACTCTTTTTCTTATTATCAAGTACAGTAGGTAATACAAATAAGATGTGAAGGTTGTGCATATTGATTAAACAAAAACATACATAGGCATGAAGTGATATTCATTTCCTTTGGCAGCAAGACTGACAACTCAACAATCAATGCTCTGTTATCTTTAAATACTGCTAAAATGGGAGGATGGATATTTAACATTTTGACCTTGTCCTGCTTTATTTGTGATTGCTTGTTTAGGTTAGGAGCCTTCAACATGCCTTAACTGGAACTGTTAAAAATATCTCCTGAATGTTAATTTAATAATTCAATATATTTTTTGTAGTTTTCTTTGGCTAAGTGAGCTACCTCCTTTTTTTTCCAGGTTTAATTAGAAAAGGATAACTAATTAGGAAAGCAACTCTTGTGTACTTCTAGCAGAAGCTTATTTCAAGTTCATACTCCAATTGCTCCTTCACTCCAACAAGGAGCAGTTAACTTCATAATGCCAAAGTAATTATAGTGATAAAATATGCAAAATATTATCATATATGATGTAAAAACATAATGAAGATAATCCAGCCTTCTCACGCATGGGCCAAGCTTCACCATTATGTTCCAGTAGTTACACAGATTCTTATTCCATTGGATGAAATAACTATGGCATATGAAGAAGCTCCTCAAAATCTTTAGATAGTTGTGGGACAAGCTAAGAAAAAAAGCAAGGAGTTACCTATGCTAACAGACTTTCACTTATCTGGACTAAGCCATCCCAAATCCAAAAAATCCAAAAAAAGTTATCTAGGTTGTTATCAGGGTCCCAGTAGGTGAATCATGGTTGTCCAGATAGTTATTTGATTATAATTGTATGTATAATTGCCAAGAGGAAGATCAGAAGACATACATACATACATACATATTCATGTGTCCCATTCTTTTTTTTTTTAAAGCAACCACTAAAATGTTTATTCATGGAAATGTTAATTTGAGATTCATAATTATAAGTTCAGGTAGAATTACAATGCAGCTCAATAAACTGTGTGCCCAAGGACCAAATTATATGATCCATCAAGTTCATGTCATTTTTAAAAAAACATTTATTAAACACATACATACGTAACTTTATAAACTTATGTCCAACTTTTATACTTTTACATATACATTTAATAATCATAATTATTATATAAACCTTAAAATGTGCACCCCATCCCCAGGACCAATATTTTACTTAATCATTTGTCTTTGCAGAAATATAATAATTCTTGTGAAGGTGTACATCCTTTCCCTTTTAATGAAACAAATTCTACAAATATATTCCATATCTCTGCAAAATCATTTCGACTCTGTAACCCCCTTCTAACTTTAATATTACTCGTCACCTTATCATCAATTGCAATATTCCACACTTCTTTATACCATTCCTCTATTTGATAATGACCTTTTACCTTCCATTTTTTAGCTGTCATTAATCTTGCCGTCATCAATAGATTTGTAATTAAATCTTTAGAGGCTTGAGTGCATCTAACCTTGTCATATATATCTGGACATACCTCCAAATTTATCCCAGTTATCTCATTTATCTCTTTAAATACCAGTTGCCAAAACTTCTGTACCTGTTTGCAACTTCACCACATGTGGAGGTAAGTGCCAGATTCCTGGCATCCCCTCCAACATAATACTGAATATTTCTTATCTATTTGATTTAATCTTACAGGTGTCAAATACCATCTCCAAACCATTTTTTTTTTAAAAAAATATTTTATCCTTACAGACATAGTTTTTAAAATGTGCATATCCCATATCTTCCTCCAACTCTGATTACTTATTTGTTGTGTTAAAACATAATCCCATACTGATTTAAGATAAACCTGTTGATCTTCAATTTCTAATAATATCTTATAAATTTCACTTGTTTCACCTTTTATAACTATGTTTTCTTCTTTATTGTCTCTCTCTAAAATCATCTTCTCAAATCTTATATAGCCTCTACATTCTTTATTTTCATTTATCCACTTCTTAATCCATTTCTCTAAATGTATACAATGAAGCCAAGATATCTTTCTTCCCTTAAATACCTCTCTTATTTGATCTTTACTATTCATTTCTTTCACCCAATATTTAGGAATAAATATAACAGGAGAACTAGATAGTTTAGAACAGGAAAATTTCCATAAATCAAAGCGAGAGATTAAAAAAGAAGTTGGAGGAGTATAGGAAAATTAAACTATCATGGTTTGGCAGAATAGCAATTATCAAAATGAAGATTTTACCTAGAATAAATTTCTTATTTAGGATGTTACCAATTAAGGTATCAGAGATAGAGATGAAGAGTTGGCAAACCATGTTTAATAGTTTTTTGTAATGTAGATAAGAAAACAAGAGTGAATAAAAATAGATGGTATAAGCCTCAAAAAGCTGGAGGATTGAGGGTCCCGAATTTCAGATTATATTATATAGCTAATCAAATAAGATATATTATAGATGAAGTGGTAGGACAAGGAGAGGTGAATTGGATGGAGATGGAATGCAAGAATTGGAATGGAAATTGGAAAATGTATTTTTTAATAAACCAATTAAGCAATGGCTGGAAAGAGCTGAGAACCCCCTTTTAAAAACTATTTCAAGGATTTGGGCAAAATATAAAGAAAAAATAATGCCAGTTGTTTCCCCATTGACCCCAGTGGTGATGGTGGAAAAATTCTCTACAAATTTAAAGAAGGAATTGGAAAAGGAATTGAGAGAGAAGAAAACATTTTGAATAAAGGATTGGATGTTTTCTATTATTTTATTTTCCTTTTCTTTTTTCTATCTTCTTTTTTCTTTGTCTTTTTTCCTTTCCTTTCTATATCTTTTTCTTTTTCACATTTAGTATATTTTTCTTTGAATGGATTTCTTATTATATATGTAAAATCTTCTAATAAGAACTACTTAAAAAAAAAGTCAACATTTATTTTCCCATATATATGCATGCTTCCTTCTAATATCACAGAAAAAAATTCAGAACTAAGCTCAAAAATATGTTGAGAAATTAGAGAGCTTCCTGAAAGTAATGAACATTAAACCTAATTTTCTTCCTCTCTAACTAGGCATTGTGGTGAGGAAAAAAATCCATTAAGATAATATTCCCTAACCTAGTAATGCCTAATTTTATTGGAATTCAGCTTCCATATCAATGTCTGGGTAAAGATTATGGGCAGAAGTATCTGGAAGTAGAGGGGAGTCAAAATGTCAAGATGGTGACTACAACTTATGATATGCCCACAATGGTGGAATGGCTGGTGAAGATGATGGAACTAGCACAGATGGCAAATTAACTTGTTTGCTTAGAGAAAATTTCAACTATTACATGTATTAGTGACTAGAAACCTCTTATGGACTTTTTGCTGTACTGGCTAGTTCACAAGTCTTGGTCTTGGCAATTTCGGTAACTTCTTAAACCAGCACCCTTGATAGGTTTATGGTTAGGGTGTATCTGATACTTGCATTGGCTTAACACTCCAAGTACTGGTGGATAACTAAATCTGGTCACAAATTAAATTTTCAGTAATGTCTTGTGAGTGGTGCTATGAAGGTAATAGTGTAGGAAATTAAAATGGTGCTAAGGCCTGCTTCCTGAGGCTTCTCTTAATGCTGCTTCTGTCACCACAATTTATTTATTTATTTACCTACTTACAGGTAGTAAAGGTAAAGGTTTCCCTTGACGTAAAGTCCAGTCGTGTCCGACTCTAGGGGGCGGTGCTCATCTCCGTTTCTAAGCCTTGGAGCCGGCGTTGTCATAGACACTTCCGGGTCATGTGGCCAGCATGACGACACGGTAGTCCTCACTTAATGACCATTCGTTTAGTGGCAGTTTAGACTTACAACGGTGCTAAAAAGCCCAACTTATGATTGGTTCTCAGACTTAGGACCATCGCAGCATCCCTGCAGTCACATGATCGTGATTCAGGAGCTTGTCAACAGGTTCACATTTATGACTGTCAGAGCGGCCATGTGGTTTGCTTACCAACCTAGTGATTCGCTTAATGACCAGTGCAAAAATGGTCATAGAATCAGGTTGGATTTGCTTAATGACCACTTTGCTTAGCAATCAAAATTTGGTTGTTAAGGGAGGACTACCTGTACTTAATACTTTTCCTCCAAAGCTCAAAGTGGTAGACAAAGTACTTCCTCCTGAATTTTTTCCCTCAGCTCTCTAGGATAGGTTGAGCTGAGAAAGAGTGATTGACGAAAGAGGCCCAGTGTGGTTCCATGGCTGAAGCTGGCTTGAGGTCTATTTGTTCCTGGACATCATCTTAACCTCTAGATCAAAGGGACTTTCCAAGTTCATCAGGAGCCCTGAAAGCTGAGAAAGGCATTAGTGAGGACTAAAAAGAAAGGCATGTGGAAAGTAAGAGCAAGAACGTATCATCTCTGTTTCTGGAATTGTATATTCATGCAAAGATGGAACAGAATGGTGAGATGAGACAATGCCAATTCTATATGGAAGACTGTAGCGTACTCGTCGCAGTGCCCCTGTCTCCAGTGGTATTTGTCTTCTTAAAATAATGTAGATAAAGAGCAAACTGTACAGAAGTATCTGATAACCATCGGTACAAAATGCTACAATACAGCGACAAACTTTCAAATTGCTTTGGAACTGTCTGCCACAATTATCATGGAAAGTGTGTGCTTCGGAAAGACTTTGCTTAAAAGAGGTTCGCTGATTGACCCTCGTTTCATGAGAGCTGGTATTTGCAAACTAACAAAGAAATAGTCATGCAGTTCTTACAACTGTCAGTGTTATTCTGATAGCATTATTGTTATACTCAGGATATATCTTCTGTCACATGTAAATGAAAAACTCTATTCGTAGTAAACACTTCTAAACAAATTAGCTTCCTTGCCACAAACCATCTTGTCAAGGCCATTGCTTCTACGTAATCTGAGTGTACATAATCTACACACACACACACACACACACACATACTGTGTACCCATACATACATATACATACATACACATATTGTCAGATTGGTGGTGGTGGTGGTGGTGGTGATGATGATGATTCAAATTTATATAGCCTCCTATCTCATGAGTGTGACCCTGGGTAGCATGCAGTAAAGCAAAACAATAAAACAAAATTTATATAATCATTAAAAATAATTAGACATAAACGTAACTAAGACCATAGGACAGTGTTTCAAAGACTCATACATAATAAAGCCATCTGCAGGCTCCTGAGATGCATTATCTGAGAGGTTGTCCAAGCCTGGCTCAAAATCAAGCTCATTGTTTGAAAGACCCAAATCCAAACTGGTCATAACCCTTCCAGTTTCCACCTTTCCTTTACCCAAAAGTAGGTTAGAGATCAAAGCTCCAAGACAGAGTTCAAAAAGAGTGGAGATAACAGAAGAAGAGGTCCTATAGAAAGAAGTTGAATAGCTCTGTGCCAAGGATGGAACTCTAAGGACTACACTTGATACTTCCCTCCAGGACAGGACAGGACAGGACAGGACAGGACAGGACAGGACAGGACAGGACAGGATTTATGAGCACTCCTTGGATGTGTTTGTCCAACCAAACAGGTCTTCTAAGAAGCAGACTTGCATGCTTGGGAAAACAGTAATATATACAAAAATATAACAAGCAATGGAGGGCAGCCTTCCCTAACATTAAATCTCAAGCCAATGACAAGCATGCTCAGTAGCCACCAGGAATCCTGAACTATTAAATGTCTGTCAGAAAGAAGAAATGAAGACAACAGAATAAGTTTTTTCCTGGATGAAGGCTTGGTGAGTCCAGGATACTGAAATACTTTGCTACATGTCATAGATACCTTTTCAACCAAAGTCTGTCAAGAAATATGATAGTGGACCTGAACATTTTCTTCAGGTTTAGCCTTATTCAAAAAGTTATGAAAAGATATCAGATTACATCATCATTACTAGCAGCACCACCACAGCCACCATACATGGAGAATACCTTTGTATACCACCAGGGCCTAAAAGAAGTTAGTTTATTCATTAAGACTGTCTACCTCATTGCCTTCTCCTCTCATCAGCAAGTTGTTTTTCCAGTACTTTGCCAGCAATACCTTAGCTTGTGACTAATAGGTTGCTACTTCACAAGTACTGTTTCTGCAGTACCTTTTGGAAACTTAGCAGAACAAATACGGGATTAATTTTTTTTCAAAGTTCCAATCAAAGAGAATATTTGTAGCTCAGGGTTGAACTGTGGAGTCCTTGGTGTTCTCTGAGCCTTGTTGTTTTCTTGCAGACGTTTCAGTGCCAGACTAGGCAACATCTTCAGTGCGAAAAGGGAGTGGGACATGCTCTCTGTTTATATACCGTGGCTTGCCCTGCTTGTGTTGGTGGGGTGTTGTTCTCATTTTTCAAAGTTCCCTATACCACTTCCCAATATATTTTACAAGGAAGGAAGGCAGGCAGGCAGGCAGGCAATCTCCACTAATGTATTCTACCACTGACATCATTAAAAAAACCTCTTAATTATCCCAAAGTCAAGAGATAATCTTTTTAAAGATACATTCAATGTCAAAGTACAATCACTTTCCATGTGTAAGTCTAGCTTTTTTATTTTTTTTCTACTCTCCTTCTGATAATTACTAGTACATTGCATCATCCAAATTATATACATTTTCAAAAGCAGACCCTTGTAAGACTTCATAGTCATTACATACTTGTGAATAACACATGAATTTCAGTTATTAAAGTCTTCATTTGGAAGCCTAAGGGGAAAAGAGAAACACCTTGTTTTCATCTTCTGTTTTATTAACAACTATTTATTAAATAACTACTCAGAAATCAGTCCTATATTGCTTGAAACTGAAAAAGATGAAGTTTTAATCTTGGGATTTGATGATTAGGATAGTATAAGAATATGGAAATATTGTGTTTTATAGATAAAATAGACTAAGAGGTTAATATATTTTTATGCTTGTATTTGTACTAAAGGTAGTCAGAAGTCAATCTTTTTTCTATCTCTCCCTCTTTTTGTTTCTGTGCTTTTAAGTTTGTTCTTTTTTTCATTCTTTTCTTTCTTCAAGGTCTCTCTATACAGTATGTTTTACTTATATTCTGAAATTTAATAAAGTTTCTTAAAACAAAACAAAACAAAAAAGAAATCAGTCCTATTGAGTGTTTGTAGGCCTACAGTCAAATATAATAAATTATCCATTGTTTTAAAATCAATAGTTCTGTAAAGTAAAGGATCCTGGTAGGTGGACATTCATTAACTAACTGTACAGGTTACTTCAGAATAATCCCTTAAAGGGCATTTGTTACAGGAATTACTACTTTTGCAAATAATTCCTTATATTTATTTCAGACAGACATTCTAAACTGGAATGTTTTCATTTCTCAGCATCATTTTTAAAAAATTGTTTTGTAGGACTGGTTGCTTGGATGACCCAACTCTGTTTGAAGAAGATTGGGACCTTGATTTTTATAATACATTTAGAACAATTCCATTTCAGCTATGGAGATACTGCTATTTATGCAGAATGGGAGATTTCTTATAACAACAATTTGTTATGCAATAAGGAAGAGATAGAATCTAAAGTAGGCCACCAAATATCTTGGTTAAAAGGGATTCAACTTAAATCTTTTTTTAAGGATACAGTGGTCAGGCAAATAGCAAATCATCTTTTGACCAATCTCAAAAAATTAATAATTAACCACCATGCACAATCAAAACAAACAATTCTAAAATATGCAAGATACTATTGGAAATAGAGATAGGTGTTCCCACCATTGCATTGCAGGAGGCGTGGGATATAGATTTGAAATGGAAATGGAAGATAGGGACTGACAGAATCTATGGAAATCAGCAGATACTGATCAGCCTTCAAACAAAAATTTCATTTGAAGCTAATGCATAGATAGCATTAAACCACAATGCAAATAATGCATATACAGAAGAAAATATCTGTAGCCCAGGGTTGAACTGTGGAGTCCTTGGTGCTCTCTGAACTTGGTTATTTGCTTGCAGATGTTTCATTGCCAGACTGGGTAACATCATCAGGAGCACTGAACAGAAGGGTACATTTATTCATATGTGGTGGACCTGTGAAAAAGTTGCATCATTAAGGCAGAAAATCTCATGGGAAGTAAGATCTATAACTTAACAAAAAGTAGAATGTGTAAAATGAGTTGGGATAATTACATATAATTGAGGGAGAGAATTCACAGGTCATCAGTGTCAGAGTGTGCTGGGAAGCGTTTGGCCCGAGAGATCAGAAAAATCACACACCAGGCATTCTATAAAAATAAATGTATTTACAGAAAGCACAAAAACATATTTTTACAAGCATTCACTTGTGCATTCACATGTGCTCAGAGAGGACTGGGAGGAAGGCTGTGTAGAAAGGAAACCAAAACTAACAAGCCCAGGCAAATACCTCTCCAGGACAATTAAAAGCTTTACCTAATATGGTCATGCCTTTTCACCCCCAAAAGTAAGGATAGTTAAGTTTGACCTTCTGACTCTGCCAGAGTGATTTGTTATCATAGTAACTCAATGGCTTGCTCCTTGCAAAAAACAAGGAAATGCCAACAATTAATAAGGAACTTGTTACATCTTTTCTCTTAGTTGCCAAATCTATAAATCAGCAATGTAAACTTCTAGCCCATTTAACAATTGATAAAAGGTGTTCGAAAGTATGATCTATAGCTACAGTTGAAAAAAAAAATACAAATAAAATTTGAATTTGGTCAAATCTGGATTGATTATATACTATATACAAATAAAGTGTAATAATGTGGTGGTAATGAAATATTCCAAATGTTATCAACTTGTAATGTTGTTGGAGTAAAATTAAAAATAAAAGAGGAGGAGGAGGAAATTAATGGGAAATTATTAATGGGAAATTATTTCAGAATTATGTCTATGCTTCTTGAGTCCTGTGATTGGAGAAGTTGAATGAAATGAATCCGTATTCTTTCATAACAAATATATTGAAATATAATGACTTTCTCTCTCTGCGATGGCATATAAGGTCGGGCGCATTGGCTTGCTTAGGATTGTCACTTGCCTGTTGTCCTTCCAGTGAAGACAGAAGCACTGGAAGATTTCAAGACATCCATGGCAGAATCCTTCTAAAGAGTCCTTCTCCTGTCTAATACTGACTACGCCTTTGATTTGAGCCAACGAACAAGCAACCACTTTTGGAAAAGCTCTTGAGCCAGGGTGTATTTCAAAAGCTACACATATCAGTGCATGAAGACGATGCAGGCCTTCAGCTGAAAACACTTCAGCACTCCTTCATGGATTCTTGATGCGGCATGTCAACCTTTCAGTTCTGCCCAGGAGGATCAAAACAATCCCTGTAGCAATCCAGGGATAATTCCACCTTGCTTATCTTTGGCCACCTTGGCAGTATTTATTGCAGGATCTTTTCAACACCTTTTCTTCTCTTGCTTTCCCCCCCTTAACCTTCCCTTCCTTATTGTTCAGTTGCCTTCGACAACAAAAGCATTACACCAGTATTTCATCTCTTCAGCCACACTTAAGTGCCTTAGATCAATTGCTGTGTAAGAGGTATTTATTTGCTGCTGGCTCAGCCAAGAGGAAAAGGGGCCGGGAACAAACTGCACAAAAACAGAACAATACAGACTTCACCCTTTCACCAAGCAACAATTTATTTTCCTTCATTGTCTGGGTGTTTTGGTGCTACCATTTCTGCATATGTTTCCCCAAACTGGTATCGTTTTATTATTCATCCTTCTTTGGTTCTTGAATAGCAGAAGTCTGCTTTGCTTTGTGCATGTGTGTGTTTTGTCAGACTTCAAGACCTCTTTAATTTTCATTCTTAAACAAGACGCACCCCCCATTGATGGTATAATGTAAGTATTTTTCCAATTACTTGAGGTTATCATTGTTATCTAGACTGATTTTTAATATCCTTTTTATTCTGATAGAATCTTCCATTTCCAACTCAATTTCTCAACCTTTTGGACCTGGAGGACCCCTTGAAATATTTTCCAGGCCTGGGGGAACCCCTACACATTCAGGCTCAAATATAGGCCAGAAGTTACAAAATTATTATATTTGTTTCATGCATAGTCCTGTAGATATGCATTAAGAATGAAAGTTACTTCTTTCATGTGAAGTTGCCCAAATTTGAAATATTTTTTTAAAATAAATTGTGATCTCCCAGGAAACCCCTAGTGACCTCTCATGGAGCCCTAGGGTTCCACAGAACCCTGGTTGAGAAACCCTGGTTTAGGTTATCCTATGTCCTACACAATCTGTGACCTGACTATCAGGTTGATCTTTCAGACCTTCAAATATCAATTGTTCCCTCTTCATCCACTTACATGCCTGCCCCTATTTCTGATTCTACAATATCTGTAGCTTGATATAGCTTTATGCCTCTATGGCCATGAAAGCTAGACACTGAGAAAGAATAAGCAAAATAAAATAGATGCCTTTGAATTTTGGATTTGGAGATGGTTGCCAAGAGTACCTTGGACTGCAAGAAGAGCCAATCAATAAGCTCTGGACCAAATAAAGGCTAAGTGCTCACTTGAGATGATGGCCAGCAAGCAGAAACTGACATATTTTGGGTATATGATCCAAACAGATGATGGGCTAGATAAAACAACAATGCTTGGCAAAGATGAGAGAAAGAGAGTAGGTAAAAATGAGAGGAAGATAGAGAAGGTAAAGATAACAGAGGAAATGGATGGATAGGGTCATGGAGATTATGGGCTGTCCTTGGAAGAGACATGAGCCATTACTAGAGACAGTTCAATATGGCAAGCTTTTGTCCATTGGTCCCCAAGTATCAGATGCAACTTGATGCCCAGGAGCTAATTATAGTTTGCTATTGCCATGTGAATTACCTTCTGTTTATTACACACTTTTAACTGTTCTTTTAAATGGAAACAACAGTTTGCAGAAACCATGTTTGTTTTATTTGGGGTGGGGGCAGTTTGTTTATTCGTTTAGTCGCTTCCGACTCTTCGTGACTTCATGGACCAGCCCACTCCAGAGCTTCCTGTCGGTTGTCAACACCCCCAGCTCCCCCAGGGACGAGTCCGTCACCTCTAGAATATCATCCATCCATCTTGCCCTTGGTCGGCCCCTCTTCCTTTTGCCTTCCACTCTCCCTAGCATCAGCATCTTCTCCAGGGTGTCCTGTCTTCTCATTATGTGGCCAAAGTATTTCAGTTTTGCCTTTAATATCATTCCCTCAAGTGAGCAGTCTGGCTTTATTTCCTGGAGGATGGACTGGTTTGATCTTCTTGCAGTCCAAGGCACTCTCAGAATTTTCCTCCAACACCACAGTTCAAAAGCATTGATCTTCCTTCTCTCAGCCTTCCTTATGGTCCAGCTCTCGCAGCCATATGTTACTACGGGGAACACCATTGCTTTAACTATGCGGGCCTTTGTTGTCAGTGTGATGTCTCTGCTCTTAACTATTTTATCGAGATTTGTCATTGCTCTTCTCCCAAGGATTAAGCGTCTTCTGATTTCCTGACTGCAGTCAGCATCTGCAGTAATCTTTGCACCTAGAAATACAAAGTCTTTCACTGCTTCTACATTTTCTCCCTCTATTTGCCAGTTATCAATCAAGCTGGTTGCCATAATCTTGGTTTTTTTGAGGTTTAGCTGCAGGGCAGCTTTTGCACTTTCTTCTTTCACCTTCATCATAAGGCTCCTCAGTTCCTCTTCACTTTCAGCCATCAAAGTGGTATCATCTGCATATCTGAGATTGTTAATGTTTCTTCCAGAGATTTTAACTCCAGCCTTGGATTCCTCAAGCCCAGCTTGTCGCATGATGTGTTCTGCATACAAGTTGAATAGGTAGGGTGAAAGTATACAGCCCTGCCGTACCCCTTTCCCAATCTTAAACCAGTCCGTTGTTCCATGGTCTGTTCTTACTGTTGCTACTTGGTCGTTATACAGATTCTTCAGGAGGCAGACAAGATGACTTGGTATCCCCATACCACTAAGAACTTGCCACAATTTGTTATGGTCCACACAGTCAAAGGCTTTAGAATAGTCAATAAAACAGAAATAGATCTTTTTCTGAAACTCCCTGGCTTTTTCCATTATCCAGTGGATGTTGGCAATTTGGTCTCTAGTTCCTCTGCCTTTTCTAAACCCAGCTTGTACATCTGGCAATTCTCGCTCCATGAACTGCTGAAGTCTACCTTGCAGGATCTTGAGCATTACCTTACTGGCATGTGAAATGAGTGCCACTGTTCGATAGTTTGAACATTCTTTAGTGTTTCCCTTTTTTGGTATGGGGATATAAATTGATTTTTTCCAATCTGATGGCCATTCTTGTGTTTTCCAAATTTGCTGGCATATAGCATGCATTACCTTGACAGCATCATCTTGCAAGATTTTGAACAGTTCAGCTGGGATGCCGTCGTCTCCTGCTGCCTTGTTATTAGCAATGCTTCTTAAGGCCCACTCAACCTCACTCTTCAGGATGTCTGGCTCTAGCTCACTGACCACACTGTCAAAGCTATCCCCGATATTGTTATCCTTCCTATACAGGTCTTCTGTATATTCTTGCCACCTTTTCTTGATCTCTTCTTCTTCTGTTAGGTCCTTGCCATCTTTGTGTTTGATCATACCCATTTTGGCCTGGAATTTACCTCCGATGTTTCTAATTTTGTGGAAGAGGTCTCTTGTCCTTCCTATTCTATTGTCTGATCCTAAATTGTGCAACAAGAAGTTCGTGATCTGAACTACAGTCAGCTCCAGGTCTTGTTTTTACCGACTGTACAGATGTCCGCCACCTTTGGCTGCAAAGGATGTAGTCAATCTGATTTTGGTGTTGTCCATCTGGGGAAGTCCATGTATAAAGCCGTCTCTTAGGTTGTTGGAAGAGAGTGTTTGTTATGCAGAGTGAATTGTCTTGGCAAAATTCTATCAGCCTATGTCCTGCTTCGTTTTGTTCTCCCAGGCCATACTTACCTGTAATTCCAGGTGTCATTTGACTGCCCACCTTAGCATTCCAGTCTCCTGTGATGAAAATAACATCTCTTTTAGGCGTGTTGTCCAGTAGGTGCTGCAGATCCTCATAGAACTGCTCTACTTCAGCTTCTTCAGCATTTGTGGTTGGGGCGTATATTTGGATCACTGTGATGTTAGATGGCTTGCCCTGAATTCGAATTGAGATCATTCTGTCGTTTTTTGGGTTGTATCCAAGCACTGCTTTAGCCACTTTACTATTAATTAGGAAGGCTACTCCATTTCTTCTGTGGTCCTCTTGTCCACAGTAGTAGATCTGGTGGTCATCTGATGTGAAGTGGCCCATTCCAGTCCATTTCAGTTCACTGACGCCCAGAATGTCTATCTTTAATCTTGACATCTCACCAATAACCACATCCAATTTGCCCTGGCTCATAGATCTTACATTTCAGGTTCCAATGGTGTGTTGATCCTTAGAACATCGGATTCGCCGTTCACCACCAGCACCGTCGGCCGCTAGCCATCCTTTCGGCTTTGAGCTAGCTGCGTCATCACGTCTGGAGCTAGTTGAGCTCATCCTCTGTTCCTCCCCAGTAGCATTTTGACCATCTTCCGACCTGGGGGTCTCATCTTCCGATGGTATACCGACATATCTCTGGTTGTACTGATCCATTTAGTTTTCACGGCAAGAATACTGGGGTGGGTTGCCATTACCTTCCCCAGGGATCGGATTTAGTCTGACCTCTCTGTCATGACCTTCCCATCTTGGGTGGCCCTTCACGGTTTAGCTCATGGCATCATTGAGGTGCTCAAGCTCCAGCACCACAAGGTAATGATCCTTTGCTGAAGGGTGGGGGCAGTAAGCTGTTCACAAAAACTCCTTCCAGAGGTATTGCTTTATGCTTCATAAGTACATTTTTACATTGCCTTTCTGCTATTATAGGGATCTCTGAACACACTTTGCAGTAACATTTATGGAAAATAATGCTGTTTTAAACATTTCATAGCTTAAACAAACAATTTGCACCCAATGAAAATGAAATGAAACTTTTAAGTCTCCAAACTGAAGTTAATTAAAACTCAGCTTAAATAGAGAGCCAATCAGATGTAGTGGTTAAGGCTCCAGGCTAGAAACCAGGGGACTGTGAGTTCTAGTCCTGCCTTAGACATGAAAGTTGCTGGGTGACCTTGGGCCAGTCATTTTCTCTCAACCCTAGGAAGCAGGCAATGACAAACCACTTCTGAAAAACCTTGCCAAGAAAACTACAGGGACTTGTCCAGGTGGTCTCCAGGAATCAGATACAATTGAATGGATTAAAAAAAAAGCTTAAACTTGCTTTTATTACCTTCCTAGAAACCATTAAGAGATGGAGCTATTTTGAATTCCTGACTGGAGAAAAAACAAACATTATCAGGGTGTTGGTACAGAAATAGTCATGTCCTGCATTCCTGGGCTAGAATAGTGAGTAGACTGAAATGTTTGGCTACAAGTCATTTAAGGCTTTATAAGTAAGAATCAGCAGCTTGTCTTGTGCTTCTTAATCATATTAAACCTCTCAACAGCAGTGAGGAATGTGATCTGGAATCACTGTTTCATGCTGGCTCTGGTCCTACTGGAGTTGGCAGTTCCAGCTGGTAGTAATAGGGATGGGGGAAGTTATTAAGTCCATGGGACTTACAACATGAAGTCTCACTGAGCTTGGGGCTCTCCCTCATGTGGTTTAACATTTACATGAAACCACAGGGAGGCCACCCATTAATTCAGGATGAAGAGTCATTGCACAAAGATGCCATTCAACTATGCATCACCACCCTATGCCAAGCAAAGATGCTCTGGAAGTCTTAAACTGGTATTTGTCCCAGTAGTTACTCTGGGCAGGTTCATGCTCTCTCCAAAGAAGGTGGTTCATGACTTGGGTACCCTCCTGAACTCTTGTTTCCTGCTTAAACAGCTGGTGGAAGCTATGGTCAGGGCAGAGTTTTTGCCCACCTTTGGCTGGTGCACCAATTATGACCCCACCTGGATCAGTACCAGTAACTCACAACCTGATTGCCACCAGATCAGACTATTAAATGGGGCTGCCTTGATGAAAATAACCCAAAAGCTGCAGCTGGTATAAAACACAACAACCTGATTTCTGGTGGAATAGCCCCAACAGCATTGAATTACACTTTTAAGTCACTGCATTAGATGCCTGTGCCTAATTCAAAATAATGTTATTAAGTTTAAAGCCTTACATGGTGTAGCATGAGATTTATCAAAGTCAATCAATATCCATCCTGTTATTCAGAGAAGGCTGAAAATTGCCCAACTGTAAGATATATGGGGGATAAGAGAAATGTCAGGCATTCTCTAGGATAGCTTCCCCCAAGAAATATGTGTGACCTCCATTTTGGGGGGGATTCCAAAATAACTTGTTTGGGGGTGCCAATCTACCTGTTACTTTTGATGGATTTTTATTATGATCCTTCCTTCCTCCCTCCCTCCCCTCCCCTCCCCTCCCACCTAGAGTCCTACAGGGCCGGAGTAGGTTGTAAAAACCGTAACATTAAAAAAAAAAGTTTCCATTCCAATGCAAATTTGACAAAATGCTATGTGGTGGCAGAGAACAGCTATTTTGCAATACTGTTGCTTTTCTAATATTTCTATAATTAAGATTTATTATGATTATCATTAGTATTATACTTGAACAGTTTAATTATTATTCCTTGGCCTTTTCTCTGTTGAATTCTTTATAAGTAGTACTTTTATAAATTATAGATATAAATACAGATAAAATAGGCACCAAATATCCTAAATAAATGTTTATTGACCAGCACATAGTCCAAAGACCTATGATAATTCTTTAATGCTAGAAAATTAGGGAATGAGTAATATAAATATCACTCCCTTGGCTTCAGTTATCTAATGATCAGCTGATAATTTTTTCTCTGAGTGATTTGCCATGTGAACAGGAGCATCCAAATTACTTAAACTAATAAGAATATTATTGCTTGACTTTCTCTATTATTTAAGCATTTTTGGTTACTGTTTGTATGATTTATATATTCAATACCAACAGTCTCCACAGTTTTGCATGGCGTATTATTAGTCTCTTATGATGAAAATGTCTTTGCTTTCCTCCCATCTCAAGGGAACCTAATTTAAATATGAATATAAACCAAAAAAAAGTACTAGATACTGAAAGTAATAACGCTCATTTAAAAGAAAAAAGAAACTTGTAAAGCTGTGATACAACTGGCCTTTTTTTAAAAATTAGGATAACTATTACAAGAGTAACAAGACTCTGGGTACAATTCAACTCATTAAGCTCCCCAAGCCCTACTGATTTTAAAGTTAGAGTTAAGTGTGTATTTACATTTTGCCCATAGGAATTTTTTAAAAATAAAAATCCTTAGATCATGTTCATGTTCTTTGAGAGATCAGTCATGCATGAGACAAAGGAGCTGGGGAGTCCACAGGATGTGGTCCACAAAGTCAAGATGGCAGCCAAAATAATGCAGTTGAAACTCTGCCTGGTGTTTATATGTGTCACCTCTGCAATGTACATAAAAATGGGGAGAGCTTTGATCAAACAGTCATGGCTACCATTTTGACTTTGTGGACCATACCCTGAGGGTGCTCCAGCAAATGAGTAAATGAAGATAGAGAGGAAAAAATTCTAATCCATTTAGAAACACTTTTTTTTCCCAACTGCCATGCTTATAAAAGCAGTTTTCAATCATTTGGACTGCACGAACCATCAATTACGTTTAAATTAACAAACCTCCATGTTCTGCTGACTTCTAATTCCAGATCATGAATGAAGAGGTCAGAAAACAGAGCTTCAGATGCAAAACCTTGGGAATCCCCAGATCTTCCCTCTCTTCATTTGAAACCTGCCCATTTATTCCCATTCTCTGCTTTTTGTTTTTAACTAGCCATCAGCTCATGAGGGAACTGGTCACTTATCCTTTTTCTGCTAGATCTACTCAAGCATTTTTTTCAAGAGGGACTTTCTCAAAAGCTTTTTGAAAAATCCAAAGTACATGGAATGAGGGGCATCTGGGAGGGTGCATCAAAATACTCAAAATGGCAACCACAGACATGGAAACTGAAACCCTATCCCCTTATATGTATCATAAATTAAAAATGGTGAGGCTTTGATTGCATGATTCCCACCACCATCTCGACCTTTTTGACCCCCTGCCGACATCCCTGCATAGAGTCATAGAACCATGGAGTTGGAAGGGGTCACTTAGACCACTGAGTCCAACCCCAGTTCAGCCCAGTACATAATGACTGTATTTAAACAACATGCAAGCAACTGACTGATAAACTAACCAAACCAATTAGGTTTACGTGATATGCCAAACCACAAAATGTAAACTAGCAAACTAAGATTGAAATGGCTTAACATATTGGATGAATGTAGCCACCAGGCCTTTAAGAAGTTGCTAATCAGTACAGAATCATCCATCTCCAATTGTGTGCTCATTTGGTTAGTGGGACAGGACTTTGTTTATGTAATCCATGTTCATCCTTCTATATGAAGAAGGATGTTCTTATGTATGAAGATGACAATTTCATCTTCAAATTTATATTCCACCATTTTAATCAACTGAATATACATTAACCTGATGAACTATAATTTCCTGAATCCCTTTAAAAAATAGGCTTTTGTTGATCTTACTCTTTAATGGATTTTAGCATATTATAAGAATTTGCTCTTCAAGCGTTTTCCTTGCTGTCTTCAGAGCCTGCCTGTATTTCTTCTAACAAGTTTGTGTTTCTTTTTGTGCTCTTCACTGCAACCTTCCCTCTACCCAGAAATAAAGAGGTTGTTGATACTTAGGAACCCCAGAGAATCCTGCCCCCTCTCAATGTGTGATACATCACTTTGTATCATTGCCTATCTGCCAAAGTCATGAAAATGTTGTTACTTCTATCCTAAGTTATGCCAGCTTGTGCCACCCAGGGGAGAAGATGGGAAAGGGTTTTCACTTTCTTTCCTTTTAACCTTTTCAAACTTTAATTCAACACATAGATTCCTGTTCCCCCAGCCATCCAGAAATACTAGTGGACACCATCTTAAAAGAGAACAAGCCAACTTTATGGAGAAGTATCTTGATCATAGAATCATATGGTTAGAAATCCTCAGACCATCTCAGACAAAGGGCTGTCATCTTTTGCTTGAAATCCTCCAGTGATGGAGCACCTGTGACTCCAGGAGACAGATGTCCCACTGCTTAATAGCTCTCACAGACAGGAAGTTCCTCCTTATTTTGAGCTTGGATCTCTCTCTAGAGCTTCCACCCATTGGTTCTTGTCCTCAGGAGCTACGGAGAACAAATCTACCCTCTTCCCTGTGACAGCCCTTCAAGTACTGGAAGACTGCTACCATGTCTCTTCTTAGCCTTCTCTTTCACAGGCTAAACATGTCTAGCTGTTTTAATGGTTCCTCATAGAATTTAGCCTCCAAGCCCCTCACCATCTTTGTTGCTTTTCTCTGCACTCATTCCAGTTCTTCAGAGTCCTGCTTTGACAGAGGTCCTGTATAATGTTAACATCACAGGAGTGAAAGTTCCACTGTCTGCTGCACTGGTCAGACTGCACCTGGAATATCGTATCTACTTTTATTGGAGACAACTGGGAAATCAGCGACATTCCCTAGCTGACACGTAAGCAGTTCTGAAAGGAAAAGGAAGTTTCTTCAGTTGTTGTTGTTATGAATGCTTACCAAAAATCTGCAGTTTCCTAACTGCTGTATAGAGAGGAAAAATATGTTTTGGTTTTCCCCATTTTTTTTTAAAATGATGATCTTTCCTTTGCCATGATTTTTTTCCTTCCTGTCTGGGAAAAGCTGCAGGATTCCTGAGACCTTTGGTCTCCAAATTATGTTCTCCAGTCGCTTGTCGACTAATAGTTGATGGAGTAAATGACTGTTTTGACAGAAAGCAGTTGCATCTTTCCCTTGAAAATAGATCTGGCTGGTCATCCTCTTGCTATTATTTTCTCTCTGCGAGCCAAAGGTCCAGTTTCCCACCACTCTGTCTTCTGGCCTGTGGAAAAGCTAGAATGTGTCCCTTTCTCTGCATTTGCCCTGAAATTGGGTTTCTTTTTCCATGATTGTTCTTAGGAGTTAAATTTTTGCCTTTGCACTACATACTGCATGTTCCTGAAAGTCTACATTTCAGAATGATCACTTACAATCTAACCTTTGAGACTTCCTTGGTTGGCTTTAGTTTATGATATGTTTCTAATAATAGCTGGTGGGTGTTATTAACCTCCTTTGGGTGATTAAAGAAAAAAAAACTGAGTTAGAGAGTTTTTAATGCACTGGCTTCTCTTTGCATATGTGAGAGTTGACATCTAAGCTTTAGTTTAGAAGTGAAACTAATAGTTTGGTTGTCTTCTTTTTTATACGGAAACCTTAACATCTGTTGACATCTTTCATCTGCCTTATATTTTAAAACATATTCTCTGTTTTGAGCAGGTCAAAGAAAAGTTTGCATAGAATGGGCCTTATCTAAAATGCCTGCCAGGAAAAAATAGGCCGTATGGAAAATCACCAAACAGTCTGAAGAACAAACATCTGGAAACCAGGTGAGGCTGTCAAAGTCTTGTCCCAATATCTGGAGGCTATGGGGATCTGGATGGGGAGGAACAGGCTCAAGGTCAACCCTGATGACACTGAGTAGCTGTGGGTTTTTGGACCACTCAGGTCTGGAGATATTCTACCTTTGGTTCTGAATGGGGTTGCATTTAGGGAGGAGCAGGGGTGGCAATCTGCCCTGGGTGCAGGCAATAAAGGGGTGGCAACTTAGGGATAATAAGGAGGCAATTCAGAGGGTCAGTGGTGGGTATGGAGTCAGGTTGTCATGGTTCATGTTTCAATGTTCCTGTGAACATGGTAACCAGTTCCCATGCCATGCTGGTGCTGACACGTGTTACTGTTCGGGAGGGCGCTGCTCTTGTTCTTTTGTACCAGGCACTGATGTAGAGACTTTGGAATGTCTATTTGGGTTATCTCGCCTGTTCAAGGACACTTTCCCGAAGACCGGCAGGAACCGTTAGGAACACCTGCAGGCTGTGGGGAGTGGACTCTTACTGACTCTGGGGGGAGGGATTGGAACTGTCTAAGCTTTAATTGTTTGAAAGACCCACACTTTTGCCATTCTCAGCTTTGCTCTTGAACTTGCATACTATCCAGTAATAAATCAGATATCCATAAGCTTCTTGTGTGAGTCTGGATGGAAACTTGGGTAGGCTTTCATCACAGTGTCTACTGCCAGTGCACTAGTCAACTGTTTGGTGGTGGGCAGTGTGGTACAGCAGCAACAGAGGAGGAAGCTGTTAAAAATGATCTGTTCCAGGTCAAATACATTATATGTGCCACTGGTTACACTTCACCCCTTTGGACTGGTGAACAGATTGGGGATCTTCTTGGACTCACAGTCCTGCTTTAGGAGCAGATGGCAGAAAAGCCATACAGGAATTAATCTAGTGTTCCAATTATTCTCATTTCTGAACCAAGAGACCCTTAAGACAGTTATTCATGCTTTGATCATCTTGCCTCTTGAACTCTACAAGGAGCTCTACATGGGGCTGCCTTTGAAGGCCACTTGGAAGCTGCAGGTCATTCAGAATGCAGTGGCACAGGGAATCATGGGCATGCCACAGTATGCCCATGTAACACCCTGTAACACCTCTATTTCATGAGCTGCATTAGTTACCATACAAGATACAATTCAAGGTACTGCTAGTTACCTCTAAAGCCTTTCATAGCATAGGGTTAGGGTTAGGGCATAGGGCCTAATTTTTTGTAGGACCTGCCCACCCAGGGCCGCAACTAGGGTCTGTGTCACCCGGGGCAAACATGGATTCCGCACCCATTTTGGCACCCCCCCAGCATGGCGCCTGGGGCACATGCCCCGGTTGCCCCCCCCCCCCCCCAGTTGCGGCCCTGTGCCCACCTTATGTGATCTGAGAGAGTCAGCATGATCCATGTCCCATTGATGAAATGGTGTCAACAACATTTGCCCTGAGATTTGTTTGGTCTCCACCATGACATTATTTAAATGAGTTCTTAAAACCTGGCTCTTCTCCCAAGCTTTGAGCAAGAGTGGGTGATGGACCACTTGTAGGACAATTGCTTTTAGATACTGTTGTCTTTTTCCAGATGCTTTTTTCAGGTTATGCATGTTATGGTTGATATTCTGTATGCCACCCAAAGTTGGGATGGAGACATCTAATAAATAATAACTAATCTAATAAATAATATTTCTAAGTAAAATGCTAGGGATTATTTATGTTATAGCCTTCAGCCACATCAAGAAAGAATGTGTATTGTTGCTCTTGGAGATGCACAGAGGCAGGATACAGCCACTGGATTAACTTTATTGATATCCCTGCATAGCCAAGACTGATTTAACTACTAACTGCATGGCTTTAGCCAGGACAATATTATTTTCTGTTTGTGTAGGTCCCTGACTTAGTCACTGATTGCTATGAAAGCTCTTGAGCTGAAGAACTTCCAGATCTAAACTGGCTTGCTCCAAACTTCATTTGGACAAAGGAAATATTCCTGGACTCAGAGACAGTCCATGAGTCCTCACTGATTGATGTATGTAAAATAAGAAATTGATGTTTGTGAGCTGAGAGGACAGACTGAGGTTTAGAAGACAGGAGCTCATTAACCTGAACCAAAGGTAATCAAGTCAGCTCAGGACCCCAAAACATAGTCAGAATCGGTCTAGAGTTAAAACAGCAAAACAAAACAAAAAGTTCTTTTCAGGAGTCAACTTGATGTCCTACCAGTTGGAGCAAATGGAAGACATTGGGCTTATAGCTCCAGATGTATGACAAGTAAGGACTTATAGCTCCAGATGTATCAGAGCTATTCCTATACTTCATCTGTTGACCTGCTTGCTTGAATGCCAGGGGTTGGGTTTTCTGTAGAACTTTCCTTCTACAATGACTTGCTCAGACACCAATGAGCTTGTACCTACCAGTAACTGTGTCTCCAGGGATTTAGTAGAGATTCAAACTTCTCTTCTGGCTCAGATGCACAGAGCAACAGGGAAAGAGTATTTGGTGGCCCTTCATCTTTGTTCATATCTAAAGTGAGCAGTTGTAGGGCTTCCTGGATATCTTTCTTTGAAAGGAATCTGGAGGAGTCATGGAGACTCTGGCTTTGACAGATAGATCAGTCAAGTGTCCTTATTTACCGAGGATAATGCTGTATTTGAAGGCATATCAGGGAACAATCCTCCATTTGGAGATTTCTTCTATTTGAACAGCTGCCCATCCCAAGTCCTATGTAAAGTTAAGATTTTTGCCAAGATTTGTTTCTTGGTGACATGTTGTCATAATATTTCCTTGACAGCAGTATAGATATAGTTTGATTCCAAGATGTTTTTTTTCAACTACCCAATCTAGCTGACACACTAGGGAATCCCACATTCAAATGCTAAGCATATTATGAACCTTCTTAACATCTTTAGGCATCAGCCAAATTCAGTTAGTGTGATGGAATGTGTCTCTGAAGGGGGAGGTAATGTGATGGATTTCACTAATGCTGCTGGTTCCCAGGAAGGAGGGAGCACATTCCAAGGAAGGGAGCAAGATAAAACACAGTCCAGAGCTGGAATGTGGGAAGACCAAGAGGTCCAGTAACCCCTCCCTAGAGCCTAAGGTTATATATAAGGTTATTTCCCCTTAGGTTAGGTAGAGTAGCTTTAGTCTGGCAAGATTCTGTCTATACGGTGTGAGCAAATAAAGAACTGAAGTTTGGCTGGCCTGATTCTTCATCATTCCTGGGCTGGGCTGACAGATGCTGCTACTTGCTGTGGTGTTTAAAGATAAAGAACCACTTTCCCACTGTGGGAACACACTGCTGGACTAGATGGGCCAGGGGTATCATCCAGCAGGGCATTGCTTACATCCTTAACCATAAAAACAGAGGGTAAGGACCTTGAAGTTGTCCATCAGCAATTACTATTCTCAGTACCTTGCCACCATTGTGATGAGAAACGTGGTACTCTTTCTGCATCAATTAACAAATGATGAACATTCTTATTCTTTCTTGCCTGCTTCTTTAGCAATGAATGACTAGCCACCCCAGATGTCCTTCACTTAGAGGCAAGGACCTGATTCAGAATAAGGCAACCTCATGTCTTTCACAGACAGACATATATTCTATAAACACACAACCATTTTTCTTTTCCCCCATTTCCACATCTTGGTGTACAGAACAAATTACCAGGACCCTAGCAATTTAGCTGATATCATCTCCTTGTGTAGGATTTTCAGATGAACTCCCATTTAACTTGATTGGATCTTTTGTGAATTCAGAGTTTCCCCTTTTTCAGTCTCTCCAGCTGCAGCTTGAATATGTCAGAAAATGTGTCCTAGAAGAGCTCCCTTGTCTTCATGGTGGGGAACTGCAGTTGTCTTTGAAGCAAGGTTGTCATCACAAGACAGCCTCTTCAGAGACAGGAACACTAGTGAGTCAGGCTGCATTTCCTCTTTCTCTTCTTTTGCAGATTCAAATGCTTCTCCACCCTTCAAAGACAAAAACAAAAAAAAAGGTGGGGGGGGAGAGAGAATTGCAGTGAGGTTTTCCCATAGCTGAAGTTAAACTTTTTCAGCTGATGTGTCACCCTGGAAGAAGTGGATCCAGATCTGATTAAATGAGAATGCTAAACACCATACAGTACATTACATCTTGGCCAACCTCTGAGAACATGATAAACAAGTGAAAGAAGCCTTTTTGCAACCTTCTGGTCCAAGACTGGCTTCCTAATTCTTTTCATTAATTCTTTTCTGTGTTTGAGATCTTTCCCTTTACTATTGCTAAAGTGCCATCACGGTTAGACAACATTCAGTACTTGGATTACAACTAGAGGTACAAGCCACCACAACATTCAGTTCAAGCCCACTTTGGCACATGGAAAGTTTGGTCCAGAGAAAATGGACCAAACCTGAGATGGACCCCTTTGATTTGGACCCATAACAAAAGCAAGAAGTGGGGAACTGAAGTGGCCTCTCTCTCATTGAGTAGCATAGGAAATCAGCAGATGACTGTAACTACTAAACAGGGAGATATTTGTCAATGTCAGTGATTGATTGATTGACTGATTGATTGATTACATTTATATGGCTGCCCATCTCACCCAAGGCGACTCTGGGCAGTGTACGACAATGATATAAAAACAGTGAATAAATAAAAACAGATAAAATGATAAAATGATTATTAAAAAGAGTATTATACACAATTGTAAAATATAGCAACCGCATGGAGAGAGCAAGAATGTCAGTCATAGTGGAGCCATCTAAGAATGTCTCCTATTCCCAAAGACCTCCAGCCCTGACAACACAACCAGGTCTTGAGGGACTTCCTAAATAATAGCAGAGAAGGAACAAGCCTAATTTCAGGGGGGAGAATGTTCCACAAGGAGGGAGCCACAGCAGAGAAGGCCCACTGCCTGGGACTCACTAATCCCTGGCTGATGGAACCCATAACATGCCTTGCCTGCTTGATCTAATGGTACAGGCTGATATAATCGGGGAGAGGCGGTTCCTCAGATATCCTTTTAATATTAATTATATTTTAATTAATGATATCCATTAATGCTCCTAAGAGGATGAACTAAATTCTTAAAATATGAGCTCGATTCCTGATAACTTTATGAATACTCTTTTGTCATTTTCTTGGCAACAATATTGAAATGGTTCCCACTCTCTTTTTCTGGGTTGTTGTTATTATTATTATTTACTCTCCAGTGTATTTTGCTTCCCTGAAATGTCGTGGTGACCTCCCATCCCAGGACTAAACAGGGCAAACTTGGATTAGATTTTGAGATCCACTGAGGTCAGGGAGATGCTGCCATCTAGCAAGGCTTGAGAAGATTAAACTGAGATAAATTAGTGTAGGGATTTAGGATCTGGGCTTCTTTAAATTCTGTCTTTGTTTCTTAAAAGAATATGGATTTTTGCTTTGGGACAAAAGTAGAGGACTTTTTCAAGCAGAGCTGCCCCTCCTGTGGGGATTTAACCTACCCATTTTCCAACTGATACATGCAATTGTTTTGTGTTAAAGGAAGCATTAGAGACTTGGGGAGGAAATAAACGGTTTGCTGTTTTTAAATGGATAATGTCTATAAAAACTGCAGATGCCAGCTAGGCTTCAGACAAATAGCTGCACAGCTTTTGCAAAAGTGTGCTTGCAAAAATGTGGCTATGTGCATGGACAGAAACTGTCTTTATTGAGGAAAGTGTAGACAAGTGTTCCTCAACCTTGGCAACTTGAAGATGTGTAGGCTTCAACTCCCAGAATTCCCCAGCCAGCATGTGGGAGTTGAAGTCCACACATCTTCAAGCTGCCAAGGTTGAGAAACACTGGTGTAGACATTCTATGCCAGGGTTCCTCAACCTTGGCAACTGTAAGCTGGCTGAGGAATTCTGGGAGTTGAAGTCCACACAGCTTACAGTTGCCAAGGTTGAGGAACCCTGCTCTATGCCACTGCTTGGAAGTGGGAGAGGGGTTCCCTCTTCACCCAGACACTTCATCAGGAATCTTTCATTGAACCTTCATCGAAGTAAAGCATTGTTTTGAAGCTCTACATAGTGCTAATATGCAGAACCAGACTCAGCCTAAAACACAGAGACACACAGGATTGCGACATTTATCAACATTTTAAATTTAACTTAATTCAAGGACTCAACATCCCTCCCACTAGCTACTATATTTAAAGACTCTCTGATGACCCATTTCTTATGATGAGTCAGTCATTCGGTTCTACTTTCTCTCCCTCTCCCTGACCTGAAGAAACTGAATTTTAAAAGAATGGTTTATTTTTTTCCCCTCTTCCAAGAGTTTCTGCTTTATGCAGCATTCAGAAGTGCCAGATCACTCAAAACTCTGCACGATTCCCTCAGTCCAGTTGCAGGCCCACTGAAGTTATCTCAGGCAGAGAAATTGCTTGGCAATGTTCCCCTGACTCTTCTTATTTAATTTGATGAAAGAAAAATTGTTCCAGAAAGTCATTCAAAAGTGAAGACCAAGGCATCTTTTGCTACAAAATGGTCAAAGGGTATGTGTGATTGTCCTGTTAAACTGTGTAATCACCTCTAAAACAGGGAGCAGTCTCCCCGGCTTCCCATACTTCCATCAATTCCCAAGGAAGGACCTCATGAAGAAAATCCTCCTTTGATGCTTTTCCCATCATAGTGCAGCTATCATTTCTAAGGGGGAGTCCTCCCCTTGATAAATTTTCAGAGAAAAATTTCTCCTTCCCACAAGGTTGGGAGGAGAGAAAGAGAGAGAGAAATTGTTTCCATTTATTTGTCCACAAATATGGTGGGCAATTTCCAAGAGTATCTTATGCCCAAGTTTATTTTGAAGCAATCCTAGACCTACTTGTGAGAGAGCCAGTTTGGCATGGTGGCTAAGGCACCAGGCTAGAAACTGGGAGACTGTGAGTTCTAGTCCCACCTTAGGCAGGAAGCCAGCTGGGTGACCTTGGGCCAGTCCCTCTCTCTCAGCCCTAGGAAGAAGGCAATGGCAAACCACTTCTGAAAATCTTGCCAAGAAAACTGCAGGGACTAGTCCAGGTAGTCACCAGGAGTCAACAATGACTTGAAGGCACAAAAAGGACCCACTTGTACGCCTATAATATCATTCCAAAGTGATCTGTCTAATTCCAATTTTGGAATTCAGCCCAAGCTGTTGCATTTCACTCATCTCGGCCACAGCAAAGATGACAGTTAGTAAAGAAATAAATTACCATTGGTTCTGTGCAAAATACTTGTCCTATTTCTCTTTTGCAAGTGAACATAGCAATGGAGGGATGGTGGTAGATGGAAATATTTGTTTTACAAAGCACTGGATTAGAATCTAAGTCTCCACTGTTTTTCCCTTCTTGAAACAAAAATACTTTCTGTCCTCTGTGTGAGTGGGAACATTTTTTTAAAAATTCTGGTGGCAGTTTGTTTATCCTTACCTTATTTTTACTAAAAGGTGATTGTTGTTGGGTTTTTTTGGGGGGGGGGGTATGCTTTTAAAAGCCTTGGTAGCTTGGCCAATTAGCCTTCTTGTCTACCATCTTTTTTACTTGTAGCCACATTGCTCCTCTTGTGTATTAGATTGTCATGGAAACTATATAGCCAATCAGGGATCATAAAAAATGGGTTGATGTCACAATGCTATATATAAAAATCAGATCTGACTAGTGATGATATCTTTTCAGAGAAATAACCAAAATGAAAGAGACGTATCTTAACCTTTTTTTCCTCAGTTGCCTTCTCTTTCCAATGACAATTTATTTTTTGGGAAATTTTCAACAACTTGTATTTTTATAGGCTATTGTATAACTTTTCATTTCCTTTTTCATTACCCCATTGTGTTTTCACAGTACAGTAGAAGCTATTTGTAGGGGGTTTGTTATTTAATTTATATAGCCTCTTATGCAACATCAGAGTATCACTTTGTGAGAAGCTGTATGTGCAAATCAACAGCCAGGACTTTACTAAATGAACTGGTTCTTCTGAAGATGAAGCAGAATCTATAGACAGTTGAACTCCATGCAATCTTCTGCATGTGGTTGAACATCAGTTCCAAACATTCCTCCCCACGCTGGGCATTGCGATTCAGCAATATGTGCTTTCTAGATATTTGGTCATTTTTCCAGTTCAGAAAATCATAAATGTTAGCGACCATAAGAATTGGTTTCCTTTGTCTCTGACAAAATGGCTGACAGCAGCTCAGTGTTTTCAACCTGATAGAAGAACTGCACTAAAACCTTCTGTCCCATTAAAATATCAGCTGAGGCAGGGAATTTGCTCTCTCTGTTCACTATGGATTTGGAGATTATCCTAAGAGCAAGACTTGTGGCTAACCAGGATTTGACAAAGGCCATGCAAGCAAACTTCAAAATTGGTGATATTAGTAGCCTTGAATTCACGTGACTCTATTCCATGACCCAGACAGCTAAATGCTGGTCATTAAAGCTGAGGAGACTACAAGTAGCAAGAGCGGATTTTGAGCTGACTAGCCGCAGAAACTCCCATCTTTGTATAATTGCAACATTCTTCAGGGAGCAATCTATTTTACTTTCATAGGGGACAAGTCTGGAGCTGAGGCAGCTCAGTCTGATCCATCACTAAGTCCCTATGCCTTTTCCCCCCACCCCAAATCTCTAGTCCCAGGCTATCAACTGGCAGCTTGCAGTTTCTGTAACAGAAAGAAAAGCAACTCTTCATCGGTCCTACCTGATCTTCATTATTAGGAAAGCAGCCTCAGGTCCTGCTGAATTTGGATGACCTACGAAGCACACTGAGAAATGTAGAAGGTAGCAACATAATATTTCGATTAAAATTTGTGTTCCCAGAACTGCTCATTCTGGGAACAGCTGGTTCAAAACATTATTTTTTCAATTTTGTTTTTACGGTATCAGAAATAGCCTGCAAAATTACATGTGATATTGACTGTCCTTCCCAAAATGGGTCGGATTGTTTATATCTTCTTTTTTTAACCTCCCTATTACTATGTGGCCCCTTAGCTACATGACACCAAACAGAGATGTTTTAGTGGTCTGGAAGCATAGAAACTGTACAGTCTTGCCAATTTTAGGGAAATTCTGAGACTTGTATGATGAAGTTTAGGCATACGACTATGTATATGTTTGCTTAACAGATTATAGTATTTCTATTTACATGTCAGATTTAGGAGAATGTAGTATTTCACCAAATGATATTCTATCATTTCCCAGTTCAAAAGTACTCAGTGATCTTGAGATGCATTTGAGAGAGAGTATGAAATTATCCCAAAGAACAAAAAAAAAAATAAGTAACAGGTGAAATCAATTACTGCAAAAAGATAAAATGTCTATATATCAAATAACTGCACCCTAGAACATATAACATGTAACCAGCCAGAGGCAAATAAAAGATGAACTGAATCCGAAATAGTGTCCAGGTCCTAATATGATATATGAGTTGTGTTGAACCAACTGGAATCAATGACAATAGCACTAGTAAATATATTGTATATGAAAATGAAAATCTAAAGCAAGACCCAAATAGGGGCCTTTCTGATTCACAGTTCAGTTTTGAGTCATAAGGATCCATCATTCATAATCCTATCTCACTGAACTATCACTTTTTATATATAATTCACAGGGCACATGATGTGATGGTGGTTCCTAACTTTGGTGGTTATTAAAGGGTGTTTTCAGTTGCACAGACCTTTCATTGGCTGTTATTCATAACACCATGCAATCTGCAAGTTCAGTGACAGTTACAGGTGCATAAAGATCTCACTGTTGCCTGAAAAGAGGTCAGTCCTAGTTAAATCTTCTGAATCAGTGCTTGCCGAGAACTGAAAGCCTGCAGCTTTTGTTCTGGTTGGGACAATGAATTCTTTTGGTTGGGGACAATGGAGGAATTGGCACTTGCAAGTATTTTCTACTCAACTCTCATGACTGAATGCTAGGGGCTGGAGAACAAGAGCAGAAGTTCATCAAGGGGATGGACAACGTAGTCAATGGTGTGGAGAGATGGTAGATGCAATCCAACAATATCTAAAAAGCCATGTGATTTCCATCCTCGTTTTCTTGCATTCAGTCCCTATTTCTGGGATTTATCACAGACCTTTGTTCATTTTCACCCATCCTGTGGGGGTGACAAAGGAAGGATATACATCAATATCATCATCATCATCAACAACAACAACATATCATCATCTAACAAGCCTCTGTGAGAAACAGGTTGATGAACACAGTGGGAATTTGGTTGGATGTATAGGTTCTTCTATTTTTCTCATCTGGCTTCAAAATCCCTAGCAGAACTCAGAAGATCATGGCACCAGTGGCAGAAGAAGCTAAGGAAACTGCAAATGAGAAGCTGGGAAAGTGACTTTTTAGAACTGTGCTCTATTGTCTGCTCTTCTCAGGGAGCTAACTTTCTGCCAAGTTAATTCTGTTCTTCTTGTATGTCAAGGGAGCCACAGACATCACTGTCTTTCCAGGGCTGCAAAGCTTCACCTGGTGAAATTATGGTTTGATAAATATATAGCTTTCCACTGTCTCTGCCATTGACATAATGTTCTTTGTACGTTTCCTTTACCTGACTTTGAGTATGCTTGTCAGCACTGAACTGCCCTGTAGCTGCTCCCATATAAAAGGAAATGTGTGCCTTCTAATTCTACTCACACGGCCTCTTGGGCCTCAATTCATCACTTAAATTTGTCATAAGTGCATTAAACTGAGCATTGAAATTGTTCTTGTCAAATCATCTCCAAGACATATTGAGCTAGACTCAGCCACATCCCCAGCATTCAGCACAGACATCTTTGCTCTGTCAAAATACAGCAGGCATTTTCATCCTTTTAAAAAGTCTTTAAGCCATTAAATTGCATTATAATTTCTACATTTTGATAGAATGTAGCTCTTATTTGCATCAGATGTAGTCATGGATCAGTCAGGGTTTTTTTCCTCCCCTTTCTCATTCCACATATTAATCTCCCTCCCTACCCTTTCCACCATCCCTTTTCCAAGTTTTAGACAGAATTCGACCCTAATAATTTGCCGCAGGCTAAATTTTAAAATGCAAAGTGTCAGATGGAAATACAAAATGGGAAGGCGGGGGGAATGAGAGGAAACCTAAACCAAAAGGAAATTGTTTTTTCTAGCCATAAGGAGCGATGCTATGAAAATTCTCCTCAACCAACTGTTCCAGAGATTCAAGAGTTCCAAACTGCCCGTTCTTACTTCCATACTGATAATGGCTCATGCTAAAATGTATAGTCTTCTGGGAGGTTGTCCAAGGAAGGGACGGAATAATTTTGGAGGCCTCCTTTTGTGGACTGAGAGAGCTCCACGTCATCACCATCATGCCAGACTCTTAGAATAGACATCTATGGGAGTCAGGGAATGAAGAAAAAAAAATCAAGACAGCAGTCGCAACCATGTGATCAAAGCCCAACACTTTTGTAGTTGTGTTATTACATGCACATGCAAAAGTGACAGGGTTTGACTGCCATCTTGCCTTTTTTGAGCCCTTTCCTGTAGATAGTTCTGCTCTGAGGGGGATTTTCCTGACAACAGAAATTTGAATGGCTAGAGGGAGAAGAAGTGGTGTAGGTTGGAATGGACAATGCTCGTAGAATGGATGTGGACCTACTGGTCCTCCATTATACTCCCAACTTCCCAAATCTGCTCCAGCAATCACATTGGTTTAAATTGTAGGCCAGCCTAAGGTAATCCCACTTTCCCTCAATGAGGCGATTTGTACTACCAAAGTGATGCAAATTGTCCCATAAAGGTGTAGAAACAACAATATGTGTCTTCTGAAGGCACTTTGAATTCCTCCAAGGTCTCATCTCATAGTTCCCATAATCCCCCTGTGCTGATGCAGAAACCTTTCCTGCCACTGGAACTGTTGAACAATGCTTTTGAGTGACGCTAACAGAAGCAAAGGAGCAGCTTCCTCTTTAGAGGTCTTGAAATCCGTTAGCCTTTGTCCTTGCTCTGCCATTCCAAAACTTCTCAAATTTCCGTTTCAGAAGATTGAGTCCCTCACATTCCAGTCATCTTGGATTTGACCCTTATTAGGGGCGCTTCTCGATGGAGAATACCACAAGCATGCACACAGTATTTTCTTTCCTTGGGGGATGGATGACAAGATGCTTTAAGTAGTAGCAAGAACACACTTTAAAAACCAGGGAGCCATTCTGAATTTTAAGATTTCATTTCCTTTTAGTGTGCAAACAAAGTATGAAGAA
The DNA here is from genome assembly GCF_035149785.1 of Candoia aspera. Taxonomy (NCBI): domain Eukaryota; kingdom Metazoa; phylum Chordata; class Lepidosauria; order Squamata; family Candoiidae; genus Candoia; species Candoia aspera. The sequence goes on along the minus strand of NC_086155.1, from coordinate 10,789,681 downwards.
ATAAACAAGCAAATGGGGGAGATGTATAATGTGGAAATTATAATCAATATCACGAAATACTGTGTGTGCGCGATGAATGATTTATCACTGCATTCAACTTTGATCCTCATGAGAAGGTTCAAACTTTGTTTTCAGGGTCATCAAAATAAATTTTCTAGTAGCTCACAGATTTCTGAACTAAGTAGGCTAACAAAATGCATTCTGACAATCCAAAACTTGGTTTAGCTAAGAGCTTATACACACTGACCTATTGACCCATTACCGGAATGGACAGAAACAGTTTCTGGAGGGAAGAAATGCATGGTATCACCCTCTATTAATCCTTTGCTCACTATCAAAGCAACCTTGGGGAACCTTTTTCTGCTCTACTTCCAAGTGCACTTTCTATATTCTGTCTCCTCAAGCATTCTGGTGCCTCTGGGATGGCATGCTTCAAGTTGGCACTGGCTAACCTGAGCAATTGATAGGCTGCCTTGCAGAGGAAGGAACACCCCTTCAATTGAGTCAACACTCAACATGCTCTTTAAGATCTTTTAAAGCAGAGGTTCCTAAACTTTTTGCCATCACACCTCTCTTTAATGTAATCATAACAGACACCCCTCCCCTAAAAATCCAAACATCAAAATGAACACAAATGAACAAGGAAAACAATACTATGAAACTTTGGGAAAGGTGGATTTATTGTAACAGTGTAACTAGAAGGTTCTTCACACCTCCCCTGCACTCTGTCTGCACCTTCCCAAGGGAGATACACCTCATAGTTTGGGACACCCTGTTTTAAAGCTTGATAACACAGTGGCTATAATTCTTGCCTTGAAAATATAAGCTTGTTGATTTGGAGCCAGGCTGTTGTTTTCTTTGCCTGCCTGCCTGCCTGCCTTTCCCTCCCTCCCTCCCTCCCTCCCTTCCTTTCCTAAGCTTCCTACTTCTTTTTGGCAGTTTAAAAAACAAAAAGACAAAAGCAAAACATTAAAAAATTGTAAATTTAAAAAATCTCCAGTGGTGTACAGTTCCACCCCAGTCATCTGAGACAGGATTTCACATTCATCTCCTAAAGAATTCAAATAACCTGTGGAAGGCCTGTCTGCTGCTGGAAGAGCAAGATGGGAGGACACAGCAGCAAGAGAATTGGCCAGTAGACAAGCTTGGTAGCCTGTTGGCTAGACAGAATACCTTGCCAGCTCTTGCCAAAGGGTCAATCTGGGCAGAGTTTTCCTAAGCCATTTTAGAGTTAAGCCAGCATGAGTATAAGACAGGGACAACTTAAACGGTAAGTGCTGGTATGGCTTAAGTCTGCTTCAACCACCCAAGAAGCAGCTTAGTAGATAAAATAAACAAAATCATATTCAAACCACTCACTGAAAATGTCAAGGGAAATGATAATAGTACATTTGTAGCATATTAGACAAGAAATGACTCAATGCAATATGACTGGTAAGTACGTATATTTTTTTAGCCTTTAAGTTATTTTAAGAGCTTTAAAAAGGTTGAGTTAGGGCAAGATTTTACAATGATTTGGGGGCGGGGGGGAGAGAAGATAGTTTTCTTTTCTGTTCTTGGTCTTTTATTGATTATTCATTCATTTACTCACTTGAGCTTCTTTGCTACTCAGTTCCAAAGTTCTGAGCAGCTTACATCAAGCAATAACAGAATTAAAAAGAATTAAAAAGAAAGCCCATCATAATCTAATAAAATGATAATCTAATAAAAACATATAAAAACTAAGTATATCACTCAGTGGGGTAGGTTAATCCTCATTGTCCCCAAATGCTTTCTTGAACAGGTCTAGAAATTAAACAACATGCAAGGTTGTTGGGAACAAAGTAGCTACTCTTTTAGCAAAACATTTATCTTTTCTTCTTTTAAAAAAGGAGAGAGAAGAAAAATAGGAACAAATGTGCAGAAAAAACAACAACAGAAATAAGGTTAGAATTGACGTTGCTAGTATGAGGACTTTTAGTTCTTGGGGTACAGAAAAAAACTCAAATATATTAATCTTATTCTCTTGCATCTACAGTGCCTTAGATGCCTCTTGGCATACATATAACTTCTAAACTTATGTCCCTTTCTTCTTGTATATATTGTATTAAATACTGCTTAGTTTGGTCCTGTTTTTATCTTTCTATAAACATTGCATAAAAGTTTGAACTCCCACCTCCCCTGTACTGTCACAGGAATTTAAATGTTTAGTGTCACAAACAATTAATTTTATCCAAAAGCTGGTGGCCTCCAAGTTAAACTTATGTGTTTGGGGAAAAAAACAAACAAACTACTACAATGTGGATATGTTCACATAATATGCTAAATTCTACATTGAGGTTAACCAAACACAGTTGCTGTGCTCATCACCCCCAGACCAAGCTGGCGCACAATCTGGGGGTCCTCCTAGACTCATGGCTCCTGCTTGATGAGCAGGTGGCAGCCTTGGCTAAGGGGGCCTTTGTACAGATATGTCTTGTGTGCCCTTTCCTGGACCAGGAGGCCTTGCTCATGGTCACTCATCCCTTAGTAACTTCCCATTTGGATTACTGCAATGCATTTTACACGTGGCTGCCCTTGAAGACCACTCAGAAGTTACAACTGGTCTAGAAGGTAGTGGCGCACACAATATTGGGTGTTCATAAGTTTGCCCACATTACATCTTGATTGTGTGAGCTGCACTGGTTCCCAGTTTCCCTAACCCAGATTTCAGGAGGGCGAGTATTCCAGAGTGACCCATCTTGCTCTTCTCATGCATTTGCAATAATCAGGATAGCTTGTAGCCTTGATAACAGATTTTAAGTGTTTAAAGGGTTTAGAGAGACCTAGAAAACAAATATTAAAAAGTCTAATGATATGGTAACACAGGCAATGGCAGGAAAAATAACATTTTCTAAAAATTATAGCAGTGTAATGAATGCCTCCCTCAAAAGGCAGCTTGCTACACCCATCGGGACCAACCATAGCTGTGTAGATCTCATGTCCCAAACCAAGCAATCTGCTCTGGAAGATTAACTTTCTGAAAATTACAAATGACCCCTGGAAAGGAAGAATTGACAAGTCCTGGAAGTGTCTTCATCCAATCCCCTGCCCAGGGTAGGGATCCTCAGATCATCTGAAACAAACGATTATTCAACCCTTGCTTGAAAACTTCCAGTGATGGACCACTCATGATTCCAGGAGGCAGGCCATTCCCCTGCTTAATAACTCTCACAAACAGGAAATTCCTCCTTATTTCAAGATCGGATCTCTCTCTCTATAGCTTCCATCCATTGGTTCTTGTCCTAACTTCAGGAGCTATGGAGAACAAAACTACCTTCTTTCCTGTGTAAGCCCTTCAAGCATTTGGAAGACCGCTATCATCATGCCTCTCCTTGGCTTTCTCTTCCTTAGGCTAAACATCCCTAGCTCTTTTAACAATTTGGAGGATTTAGCCTCCAAGCCCCTCACCATCTTTGCTGCTCTTCTGCTCACTCATTTCAGTTCCTCAGTGTCCTTTTTGTGTTTGTGATGGCCAGAACTGGACACATTATTCACATGTGGCCTGACCAGTGCAGCATAGAGCAGAACTATCTCTCTCTGTGATCTCCCCACTGTGCCTCTGTTGATGCAGCCCAAGACTGCACTAGCTCTTGGCAGCTGTAGCACAGCTTTCACATTCTGCGATTGGCCTGCATTGACAGAGGTATAGTAGCAAGATCCTAGGGAAAAGATCAGCAGTATGGTAGCATCTTTTCCAACTAACAAATTTTATTGAAAGGCATAAGGTGTTGTGAATTGCAACTCCCTTCATCGCTCTTTCTGATTTTTTGCCACCGTAGACAAACAAAGCTCTCCTAGAAGTTCATAGGAAGTGACATTTCTGCTCTCTTTTTCATTGGTCAGATTCTTCATGTTTGGTCCATCAGGATGCCTAAATCCTTCTCATAAGTACTACCTCCAAGCCAGGTACTTCCCATCCATTAAAAGTTCCAGGGAACCCTGGAACATTCTGTCTCCAATGTGTTTTGTGTATAACTAGTACCAAACTAGCACCATGAGGCCAGGTGTTCCATCTGTACTGCTACCTATCTAATCTCTTCACCCAAAGTGAATGGTTTGTGAAGCACATGGGTCAGGATAGGTGGATCTTTGGGGGTGGCCAGCAAACCCATCCCCTCTAATATGCAGTTTCAAGTCCTAATACATCTGGATAGCCAATAGCAACCCTCTAGCATATTAGGCCAAAACTCTACTCAACATCTTTCCTTCTCTGAGCAGACAAAGAATCAGAGGTGGTCCTCTTTTTTCACTGATAGCATCTCATCATCACTATCACCTCTGCAGTTTTCCTCAATATCCCTTCAAAATGCCATTTCATCTGAAAAGAAACTGAACTTGCCTCTATTATCGGTAATAGACAGGAGAGACCTGTATTATTTTTTCCCAAAAAATCTTGCTTTATGCCTTTCGATCCCAAGAGATCTTTGGTAATTTAAAGAGGCAAGGGTTTTTTTTGTTGCTGTGGTTGTTTTTTGTGTTTTTGCACTTCTCGTGCAAAATTAAAGCTAATAGCATTGTGGACTCCATTGCCTGATATCCCAAGGGAATCACTGCAATCGAATGGCTTAGCTGTGGGTAACAGCACTCTTTTTTTTCCCTTTCTTAATCAGCAATGTGGTTATTGTCTGCAGTCTTCTTTTTCACTTAAAATGCATCCATTGGCTGGGTGGTCATCTCTCATGAAGAAGCCATGTGGAATATTTCCGTTCCAGATTCTATTTTCTATGTTTCAAAGATAATGTACAGCTAATAATGGATTTGCATTTTGTTCAGTTGTTAAAAAAAAAAAAAAAAGAAAACACCAGCATTTGACAAATTTCCTCATAAATGATTTCCCCTCTCACTAGAACGTATGAAAAATTGAAAGAAAAGGCAAGTGTTTCAAGGCTTACCTCATAAAAACAAATAATAGCCATGTATCTTTTTTTAAAATCCAAATTTATTGACTCATAAGAGCTGGAACAGACTTTAGAGTTCATCTGGCCAGGTGTTTTTCTAACTTGGCAATTTTAAAATGTGTGGACTTCATCTCCCAGAATTCCACAGCCAGCATCTTAAAGTTGCCAAGTTTGAAAAACATGGATCTAGCCCAACACACTGCTCTATGGAGGATCCACTAGAGCATTTCTGACAAAGACCATCCAGCCTCTGCTTGAAGACCTCCAATGAAGGAGAACTCACCACCTCATTTAGCAAGTGGTTCCATCTCAGAAAGTCAGGAAGTTCCTCCTCAAGTTTAGTCTGAACCTACTTTGTAACTTTAATGTATTGGTTCTACTCCTGCCCTCTGGGGTAGTAGAAAGTAAGTCCACTCCCATTTCTGTGTGACATACCTTCAGGTATCTGGAGAAACTTTTCCTTTAGTTATCTTTCTTTTATGCTTATATAGTGAGACAATCCCACTATGTAAACTAAACCAAGAAATCAACTCCAGACAAAACCTAAAACTACTTTTATTACCATTGGCTATAGTAACAGATTCTTGCCACAGTGTTACTCAACCCTGGCAACTTTAAGATGTGTGGACTTCAGGTCCCAGAATTCTCCAGCCAGCATGCTGGCTGGGGAATTCTGGGAGTTGAAGTCCACACTTCTATAAGTTGCCAAGGTTGAGAAACACTGCTCTGTACCAACTGAGCTTATCAAAAATATTGCAGATTTTCAGGTTTCAAGAAGTCCCAATTGCAGATGAAGTTTAAGGGAGAAAGGTAAGGAGGGAAAAATACATTTGTACCAAACTAGAGTCAGGTCTTGTTAGGGGGTCCTTTTGAGAAATGAAACAGACCACCAACAAAGGCACTCTTATCTTCTCTGTGTTTCTTGGAGACTTTTATTATATAAATGTTGAACAAACCTACTTTCCTAACCTCTGTCTTAATACCTATTACTAAGCCTATGCCATATACTTACACTAATATCTTTGTGTTTATCTAAAGAGTCCTATGTACAGTTCTCCTTTGCTGCCTGAGTTATAAAACAGTCTTTAGCCACTATTTAGCCACTTTCAAGTTAGTTGGCTTCTACTGCTGTCACCTGCTGTTCTGAACTGCTGCTGAAACATTAGCTCTTTCGGTCTGTGTTGGGGTGGGAAAAGAAAGGTAGTTTACCAGCTGCTGGCTGGCTGTAGGCTCAGCTTCTATTGGGGTGGTGTCATGTTCATCGTTCCAATGGTTTGCATACATCGTAACGTTTCGCATGTCATGTTTCTGATCCGTGTTTATCACCTGCGGGGTGGAGAATTCCAGCCCTGCCAGGCTGTTATCTTGGTGTTACCCTGAAGGAATGTGTGTTTGGGTTATGACATGTTTTCAAGGTTACTTTCCCAGGCAGATGTGTGACGCTTGCCGATGCTGGGAGGGGGTGGTTGCGATGTTGGGGTGGGGGCGGGATCGGTTTGGAGGCGAGGGTTTTTAGTTTGTATTTGGCGCGCTTTTGCTTATTCTCAGCTTTCTTCGTATTTGCATACTATCCTTTCAATAAATCAGTTTTATTCACTAAACTCTGGTGAGACTGACTTTGTTGGGATAAGGCAATCATTACAGGTGGTGAGACAGCTAGACTCTCCTTGGCCTTTCAGGTTGTCTACTCCTGGTTTGCTGAAGTCCAAGCCTGCTCCTCTTTACTATCAGCTGCCTGTTGAACTAACAGCTGCTCCATTCCCTCAGCTGCAAATTCTTCCTTAATGCTTCCCCACACCACAATCTCCCTCCAGATGCACCTACACACCCACACACTGGTGCTATAAACATGTTCCTTTTATAATTGGAAACCAGGCATGCACCACTGCTCTTCAGGCTACCTTAAAGTCCTAGGGGAGAAAACAAAGGGAGGGAAGACCTCATTCTGGCCACTCCAAGGCTGTCCTTCCACGGGTCTATATTAAATTACATTGCAGAATAGAGGAAAAGAGAACTTCAAACTTAGTAATTGCTTTTTATTGGGAACAAAGTAGTTTTATGTCTTGATGGACTGTCTCCTCAGGTTTGCTGGGACAAAGAAGCAAGCAGGCCACTATGTTTACAGATATTAATTCCAGCTGTTAAGATGGACATGGCTTCCATTCTAAGTGAAATACATATATCCCTTTATGGTGAAAAAATAAGAAAAATCAACCAGCTTCTCCTTACATTAACAAATCCAAAGTTAAATTTGGATTTAGGTTGCAATACTAGATAACAGAGCTTAATCAAACTCCTATACACATAATCAACCATATGGCAATTTTTTGCAGTACATTTTTTTCCTTATCTTTAAGCCTTCACTGGAAATAGCCACATGTAATGAATTTGCTAGTGTGCACAGTTAAACTTTTCAGCCTGTTTGGTTTCTGTGATAAGATTTTAACAATATTCACAATGTTCTTTCACAAATGGAATGAAAAGGACTTGAAATGTTTGTTTCATTTTTTATTACTGTGAGACTTAATATCTCCATGAAATGAGCTTAACTCTTGGTGAGTACATGAAGATGCTTAGCTTTCCCAAAATTAGCCAAGGTTGGCTAAGTACTACATTCTGTTTTTTCTCTTCAGGCATGCCAACTGAGTTGATATTTAATTATTGTATTTATATGTTCCAAATAGCTCAATGCAACATTTGGATATTGCCTGTTGTCCTCTTATAAAACCCCTGTGAGATAAGTTAAGCTGAAAGATACTGACTTGCCCAAAGTCACCCAAAAAATTTCATGAGGGATTCATGTGTCTTTCTAAGCTGATTAGTCTTTGGACTTCTATTGGACACAGATGGATCTTTGATGTGTAGAGTACTATTAGTGACGGATACTCCGCACATATTTTTTTTTAGCACTCAGGAGTCTTCAGTCCTTACTCAACAGTAGGGGGCAGCACTTAGCTAAACTTGGATGATCTCAGAAGGTAAGCAGAATCAGATCTAGTTAGAACTTGGATAGGAGGCTATAAGAAAATCTCAAGGAAAATATTCTGGAAGAAAGCAGTGGCAAACCTCTCCGATACCATGGCCAAGAAGCAATATGGACACAACCTTGTAGCCATCGGGAGTCAAGCTCAAGTCAAGGGAGACTTTGTTTTTCTCTCCATACTCATTTGTCCTGCCTCTCAGACTTTGTACCAAAGGTGATGTACACAAAATAGAAGTGCTTCTTCAAGAAAATAAAGCTGGGAGAGCTAAAATGGTAATTAAAATCAAACTTCAGGAGGACCACCAACACCATCTGTGCTTCAAAATCTTAACATTAAGGCTGGGGTGAATGCTGCACCACTGACATCTTTCCAATGAAATGCTAGATGCTTCCTGGATGGGGGAAGATCAAAGCACAGTCAAGTTTCCACCAAGCAGTTTTCAGGATCAGCCGTGAAATGGATAGGCGAAACATGGCTGGAATTCTGCCTGCGTGTGTGTGTGTGTGTGTGTGTGCGCGCACATTCGAAACGTTCTGTGAATACAATAGTTCAATTTGTACATTACAAGATGTTTAGCAGTCTTTTGAGAAATCAGGATAGATCGTCTAAACTGGGTGAATTTAATTGGCAATTATGAGGTGACAGCATGGCTGTAGACTGTAGACTCTGCAACTGTTTGCAGAGAACAAACAGTTTTTGTTGTTGGAGGTGACTTAAATGGCAGCTTTTAAAAATGGTGACAAGGAGTCTGGGGCAATGACCTGGAAAACTGAGAAAATTTCCCGCAACTTTTCCATCAGAAATACATGTACACAGAGGGAGAGAGAGAGGGAGAGAGAAGATATACTAAACCGAACATCATTTGCCACTGTCTCAAGACAGATGACCAGAGAAATCAATAAAAAACAGAATTGCTTGTCTAGTTTTCATTTCCTTTGCTTTCCTTTTCTCCCCCTAGAAAATAGTAGAGAACATATGATAACATATCTTAAAAGCAGGTCAGGCAGGGCAAGTTTAACTGAACTGAGGTATAGCAGGGACAAAGGGTATGACTAATTCAAAGATCCCCTTAGTGTTTGATCCCCTTCTCTGTTGTACTGCTGGGTTGGGTTCAAGCAAAAAGAAAGGCTGAGTGCACAATTTGTTTACTCTGCCTTTGTCACAACATGGGCTTGTCGTCATCAAGTTAGCACAGATCCATAGTTCTGTACAGGTAGTCCTCACCTAACAACCATTCATTTAGTGATGATTCAGACATACGACAGTGCTGGGGAAAATGACTTACAACCAGTCCTCATACTTATGACTGTTGCAGCATCCCAGGTCATCTGATTACCATTTTTGACCTTCCTAGCTGGCTTCTGGCAAGCAAAATGAACAGGGAACTGTGTGATTTGCTTAATGACCACATGGCTTGCTTAATGCCCATGGTGATTCACTTAACAACTGCAGCAAAAAAGGTCGTAAAATAGAGTCAGATTTGCTTAATGACCACTTTGCTTAGCAACAGAAATTCTGGTCCCAATTGTGGTCATTAAGCGAGGACTACCTGTAGAAGATTTGCATGTCAGGCAGCAGGAGTGTCTGCACTAAGGTAACAAGGTATGACAAGCCCTGCCCTGCAGTGATGTCACTGCTCAAGCCCCTCCTTTATTGTCAGCATCATGATATTGCCAGGGCATGGCTTGTACAGTGGCACAAAAGCACTTTTTTTTTTCTTGCTTGTCGGCAAAAATTACATTGCTGGGAATTGCTGATTACCATCCAAGTCTTGCTTTTTGCCAATAAGGAATAATTAAACTGCCATTTCTTAAATTTACATTTTTGATTACCTCTGCTTGGATTTAAAAAAGAAAATAAATGAAATCTGGGAATCAGTTGACTTCACTGAATGCCCCTATGGGGTAGATTTATTTTCTGTGGCAATGTGCTCAAACTCCAAGACTTGCTGGAATGTTTTGAGGCTCTTTCTTGAAAGGAGGTTAAAAATTCAAGGCATCCTCCAGGTGCCCACAGATCTAAGTCAAACATCCAACAACTTATGATTGGCAATGATCTTTGGAAAGTGGAACTGTAGCCTGTTATTTTCTTTTCCATTAAAAACTTGAACTGAAAAAATTCGGGTCTGAGGATCACTCATGAAGATACCTTTGCCCTAACACTGCGCAAAGTGAAATTAGTCAAAGCTTGTGCAGTGCTGATTGTGAGGTCAAAAATAATTAAGCATTTCAGAGCATTTGGTTGCATTTAAGGGGCCAGTTGGCATCGGAAGTTGGTAAAAATTGAGAGAACTCAGTAGTAATAAGAAAGACTTTGGAGAAGAATCTAGGAGAAAAGGGGGGAAAGATGATAATATAAGTTCCTGAAACAACTGTAATCAACAAAATAAATATACAGTGTATATAATAAACCAACATACAGATCAGAAAGTAAATAATGATTAGAACAGGCTCTGAGCACTCCAATAATTTCATAACGGAATAAGCACAAATTTCTTTATAATAAAATATTGTACTACAGCATTCTTGGATGGTAGAACAGGGAAGTTTCCAAAAATATAGACAATGCTAACAGTGGAGAAAATCTTCTGCAGCTCCCTGACACACTTTCTCCACATTTTCCCCATGCAATGGTGTGTGGGAATGACCTTGGGAGACAGGAGAAAGAGCCCTGTCCCTCCCTAGGTTCCTGGACTGTAAAGGTGAGTGGGGAGAGATGTATTTTCAGACTTGCAAGATTCTGTTAATGTGTTTGTTGTTTATTCGTTTAGTCGCTTCCGACTCTTCATGACTTCATGGACCAGCCCACGCCAGAGCTTCCTGTCAGCCGTCAACACCCCCAGCTCCCCCAGGGACAAGTCCGTCACCTCTAGAATATCATCCATCCACCTTGCCCTTGGTCGGCCCCTCTTCCTTTTGCCTTCCACTCTCCCTAGCATCAGCATCTTCTCCAGGGTGTCCTGTCTTCTCATTATGTGGCCAAAGTATTTCAGTTTTGCCTTTAATATCATTCCCTCAAGTGAGCAGTCTGGCTTTATTTCCTGCAGTATGGACTGGTTTGATCTTCTTGCAGTCCAAAGCACTCTCAGAATTTTCCTCCAACACCACAGTTCAAAAGCATCTATCTTCCTTCTCTCAGCCTTCCTTATGGTCCAGCTCTCGCAGCCATATGTTACTACAGGGAACACCATTGCTTTAACTATGCGGGCCTTTGTTGTCAGTGTGATGTCTCTGCTCTTCACTATTTTATCGAGATTGGTCATTGCTCTTCTCCCAGGGATTAAGCGTCTTCTGATTTCCTGACTGCAGTCAGCATCGGCACTAATCTTTGCACCTAGAAGTACAAAGTCCTTCACTGCTTCTACATTTTCTCCCTCTATTTGCCAGTTATCAATCAAGCTGGTTGCCATCATCTTGGTTTTTTTGAGGTTTAGCTGCAAGCCAGCTTTTGCACTTTCTTCTTTCACCTTCATCATAAGGCTCCTCAGTTCCTCTTCACTTTCAGCCATCAAAGTGGTATCATCTGCATATCTGAGATTGTTAATGTTTCTTCCAGCGATTTTAACTCCAGCCTTGGATTCCTCAAGCCCAGCATGTCACATGATGTGTTCTGCGTACAAGTTGAATAGGTAGGGTGAGAGTATACAGCCCTGCCGTACTCCTTTCCCAATCTTAAACCAGTCCGTTGTTCCGTAGTCTGTTCTTACTGTTGCTACTTGGTCGTTATACAGATTCTTCAGGAGGCAGACAAGATGACTTGGTATCCCCATACCACTAAGAACGTGCCACAATTTGTTATGGTCCACACAGTCAAAGGCTTTAGAATAGTCAATAAAACAGAAATAGATGTTTTTCTGAAACTCCCTGGCTTTTTCCATTATCCAGCAGATATTGGCAATTTGGCCCGAGTTCCTCTGCCTTTTCTAAACCCAGCTTGTACATCTGGCAATTCTCGCTCCATGAAGTGCTGAAGTCTACCTTGCGGGATCTTGAGCATTACCTTACTGGCATGTGAAATGAGTGCCACTGTGCAATAGTTTGAACATTCTTTAGTGTTTCCCTTTTTTGGTATGGGGATATAAGTTGATTTTTTCCACTCTGATGGCCATTCTTGTGTTTTCCAAATTTGCTGGCATATAGCATGCATTACCTTGACAGCATCATCTTGCAAGATTTTGAACAGTTCAGCTGGGATACCGTCGTCTCCTGCTGCCTTGTTATTAGCAATGCTTCTTAAGGCCCACTCAACCTCACTCTTCAGGATGTCTGGCTCTAGCTCCCTGACCACACCATCAAAGCTATCCCTGATATTGTTATCCTTCCTATACAGGTCTTCCGTATATTCCTGCCACCTTTTCTTGATCTCTTCTTCTTCTGTTAGGTCCTTGCCATCTTTGGTTTTGGCCATTTTGGCCTGGATTTACCTCCAATGTTTCTAATTTTCTGGTCTCTTGTCCTTCCTATTTTATTGTCTTCTTCCACTTCCGCGCATTGCTTGTTTACAAATAATTCCTTATCTCTTCTGGCTAACCTCTGGAATTTTGCATTTAATTGGGCATATCTCCCCCTATCACTGTTGCCTTTTGCCGCCTCCTGAACAATACTGTGAACTTCTGTCCAGAGTTCTTCCGGGACCCTATCTACTAAGTCCAGTCCCTTAAATCTATTCTTCACCTCCACTGCATATTCCTTAGGAATATTAGTGAGCTCATATCTAGCTGATCTGTGGGTCTTCCCTAATCTCTTTAGTCTGATCCTAAATTGTGCAAGAAGAGGTTTGTGATCTGAACTACAGTCAGCTCCAGGTCTTGTTTTTACCGACTGTATAGATGTCCGCCACCTTTGGCTGCAAAGGATGTAGTCAATCTGGTTTCAGTGTTGTCCATCTGGGGAAGTCCATGTATAAAGCCGTCTCTTAGGTTGTTGGAAGAGAGTGTTTGTTATGCACATTTAGTTGTCTTGGCAAAATTCTATCAGCCTATGTCCTGCTTCGTTTTGTTCACCCAGGCCACCCTTACCTGTAATTCCAGGTGTCATTTGACTGCCCACCTTAGCATTCCAGTCTCCCGTGATGAAAATAACATCTCTTTTAGGCATGTTGTCCAGTAGGTGCTGCAGATCCTCATAGAACTGCTCTACTTCAGCTTCTTCAGGATCTGTGGTTGGGGCGTATATTTGGATCACTGTGATGTTAGATGGCTTGCCCTGAATTCGAATTGAGATCATTCTATCATTTTTTGGATTGTATCCAAGCACTGCTTTAGCCACTTTACTATTAATTAGGAAGGCTACTCCATTTCTTCTGTGGTCCTCTTGTCCACAGTAGTAGATCTGGTGGTCATTTGATGTGAAGTGGCCCATTCCAGTCCATTTCAGTTCACTGATGCCCAAAATGTCTATCTTTAATCTTGACATCTCACTAATAACCACATCCAATTTGCCCTGGCTCATAGATCTTACATTCCAGGTTCCAGTGGTGTGTTGATCCTTAGAACATCGGATTCGCCATTCACCACCAGCACCGTCGGCCGCTAGCCGTCCTTTCGGCTTTGAGCTAGCTGCGTCATCACGTCTGGGGCTAGTTGAGCTCATCCTCTGTTCCTCCCCAGTAGCATTTTGACTATCTTCCGACCGGGGGGTCTCATGTTCCGATGGTATACCGACATATCTCTGGTTGTACTGATCCATTTAGTTTTCACGGCAAGAATACTGGGGTGGGTTGCCATTACCTTCCCCAGGGATCGCATTTAGTCTGACCTCTCTGTCATGACCTTCCCGTCTTGGGTGGCCCTTCACGGTTTAGCTCATGGCATCATTGAGGTGCTCAAGCTCCAGCACCACGACAAGGTAACGATCCTTTGCTGAAGTCTGTTAATGTAACCTTACAATAAAGTAGAGCTAGTACTTTTGGGTGTGCTTCTTGTCTGAACTATCTCGCAAGGTGGCCATCAATCTTGCAAGTCTCGTACTCTTTTCCAAAGAGAAGCAAAAGATCCCCCTTGGAGTTTTAGGAGTGGCCCCCAATCCCCAGGGGACTCTTCTATCCACTGAGCACCTAGCAGCAGTGTTGTTGCAACACCAGCAGCAAGGAGATGTACAAGTATAATGGTACATGGGAAAGACCTTGGGTGAAGAGATGCTGCCTAGGGAATGGTCAGATAAGAGACAGCATAGCCTGTAGCTATATAATGGGTAGAGAAAAAGGCCCAGAAAGGACCCTCCCTAAGCTCTCGGGCTATAACCGCCCAGAGTCCCTCTGGTGAGAGGAGATGGGCGGTAACAAATTTGATTGATTGATTGATTGATTGATTGATTGATTGATTCATAAATAAATAAAGGTGAAGGCAGGAGAATTGTACTTTCAGACTTGCAAGATTGTGAAGTACCTTTACAATAAAGTAGAATTAGTTTATCTGGTCGTATTTCCTGTCTGGTCTCCCTGGTAAGGCTGACATCAATCTTGCTAGTCTGAAAGTACAATTCTAGCAGGATTCAGATAGGGAATAAACAGTTGCAATCCCTTCTTCAACCCAACTTCCTGTGCACAAGCTGCTTTCTTTTCAAAGCAGAGAATCCAAGAAACCAGAGATGCTCCGTAAAGAGATTGACTGTGTTCACAAACTCAGGCCCAAGATATGGCTGAGGAAGCTGTCAGAACCTGCTTCCCTGAAGAGAAGAGGCTGAATAGCTCAACATCCTTTTGGAAGGCGGCATAAATCCCATAATTTTCTACAACTGGATAGAAATGGCTTTTTAAATTCTCCACCAAACAGGTAAGGCAGAAAACTGGAGAAATGAATTCACCAAATGTCTTGCAGGAGAGTAAATTCTCCAGCGGTTTCTCATGGCAATGACTAGTGCTGTTACTGAAAATGTCCCATGGGGAAGTCAAGGGGAGGACATATGGAAAAAGCAGTGTCAGGCTGTTGCAATACAAGCTCCGCCCCTTTCACATCTGCATCTTCGTAAGGGGAGGAGCTTGCATCATAACGATGCAATGCTGCCTTTGCCATTTTATCAGAAGCATCAGATCCTGTGGATTCCTCTGCCAGGAAGGAGTTTCTTCCCGTGAGAGTTAATTGTCAAGGTAGGTAAACTTTATTATGGTCTCTGACCACCATATGTGCACGTATGCATAAAATTTTACATAGTTCATAAAAATGACAATTGTCGATTTTCAGCTGCTTTGATAGTTCAGGTAGCATCTGACAGCCTGGATTCATTCTGTTGTTATTCTTTCTTTACCCCATTTGGTCTTATTTTTTCAGGGGCTTGAGTTAAATTTCAAGGTGCTCAGGATGTTATGATGATTTAATTACCTTCAGGGAGCAGTAAAGGTAGTTAAAATTGGCAAATAAAATAAAATAAAATAAAATAAAATATGAATCAAATAGTATAGAATAAGACACTGCTGGGACACTGTCATCAACTGATCAGTGGCATCTGGGATTTAATAAAAGGTTGGGAAGCCAGGAAAGTAACTGTACAATAAAAGGCAGGATATTTACATACATGTGCTGTATCTTTAGACCACCCTGTAACTTAGTGCAAAAGCTCAGAAACTGGCCCATGAAAATTTCACAGAAATGCTCTTCTGTTTGAAAGAAAAAAAATCCAGAGCAAATTATTTCATTGAGTAAAACTTAAAATAGCCATTATGATTATTATCACTGTCACCAATTTGTATTGGTCCTTTCTGTCCTCTTGGGTATTCCACAGTAGGGGACAAAGAAAACCAAACCTGCAGGAAACTTTTTCTGCATGGTAGAGAGAAAGAGAGAGGGAAATTTCCCTTGAGAAGCAGGATAAATGATGAAAAGCACAGTCAACCATTGCCTCCATCACTGTTGCCACAATACATCTGCCAAAGCAGGGGCAGAGGTGCTGGTATATGTTTTCAGTGTACCCATGTGTGCTTTGTCTCAGTCTGAAAGACCATTGAGGGACTGAAAAAGCAGATCCTTGCTATTTTCAAGGGACATTTTCGTTGCCTTCTCTACGAGCAGAGCTAATTTCACTAGAACAGGCAGAGCACGGCTGCTGAAATAAAGGATGAAAAAGTTCTTCAAGCATCGTCAGAGATAAAATGGAATCTCAGTGGCAGCAGCTGCTTTGTCTATTTCCCCTTATCCTTCTTCTCCAAGAAGGAGAAATACAGTAGAAAGAGTCCTTCTGGTACTCTATTCTGGTAGCATTCAGGAACGCTGCATCCTCTAATTTCCAATCTACACAAAGCATCCCCATCTATGTATTGGAAAGGATGCTTTAAAAAATTCTTGAATCGCACCTGGAAACAGATTGGCAACCAGTGCAGCTAGCAAAGCAGAGGTGTTACGTGAGCATACCAAGGCATGCCCATTACTGCTCGTGCCATCGCATTCTGGACCAGCTGAAGCTTCCAAGTGGTCCTTAAAGGGCAGCCTCATGTAGAGCATGTTGCAGTAGTCAAGCCATGAGGTGACTAGGGCATGAGTGACTGTCTGAAGGGCCCCTTAATTTAGGTAAGGGTGCAACTGGTGCATCAGATGGAGTTGCGAGTCCAGGAAGAGTCCAGGAGAAGAAGGTTCACACATGTCTTGTTGTTTGTTGTGTAGATGTAACATTTTTCTCCTTTCTCATTTCTTTTGAACAATTTAATAATAGGTTGTGGTTGTTAATCTGCAGCACATAG
The DNA here is from genome assembly GCF_035149785.1 of Candoia aspera. Lineage (NCBI taxonomy): Eukaryota > Metazoa > Chordata > Lepidosauria > Squamata > Candoiidae > Candoia > Candoia aspera. The sequence continues at coordinate 10,773,108 of NC_086155.1, read as the reverse complement.
CAGGACTTGGCTGATCTAGTATGATTCAGTTTCTTTGAACGCAGCAAAATTTTGTTATACTGTCTGTAAAATTAGGCAGACTTTGATTGCCCACTGATGATTCCACCATTAATATTATCATGTTTTGTTTTATTTCATTTTAATACATTTTTATTTGTATTTGTACAAATTTGTATTTTAATTGTAATTCTGGTCTGTGACCATAATAAAATATTGATTGATTGATCTTAGCTAAACTTGAAAAACCTAAGCAGAGTTGGACCAACATTTAGACCGGAGACCAAAAGAAAATTCCGGTGTTGTAATCTAGACTGGGAAGGTTAAAAAAGTCCCAGAAGAATGCAAAATCTTCCTGTCCCATTGCCAAGAAAAGTCACCAGGTGTCATCTCACCTCACAGAGATCTTTAAATAGTTGTTCAGAATCCCTGGGGACAACTGTGTTTGATCTACCCTTTTGTTACCCATCTTTTGTTTGATCTTTCCTTTTGTTTGGTCTTTCCATCAAGAAATCTTGGATTTGAAGGAATTAAATCCTCCAGAATTTTACTCATCATAGTACTCTGTTCTCTCCCTGCTGCTGCATCTGCTTTCTAGATGGTCCTCTTGCTTGATTTGTCATGAAAATCTTTTTATTCATGTAAAACTGCTGCATTAATGACTCATATACTATTCAAATAAATGGGAGAAGAAGGAGTAAGAATTGTTATTTTTTCTGTGCCAGTGGAAGAGGAGCAGTGGTGGTGATGGTGAGGAAGAGAATGACATGTCATGTGAAAAGGAAGTAACTAGCAGCCTTCCCCATCCCCCGGAAATAGGGATTCTCAAGGAATTAATTATTCACATTCTAAGAAGACCTGATTTGAATTTCCTGATCTGCCACTGTTCATCTTTCTTCCAGATTCTGACAGTCTTTGGCTCAAAAATCTCCATCTTACTTTTCATTCTGTTCAGAATAAAAATACATTTTAAAGTCATATTTAAATATGATTTTTAATGCAAGCAGATCATTTTAAAACACAGAAACAGGACAGAATGGACTGTAAAATGGACCAGAAGTAGATCATCTTCCCTAAGCAGAAATTCTGAGGTCAAATGATAAAGAAGCCCTAAATTCTGGGATCCAAAGCACCTTCTACATGCATCACTGAATTTTGCTTTTCCATATCTTGAATAAGTTGGTAAAGGGCTTTCTGTACCACGGAGGCAACCAAGTCCATACTTACAAAGCTTGGATTATGGAGCACTGCAAACTACAGAACTGTGTTCTCAAGCGGGAACATAACCACAGACTGAGCTGAGATGCAGCATGTGGGGAATTATAAGCCATTTAGAATATTCTACCTGTACTTTATCTAAAGATGAACAAAATAAAAGAGAATGCATCCATTTAAGACATGCTACTATTACTAAATAAGCAGCTCTACTAAACTTACTTTAGCTGTAATGGGTAGCTGTTGCTATAAGTATGTCATAAATTCAACTTCATGCATTGGACTATCAACAGAAAGGGTAGGAAATTGAAAATAGGAGCCACTTGCAGTTCTCTTTTCCTACCCAATATGAAACAAAATAGCAGAAGGGTGGATACACAGATTTAATAATAATAAAAATATGTGGGGGGTTTCCCTGTAGCAATTTAAGAGGGCCTTTGAGATGTGGGAGACTGGTGAACTTCAATAGCCCCATCCAATCCATAAAAGTACACAGAGGTATTCTTGATGCTGGTGCTCCTAAAGATCCTTGATATATTAGCATTGGGGTGTAGTGCTGAATCCTGTCATCTCACTTCTTTCAAGCAGATCTAAGATTCCACTTCCTTTCAACTGATGTAAAGGTATCACAGCTGGCAGCAGAAAGCAGCGTTACTGTAAAATGTCTCTTGATCTGGACAAGTGCTGGTTGTGCAGTCAGGAAAAGCAGACACACAAACAGTTGCCCAATCAGCAATATCTAAAGACACAAGCCCAGCAGAATGACTGCAGAACTGACACTAGGATCAGCAGCGTGGAGCCTACGGACAGCCACAGCATCTCCAGTACCCTAACAGTATCCAATCATCTCTTAGATTACGTTAAATGTTAAATACTAATGCACTACTAGTAAAATCACTAAAGTATTAGGAGATCATCAGTTCTTGAAGGATCTGGATAATCTCTCCCAGGATTTTGAGATAGAATGCCAATATAGTAAACCAGTGAAAACCCATGGCATTTTGCCCAAGAATACTAAATTCTTGTGAGATTTGGTGATCTTGGAAACTTGCAGGCAATTTGAGAGGACAAGTTGGACAAGTTTGTTGCCTATCTGAAGTCATGCTGGACTGAAAAATATATGAACATTTTTTTTTTCCCAAGACAGTTCACACAATTCTGTGAAAGTAGGGAAAATATTTCTGTAAAGAAGGAGGGATTGAAGAAAAAAAAAATCTACACACCAAACAGACACACACACACACACACACCAGTTTACTGTGAAAGGTGAAACAGAAAAGAAAAAGAAGGAGCTGCAGCAATAGGATGAGAAATTAATCTCATTATTCTTTTTTTGTGAGAATACATTGACTTTAAACTCCGCAAATATACAAGAAGAAAACACACGCACCCATTGATAAGTCCAATTTTCAGAATGGTGGGGGCAGTTTGCAACTTAAACATGCAAATCAAAGCCTTAAATTGTAGAAAAAAATATATGCAAACAAATGAAAAACCTGCTGAAATGCCTGCCAGTGGACACAGTCTGAGAAAAAATGCATAGAAAATACACATGTGCATTCAATGAAACACAAACCAAATATCCTCAACAAGTTTCCTGCATTCGGTGGGTTTTGTTTTTGTTTTTTGTTTTGTTTTGGTATTGTTTTCTGCCACATTTTTAGCACAGGAGCTGGGAAAAAATATGAATTTGGTAACAAAGAGGATTTCTCTGAAAAAGAAGAAAATGCAATAATCCCACTGAACACAATGCAGATCATGTTATAGCAGATCATGTTATAGCACGAAGTAGCTGAATGAGAAAGATTTCTGCTGATTCTCAGCTTTTTACTCCCCACTAGAAATAGCAGCAATTAAAAATAAAAACCATGCCTTCAGTCCTTTGCTCTAATGCATCTAAGAAGGTAAGGCAACCCCTGAATATATGAGCATTTCTCCCAACTCCTGAAGTTCATAAAAATAAGACTAAAGGGTGGGGGGCTTTGCTCCATGCTAATCTAAGTACTTCCCTGCCACTCTTCTACAATCAGCCTTTAGTCCAGACATAGCCAGAAGATGAGAATAGGCAAGCGTGTGCTGCCAGTTTGTTAATGATGGGCTCTCCAGTGAATGCAGAGAAATCTTTCCTTGGTGATCTGGAAAACCAAAGGCATCTTGGTTCTCTTTCTGTCTGCTTCCTGCTGTTTGTCTGGAACCAAGGTAGTTGAGAGAGGCAAGAGTGATTAATGGGGATCAATGGGAATCGATGGCTATTAGTCTTGATGGCAGTAGGACTGCCTTTGAAGGACATTGTCTGGAAGGCTAGTGGGCTTCCTTGTGCCATTGGTTGACCACAGTGACAACAGACTACTGGGCTAGATGGGCCAGAGCTCTCATCCAGCAGGCACTGCTTATATTTTTATGTTCTAATAAAACCTGTCAAAACCTGGTTCAGCTAAAGCAAACCAAATTGCCCTTGGACAAGGGTGGGGAGATATCAGTGATGAGCTGAGATAATGGTGAAGAAGACCGTACAACATTTCTTCAGTTTCTTGACAAGTATCATTATTTCCCACCATAGTCTTCTCTGCTGAAAGCTAAACATATCCTGGGAGTTAAGCTGAGAATCAGAAATTCTTAGAACTCCAAGTATTCCAAAACGTCCCACGCACTCCTTTAACTGTCTTTTAGGTAAAAATCCACATTGATCCTCACCAATAAATTCTTGCAAAATTATTTCCAGTCTGTTAGCTAAAATGGTTGTGAACAACTTATAGTTATTATTCAGTGACGATATCAGCTGATCATTTCTTGTTAAAGTCAAATCTTGTCCCTCCTTAGGTATTAATGCCACATTAGCCTCTTTCCAGCTTTCTGGCATCTTTCTCCTCTGTAAAATAGAATTCATCATGTTTTGTAAACGTTCATCCTCAAAGCATTCATAGTAAGAAGCCGGCAACCTATCACGACCAGGCATCTTTCCTGTTTTAGTCCTTTTTACAGCATCAAAAACTTCCCTTATTGTTACAGGTCCATTCATAATCTGTTTCTGTTTCTCTGTAATCTTCGGTAAATTTTGTTTCTTTAAATTTTCATCTATTTTCTCCAGGGAAATTTCTTGTCCCGTATATAAGTTGGAATCATATTGATGAAATACTTTTTGCATAACCACATTACCTATTATTGCAGTATCCCCCTCTTGTAATTTCAGTATCACTTTATTTTCTTTTTCTTTTTGTAATTTGTATGCCAACCACTTCCTTGGTTTATTTGCAAACTCAATATTTTTTTTGTTTTTGTTTTGCATAATTCATTTTTATTTCCATTTCTCTTAGTGTTAGCACAGATAATTGCTGCTGCAGAAGCTTAATTTGTTGAGAAATAGTTATCTTCTCTGGAAACTTCTTTAATTCCTCTTCTTTTCTTCTTATCTCACCCCAAATAACTTGTGTTTTCTCTTGCCTCTTCTGTCTGAGTTCACTGTTAGGATGCAGAAAGTAACCTTTCATGAAAGCTTTGTTTGTGTCCCAAACCATTCTTACATGTGTACCTTTATTAAGATTATTTTCACTTCCGTAGAAAGAATGGCAGACTGAAGACACCTCTGCAAGAAGCAAAGTTGACAGTTGTGGTGAAGAACGAAGAACCAGTGAGTAGACCAACTCTTTGGACCTCTCCAGACAGAGGAGAGGATGAGAGATCACCCACAAGTGCTCCAGACAGTAGTTCCTCATGAGGAGACTGCAAGACAGTGGTCTCCAGAAGGTTCTGAACCCTGGGAGACAAGGGAACAGCCATCTTGTTCAAACTGCAGTCAGCGCCTCTGAAAGGACAGTACGTTCCTTTTCTAATCACATTTGCAAATGGCTTTTTAACTATTTTTCAGCTATTAGAAACCTTTGGATTGACAAGTTTGAAAGCACTAGGTGAGTTTCCCTTAATGAAAGAAAGTTTTAACTACCAGCTCAAGAACTTAATTTTAAAAAAACAGCAAAAGGTTGATTAAAACTTTGATTTTAGAAAGCTACAAACAGACTAAAGGTCCAGATAAATTTGAAATAAGATTTGGAATTAATTATAAAGAATACATCCCATGGGAGAATGCTTTTGTTCTCAATTGTTTTTTTAAAAAGATAATAAGATAAGATTTTAAAAATTGGAGACTAGAGGGAACTAAATATTTCAATTAAAGGAGAAGAACACATAAACTTGACTAATGGTTACAGAATGGCACAAAATATTCTAACACTGGAAATATTGAAGGACACTTTTAAAAAATGGGGTCCGAAGTTAATATTAACAATGTTGACAGCGATATCTGCCTTTATGGATGAACTGTGTCCAAAAGATGTTATAGACAAGGAACAAATTTTACCTGACAAGACAGAGACTGAGTTGAAAGTGGATTTAAAAATGATAACCTACAAGAATGACATGGAAAAAGATGTTACACTGGCTGATTTTTTAATAATTAAAAGGGACATACAAACAATAAACCAAGAGAGAGACCTGGATAATTTTTTTATATTGGATTTATGAAAGAGGCTTGTTAAAGCTTTGAAGAATCTCATGTGAAGGGGCAAAGAGAAAATGAAAAGAAATCAAATACTACGACATTATTTGAATGGACTAAAGATTAAGATTGTCAGAAGTAAAAGGAAGGAATATAAAGTTGGTTTATTTGATCAAGGTTAAAATAGATATATTGTTATTTCTGGTAACCCTTAATGGGCTTGCTGACACCAGGACTGAAATGACAATGCTTGAGATATGGGATATGAGAAGAAGAGGTCATTTGTTTTAATTAAAGAGGAGGTGAAAAGATACTAAAATTGTTTATACTGGTTGTGATGAAGGTTGGGAGTCACTTCTTTATATATTTCTTTTCTTTCTCTTTATTGCATTCTTATTTTTCTTTCTGTTCTTTTTTCTTTTCCTTTTGCATCTTTCTTCTTTCTTTCTTTCTTTCTTTCTTTTTGTATTAGTTTTTACTATTGTAGTTATAATCTTTGGAAAAAAAGATTATTTTCAAAAAACTCTTTTAATTTCTTTTTAAAATCCTCCACTATTGCTTCTTTCTGTAACAGCATTTCATTTAACCTCCATGTGAAAGAACTGGGTTTCCATTTAAAAACCAAATTCACTGGCTTATGATGTAAAAAAGTCTTTGGTAATATCTCTACTTTATAAACCTTAGTAGTCAAATTCTTTGAAATCCAAAAAACATCTATTCTCAAAAAAGAGCTATGTCTTTCAGGAAAATAAGTAGACCCACTTGAATTGCCATTTTTATGTCTCCATGCATCAACAAGCTCTAAATTTTCCATCAAATTAAAAAAAAAAAAAAAACCTTTTGGTAGTTTACCTTGTGTAATTTTATTTATTTATTTATTTTCTCAGAGGTTCTGTCTACTTGTGGGGAGATCATTCCAATCTCCCATTAAACACCAATTTTCATAAGAAAAGCTCATTAGCCTGTCCATAAGTCATTTATAAAACATTGCTTTATCCTCATTTGGGGCATAAATTCCCAATATCAGAGTCTTAACCCCATGCAAATTAACTTCGATGCCAACATATCTACCATACTCATCAGTCAGTATAAGTTCTAGTTGGGGGTTTATATAGAAAACAACTCCTTTTTCTTTTTCTTTTTCTTTTTCTTTTTCTTTTTCTTTTTCTTTTTCTTTTTCTTTTTCTTTTTCTTTTTCTTTTTCTTCTTGCTGAGATAAATTCTTCACCCAAATTTTTATAAGCCAAATATTTTATATCCTTTTTTCTAATATGTGTTTCTTGTAAGCAAATTATATCTTGCTTTATTTTTTCCAAATAATGATTTTTTCTCTCTTCTGAGGACCATTTGCTCCATTTATATTCCACAGTAAGCGTTTTTAACCCATAATCAGCCCCAAATTTTAGAAAAAATCAGTACCTGCAGCACCTGATTCAGTAATGCCCCTTTCACTTTCCTGTTGCACCGGTGGAGGCTCTTGTGGAATCTTATCTGTTACATCCGTTTGTATTGTCCCCAGTTCTTCTTTGAATTTTTCTAGAAATTCTCTCACTTTCTGCAGGGAATTCAGCCAAAACCTCTGCAGAACTTGGCATCTTGTCTTCTTCCTGACATAGTGCATCAGGACATCCCTTTGAACATTTCTTAATTTCACAAATCTTGTATTTATTCTATAAACTTTATCGATTTTTGCCTCTGTCTCCTCTTCATCCTATTCCAAAAAAAATTGATAAAACTTTAATTGCCTTTTTCCTAATGTCTTCACCATAATTCTCTGGAATTGCTCTGAATTTCAAGCAAAATTCTTTCTCTCTCAACTCCAATAACCCCAGATTATTTAATTCTCTTTCCAGCTCTCTATTTATAACTTCTGTCTTACTTTCCAACATTTCCACTTTGTCATTAATTTGTTTTACACCTCCACTCCCTTGTTTTACAGAGTTTTCTATCTTCTTAACATCTTCTTTCATCTCCTCTTTCATCTCCTCTTTCATCTTTACAAATCTTTCATCCATTTTCTCTTCAAAAGCTGTCAGTTTAGTATTAAGTGATTCAGATAACTTTTTCTCAGAACTGAGATGTCAGTTATGCTAACAACCAACAGTTGCTCAGATTCACAAACTCAAAGGAAAGGGAGGAAAAAGAAGTTTTGGAATTAAACTACAGTGGGTCTAAGATGGGCTTGTGTTTTAGTGGCTTAATCCTAGTAAGCAATAAATATTCTTATCATGTTGTATGTATGTCTGAGAGTCTTCAGTCAAGTTTGAATCAAAGAACCTAACTAAGTTGACTGTTTGGGAAATGCTTATCAATAAAGCTGATATATACCCACTTCCCCCAGCTGTTTTACTCAAGATGCAGGATTAAGTTTTGAGTGTCCTGATCATCTTTGTCATCTGATTAAACTTGTTTGAATTCTTCTTAAACCTAGCGATAGTAGTTAAGATTAGTAGTTAAGGTGATGTTTGAACAAAGTAGAATAATGTGGAAATATCACTCTCTGTGGCTTTTTATTGAAGTAGTTGAAATTGCATTTGCCTTTTCAGCCACCACGTCCTCCTTCAGATTCAATGAACTTATTATCCATTACAATTTCAAGATCCTTTTCATACCAGCTATTGTCAAGCCAAGAAGCACCAAAGAAGAAATATCTACCTATTGTTACCTGGCACAGCTATTAAGTGTGCTGGGTTTTTTAAAGTACTGAAGAGATCTTGCAGCCACCTCGGTTTTAAAATCCCTATCACACATCATCAGATAAAATTGGACCAAAGAGGCCACAGAAGATAGCTGAGCCCATCCATCAAAAAGAGCTGCAAGTCCTTGGAAGGTCCCAATGAACACCAAGCATTAGCTCCAGGATTTACCTTGGTTTCCTTTGTTGTTTGTTCAGTTGGCCAAAGTCTTCTGCTTCCTTCACTTCTTGCTCAGTTCCTTCTGTTGCTAACTCTTCCAGCCACTGACCACAGCAGTCCTTGAACTGAATGGTTTGGATCTGAGTGGGTTGATTCTCAGCCCTACTCTTCCAGATGAACAGTGCAATGCTGAAGCTAGTGAAAGGGAATGAAAATGATCAAGGAGACAGAGCTAGTTTCTGATGAAGAAATGTTACATTGCCTGAGAGTGTAGCTTCAGCAGAAGGCAAATATATGCAGAAATATGTTAAAATGAGTCTAAAGTTGTTATGCATGGCTAGGAAGAAATCAGAAAAAGAGCTGTTTCTTTCTGAATCTTTCCCATAATATTAGAAACTCGGTCATCCAGTAAAACATCCAGTGAGAAAATTTTCTCTGCGCTGAGTTCTCAAAAGGAATAAATATCTGAATCAACAATGCAGACCATGAATTCTCAAAAGCAGTAAGTGCTGATCCGTATGTAAATCCATTTCTTTGTCTGATTCTCCAGGGATACAGTAAAAGAAAGTTTCTCTTACCCCTTTGGGAGATATCTTTTTTTAGACATTTGTAGACATTGCCCTCTCTTTTGTAATCTTCTATTTTATGTCAGATAACTTGTCAATTGAAACATTTTTTTTTAATTATTATTATTTCCTGTTCACTGATTTCTTTGCTGGTTGAGTTTGGAAATCTTATCAGCCTGACTCGTACTGTTTTTGAAAGCAAACAGCAGTGGGTTTAAGCTCAGAAATATAAAGCAAGCTATTATACTAAAATTGGAGCCTGTTTTAAAGACAGGTTCTTTCACTTTGGTTCATGCTGGATATTCATGCAATCTAAGGTCTCCATTCTCAGATCATCAAAAGTTCCAAACAAGTGAAGTGGAAATGAACAAACAAAAAAGGAAATATATAAACTGAAGCTTCCTAGGAGGCTAAAAAATCAAGATTTTTTCCCCATCTGAAATAATATCAATTTCTTTTCTTTCTTTCTTGTTTTTCCAGGTTTCACTACTGGGAAATTTTTATATGTGAGAAAAATATATACTGCTCATGTTTCACAAGGATGGGGATTTAGAAAAATGGGAATATGTCTTTGATTTGTCACCTCCTGCCAAATGTAGACAGGACCTCTACAGATAAAGACCAGGATTCCTTCTGATTCTTGGACACAAATGACATCCCAGACCTTGAAAGTACCAACTTGGGGAAAGCAATCCCAACTTATTAACCAAAACTTTAGACTAACCCATACATTTCTCTAATTTTTGTCCTTTTACAGTTTGTATAGCTTCAATTGGGCAAACTAGAAGTGCATCCCTGGTATAGAATTCCTCACCTGATAGTTTCAGCTGGTGCTAAGCTTATAAACTTCCAGCGCTAACTCAACACATCTATTGAAAAGAAGCCAACCGCCTGTCTGGGTAACTGATAGGTTATTGATAGAAAGTTTTTCCTAATGTTCAGCTAAAATCTGCATAGTTCTTATGCCTATCTAGCTTTTACAGTGAAAATATTGGAAGAATGGCAGGATTGGAAGATAGCTCCATTCAAAACTGGAGATTGAAAACTTTAGCAAATTGAGTTATGCGGATGACACCACTTGGGTGGCTGAGAATAAATGACACTAAAAAGATCTCATTACAGAAGCAAAAATGGGAAATGAAAATCCAGGTTAATGCTAAATCTTAAGAAGACAAAAGTATTATCAATCTGCATGTTTGGTCAACTAACAGTTGACTGTTTTTTTTTTCCTTCACCCTGAGAAGAGATAAAGATGAATGGTATGTTGGAGGAACAAAAAGGCAATTCATCCTAAATAGGAAGGCAGTGACCAATGTGGACAAGTTCATGAAGGGTAAAGACATTTTAGTGACAGCAAAGATCAGAATAATTAAAGCAGAGGTCTATCTAGTGATATAGCTGTGAAAGCTGGACACTGTGTAAGAGCAAGACAAGAGAGTTGCCTTCAAATTGTGGACGTGGATATGGTTATTAAGAGTACCATGGACAGCAAGAAGAACCAACAAATCCTATACTAAATAAAGCCTGACTTGAGCAACAATCAGCTAAAAGAAACTTACATACATTGGTCATGTGATGCAAGCAGAAGATGGACTTCATCTCTCTAATAATAATAATAGGTTATTCAGTCAATGACCAGGAAGATGGGCTTTAAAAAATGGTTACATTTGCAAGAAGTAGAGGAAAAGGAAGGCAATGAATAAGGAGGGTGGATGGGATCAAAGGGATCACTGGAATGTCCTTGGAGAAGCTACAGGTAACTACTAAAGGCAGTCCAAATTTGTTCATACACTCATTAGGAGTCAAACCTAACTCAGAGGTACCTAACTAAGTCCTACAACTTTATTACTTGTTGAAACAACTTGGGGCAACATCTAGTAGGACAGCCTGCCAGACCATCTTTCTGAGGCCACCACTTGTGCCATTTACAGGTAGTCCTCACTTAACAACCATTTGTTTAGTGATATTTCAGAGTTACAATGGTGCTGAAAAACCAACTTGTGACCTGTCCTCACACTTACAACTGTTGCAGCATCCCACCATAGTCACATGATCACAATTTGGGCACTTGAGTCACTATGACTATTGCAGCATCCCATGGTCATGTGATTGGCATTTTCAACCTTCCCACCCAGCCTCTAGCAAGCACAATCAATGAGGAATAGCATGATTCACTTAACAACTATGTGGTTTGCTTAACACCCATGATGATTCACTTAACAACCACTGCAAAAAAGGTTGTAAAATCGGGTTGGATTCACTTGATCACACTTCACTTAGCAATCAAAACTCTGGTCCCAGTTGTGGTCATTAAGCGAGGACTATCTGTACAAGAATTGGAAACCACAGCCTGAACACCTAAAAATTCTTGTATCTTTAGAGAAAAAAGTGCCCCCTTTTCCAGAGTTTCTTTCATTAAGAACCAGGTAAATGTCTATACAATTCTCAGGGATTCCATAGTAGAGTTCAGCCTGTATTCAAAGTAGGTTATTTCATTTTTTTTCTAGAGGGGAATAGCTTCCAAGAAGGGAAATTCAATACTTTGGATTATCCAATCAGATGTCTTCCAGGTGATTCCTGCAGTACCTGTTCAGCATAAGACCAAATCATAGGAAAATCAGTCATTTACATGGTCTAAGTAGTTCTGGGGAGATCCTTTATTTAGAAGGAATGGTCTAAAAAATAAAGATGGAATCTAAATCTGGCTTGATAGAGAATGCTACTGTATCCCTTCTCTTCTTCTCAAGGATAATCATTCCCAGTTCCCTCAGTTTGTCTTCAGAATATTTAGTTTCCTGTCCTTGATCGCCTTCACTGCCTGCCTGTGCTCCCATTAATTTGAATCCTTCTTGCAGTGTGATGCCCCAGACTGGACATGCTACTTGAGGCAGGGTATGATCGATGCAAAAAAAAGTGGAACTATTAATTTCTGTCATTTGGAAACTAGACTTCTATTGATGCAACCTAAAATTGCTTGTTGTTATTCCTTGTTATCATTTTCATTTCAGCAGTTTATTAAGGTTTCTCATTATCCATAGCAAACGGAGAAGAGTTATAACCATAATGAGAACAAAAGCAGATATACTGTCTCCTCTTTGTCAATTAAAAAAAAAAGTGTCAGGAAAAATAACAAATGATGTCCTTCTCACTGCAGTTATGGACCACTGCAGCATTATTGAAAATCCACTATCTATTTTCCTCTGAGTAGTTCAGCAGAATGGAGAACAAAAGCCAAGATGTTGAAAGGATGAAAAGAGGTGAGAAATAAGGATTAACGTTACAGACTAGAATGTCCATTGTGTATTGCCATCAAAGAGGAAGTAAATCACTCCAGAAGAAAAAAGAATACACACACACACACACACACATACACACACACACACACATATGGTGCTTTACAGAGAGTTGTGCATTTCAAAATAATCTGTTTACTTTAGACCACAGGAGGGCAATTTGGGTGACCAATGGCTGCACTTACTCTTCTAAGGAGAGGTAGAAGACCACAAAGTGGGTGGTCCATAGCAGACATGCAGGACAACAGCTCATTTGTGGAAATGTTGGTAGTTCTTCTTTGTTCAACTGCAAGATGTGTGCTTTGTGGCTCACAATAACTTCACCTCAAAATGGCTGGAAACCATGTGGTCAATTTTCAACAATCATGGCAAGACTACTGCATTTGAGCCCCAGCATTTTAGCTTGCCCCCTGCTCATCCCCACCCCACCCACCCCCACACTTTAGAAAGGAATAGGACATAACTCAACCAAGTGATGGAAACTGTGACTCATGGTATCTGCAGCAGGAGCTAAAAACAATCAAGATGGCTCACCAAAAACTGTGGCATCTATAAAAAACACACCCTTCAGTGTCATGTCTATGAAGTCTCATTGGAAGGAGTATTAGCATGTCAGCACAGATTATGGGTGTGCCAGGTAAGATTCAGAAGTTTGATTTGAAGGTGATTCAGCTGAATTTCAGAATCATATTGACTTTCCAAATCAAATACCAATTCAGAAGAGCTTTCATGCCTGCCTTTTCTTTTGTGTACAAAACGTCTCTCCATTCGATGCGAAACATCACATTCAGTGAACACCAACTTCCAAACTGAATCAGTGACTCAACCAGAATCCATTTGATGATCCAAATTCATCCCACAATCTGCATGGGACTAGTGCTGCTCCACACACTCCTAGTCTGTGCTTCTGTACTCTTGAAGATGTTGCACCTTCATCAGAAAAGACATAGGCCTCCAGGGAAGACCCAGTTCTGTCAACATATTACTATGAAAAACATAATTCCTTTAGTGTTCATCAGCCCAGCAAGTTTCGCTTCCACCCCAAATTGATGCCTGTCCAATCTGCAATTCATTACATGGAGTTGTTAGCATAACAAAAATATAACTACACCTTAGTGGGTAATGGGCATTCAATACACATTGCACACCCTCCCCACCTTTCAGTGCCCTGTCAGAGCTGATCTAAATCAACAACTAAACTAGGAAAGCTTTATTGCCCAAGCAGGATTTCAGTTCCCAGAATGATAAGGGTATTATGACAGGTATTGATTTCCTAAGATGGCAGTCGGCACTGAAAGATGGAGCTGGTGTTTTCTTTTTGTCCTCACCCTATTATTATCCATATCAGGAGTCTGTCTGGACAGGACGTACGATTGCTCAAGTTGCTGGTAAACTGAGAAACCATATATATGGGGGAAGTCATGACCAATCAATGTATATTAAATAGCCATTAAGATGAGGAAATACAATATTTTCAAAGCTTTCTCCTACAGCAGTGTTTAATAGAGCATCCCATCTCCCAAATGGCACCCAGCAATATGTGTCACTTTCCTAACTATCCCCAGCACCTTCAATTAATTACTTTCACTTTGATAAAGAGCGCAGCTTTTCTCATAGGTGAGCTCTGAGTCAGAAGAGCTTGAAGGAGAATAACTCTTAGACAATATACAATTGTATTCTTGCTATTCCTAATTAGATTCTTCCCTTGTCCCTTTATGTTGTGGTCATGCTGAAGGCACATTTGGAGAACCCAAACTGTATTTCAAAGATGGTTGATGGCTGATATGTAAACAAATAGGATCTAGTTAGCCAGTGCAAAGGACCAATTAATCAGCGTGCCTTGGTCCCTAAACACCAAAGCCAAATCAATCAATCAAAACTCTGATTGCACAAAGAGAAAAGCATCTTACACCCCCAAATAAATGTCCAGATTCACAAAAACATTGACTACCGATACATGGAAATATGCTTTAGAATAACCAATGCTATATGAGTTCATGTCTCCTTAGGGGTAGCTGATCTTGTTGGGCTCAGAAGCTAAGCAGGGCCAGACCTGCTCTGTCCTTGGATGGGAGACTACCAGAAATCCCACGACCGTAAGTAAGACTGAGAAGTTGGGAGGGAAAAAAAAACTCATCCCAGAGCCAACAAAAGGAAGCAAGCCATTTTTGCATTGTTGCCAAGGAAACTCAACGGATGTGTGTCAGAGGAATCACCAGGAGGGAGACTCGAGACTCAGCTAGGAGACAGGAGATAGCATGCATGACATGGGCTAACAATAGAAAAGAACTTTATTTAGGCTTAAGCACACACCCACTTCCACTTTTTCTTCTTTTTTCAAATGGGAAACACACCCTCAAAAAAAAAAAGTATCAGTACTGAACAGACATGATAGCAGGAAAAGAAGCCTATGAACAAACATGTATTGATTGCAACACACTGAACTTGCCTGCGTCAGGCTATACAAATGAACAAAAGAAATCCTGTCAGAATCCAGTAGTTGTGATGAACCACCCAAGCAACAAGCTTAACTCCTCCCAACTTACAACTTGCAACTGCTGTGGAGCTGTCATAAAATCACATAATGTCAAATCTTCTCAGAGGCATCTGCAGGAGCTAATGCTTTCACCAAAATGTTGAAAACAACATTGCAACAATGCACCCATGCAACTCAGCCTCTGTCCTTTTTGGACCTGAGAGCAAGGGGCACGCGTGGCTCTGATAGCACAACATGACTTTCATCATTTGTACAGCAAGATTTGTCATCTTCTCTTATAATGTCTTATTGGATTATTGTATACTGCCCAGAGTCTAGAGTTACCTTTGGTGAGATGGGAGGCCATATAAATTTAATCAATAAATAAATAATGGTAAAATTCAGGATCACTAAATAAAATTTATTAGTATGAGTTTCAGGTTGGAACAGTTATTTGCTAAATATATATATATATATGTAAGTTTCATTTATGGTTCAAGTTGTAATGACAGCTTGTAATTTCTACTTATTAAACTACCTTAATCTCTTATTCTTAATTAAACCATGATCAACATTATTTCTATAAAAACAAACCCATTAATCATCAAAACTCAAACTCAATACTTCATTTTTTTTTCACCGACAAGCAAATAGTCCAAAAGTGGTTTCCAAGTAGAAACAAACTGGCAAACTGAGAACAAATTCAGGGAAGATAAATCAGTTGTGGTTTCTAATACTGAATTTAGCTGAGGATCACCAATATTGTAGCTCAAACAGGAGAAACAAGATGGAGGCATCTGTGTAATAGAATGACAGAGGTTGGCGTAGTGACAGTTTTTTGTTTTTGTTTTTTTAAGTGAGATGGGGGGAAAGGGTAGCCCAACCTGAAATTAGAAGTTTTCTGTGAATTCTAAGGATTTAATAGAAACGCAAGGCAAAGCACCAATTCAGAATTTTCCCCTTTATTAAATAGCATTGATGTTGGTTTAATGAATATGTGCATTGCTCTATTACTATATCCTACACACCTCCTAATTTAGAGTTAAGGAAGGGCTTACAGTTCCCCTCCACAAGTCAGGATGGCAGCTGGCTTTTCTCTGAATAGTAAACCTTTAATCTTCCATCATCTTCATCCTTCACCGGGACCATCTGCACTGGGTGGTTGGGTCCTCTGGAAAATCTCCCCCTCCTCCTCCCCCTCCTCCCCCTCCTCCTCCCCCAGGACTGTGCCCACTGTGCCCTCTTCCACTCTGTGGCCTTCAGCCGATTCTCCAACTAACAACCTTCAGTAGCCTGAAACCACCCAAGCCAACTCAAGTTTGCCTGTCTGTACTGTTCTTTATTAAAACCTTAAATCTTCAGCAGCCAGAAGTATCTAGGTCCATCTTAGTTGCCCACCATTATCTTTGTTCTACTTCTCCATCAGTTTCCCTCCCCAAGAGTTCTTTTCATGTTTTTAAGACTCCAGCTCCAATTGTAGCCCAGCATCTGTGGCCCCTCCTTTTCTTTTTTATAGGAACTCATCCTATGAGAAAGAATGAATTAAGCTGTACTCCCAGCTTCTCCTTGTTAGCAAAAGTAGCACAAAGCTTAACTTTGGGTTTCTGCATCGATGCAAGAACAGCCAGCTAGTAGACATGGCTGAATGCTGGGCATCATGCCATCACCCCAAACAGATTCATGGAAGGAAATATCCTAGAAGAGAAAATGGCAGGATGGAATGATAGAAAGCATCTCTCTGTACCCCAATATTTATTTCCAGGTGCACTTATTAAGGCCTAATTCCAGTCTTCATATTCAGAAACTGGAAATTGGCACAAGGGAGCTGCAGAAAATGAGGCATGGCCAGCATTTATTGTCCATTATGGATTGACAGGTAAATAATGCTCATTAGCAAGCAATCAAGCCTCAAAAGGCAACAGTTTTTAGTTGACTTTGTAGTCATCTGGAAAACAATCATGATCAGATTGGAAGAGAGACCACTAAGAGATCCCAGGACTGCAGGCTAGATTAGAAGAGTTTTCTAAAAAAATTCTAGAAAAAGACATTGGAAAACTAATTCAGCAATGTCAGCAAGAAAACCATATGCACTACACTATATGTACTACACATACTACCCATGAAGTCACCCACAGATGAACTCAAATGGAAAGAGATTTAATTTATCTTTAGTAAGCTATCTGGTCTAGAAAGATTATCTCATATGGCCTTTCAATAAAGTTGTGCTATGCATGGGTTAGATCTTTTCTGTTTCTCAAGTTTATTAGTACCATTCTTCAAGAAAGAAACTTTGTAGAGTTTTTTCTGCAGACTTTCTTTTTTGGATGAATAACAATGCTCAATTTTAGTCTCATCAGTGGAAGTGGAGGGAAAAGGTTAGTCTTTTTTTTTCCTCTTCATAAATGAATAACACTTTCCCCATTCCCTGATGTACAGGTCAAGTAAAGCCCTTTATTAAAATCCATTTAAAATCATTCCTAGCTATAATTTATATGGATCTGATCTTATTTCATTGCATTTCGTTGCATTGCATTCCATTTTGCCTGCTTATGTCATATTTTCTTTACTGCGTTCTGATGGGTTTTGTTTCCTCTTTCCTACTTTCTGTCTTTGATATAGTAGCACTTTCTACCTTCCTGCAGAAGCCATTTGATTCTCCCCATCCACTTATATAAAATGCATTCATCACTGTGCTGCACATATAACATCAGTGGTGCCTGGTGCTCATTGAGCATCACTGGGACCACATTCTGCAAAAGACTACTGCCAGCCCAAGTGATGCCTTTCAGATATTGTGGACTTTCCTACATCCCCCTGATGCTGACTTTTTATTTATTTATTTATTTTATAAGAACTTTATTAAGGTTTTAGAAAAAGTTAAAATACAAAATACAAAAAAGCTAAAGTATAGAATTAAAAAAGAGACAAAGAAAACATTAAAAAGTGCAAGAATAACAGAGAAATTAAGGAAAAGGTGACTTCTGACTTTGTCCAACTCAGATATATGTGCTTATTAAACTATCTTAATCTCTTATACTTAATTAAACCATAATCAACATTATTTCTATAAAAACAAATCCATTAATCACCAAAACCCAAAATCAATACTTCATTTTTTTCACCTACAAGCATAGTCCAAAAGCAGTTTCCAAGTAGAAACAAATCCCATCACGTTGTGGTCTTTTATGAGTGCTGTCAATTTCGCCATCTGAGCCAACTCCATCAATTTCACCATCCATTCTTCCAGTGTGGGAATTTGTGCATCTTGCCATCTTTGTGCACACAAAAGTCTTGCTGCTGTTATCATATACAAAAACAAAGTCCCATGTTTTCTTTCGACACTCGAAAGCAAGTGTTCAAAATATGCCCGATGGTTAAGCCAAGGCGTTGCTTCTTACCTCTCTCTGCATAACAGTTTATCCCCATCCCCACCCCTTTTCTTTAGAGTGATGTTTTGACTTTTTAAATCCATTTTCAGCCAGTTCTGCTGGGACTAGAAAGTTCTTACTTACACAGCAGATCTGGGTAAGTGCAATGTGTCAAGCTTGGATGAATCTGTCGTGACTACTCATATTTCACAAGGCCATACTGCAGTGGAGCAGTTCTTAGCTGATCGGTGCAAAGTTGCCTGTGTGAAATGCATTTTATAGAGAGAAGTCTACACACTTGGGTTAGGAACTTTTTCCAGAGTGGCAGCATCTTGCTCAGCTTGTTGGTACTCAAATAATTGGAAGGATTGAGGCTGGTTGGTACTTGGATGGGAGATTACAAGAGCTGGTGGTAGTATGGTGGTTGACCTCGCATGGGCTTGGATAATGCTAAGGTCTGTGGCATGTTAAACAGCCCACTTCCTTCCAGTTTTCTTTTTTCTTTTAAACTAGTCATCTTGTTTGACAGGTGCAGTATTTATTTAATGTTGTCATTCAATCCCAGACTGGTGTTATATAAGACACAGTAATAGAATGAAAATTCATACATCTTATTATTAATATTTCTATGTCTGTACTGTGCTTAGTTATAAGCACATAACAGGTTGGCAGATGAGAGAGAGAGATTCCCCAGGCTCTGGCCTAGGATGAGATATGGGGGCCCTAGGTGAGGGGTCTTATAAGTTTTTAGTAGATATTTTTTCCATCATTATGACCATCTTTCTTTTTCTGTTTGTGCTTGTTGCTCTATATGTTTGTTTTTAATTATGTACACTACACCACCCACTGTTGTAGATGAGTTGGGTGGCCTTAGAAATGTGAGTTATAAACAAATACTATTAAACTGCTTGGAAGCTAAGCAGGGTCAGTCCCATTTGGTACTTAGATGGGAGTCTATCAGGGAATCCCAGGATTTAGATTAGCCTGGAAGTTGAAAAACATCGTAAATGAAGGCAGCAGCAAATCCAATTCTCTGTTATTGCTAAGAAACTGCATGGATATGTCCAGCATACAAGCTCTACTTGTAAATTGAACAGGATTACAGACCAGGACTTTGATGGGAGTATGCCCCAGCTGCTGAAGAGTTGGAAATGAAAAAAAAAAAAAAAAGAAGGAAATGGGAAACCACTTCCATATTGTTGCCAAGAAAACTTCAGGGATTTGTCCAGTTATCACTCGGCGTTGAGCTTGACTTAAGAGACTCCCTACCTTTAAAGTCTAAAACAGGTGTTTTGCTCAGGAAAGCACATTTAAAAAACCTTTTTTTTTAAAAAAAATGGCATCTATGTATAAACACACAAATAGATGAATTCTTGGTTAGCCCCAGTGCCTCTTTTTGCATCTCAGAGCCAGAAATTGCAAGGGATAGCATAGGGAGATAAAGTTAAAACTTTCTGCTCCAATTTACTACTCTAAACCTCCTAAAATGTATTATATTTTAAGTAAATTCTCAGCTTCTCAAACTTCATGTTGTGTGCCAGTTACGCTCTTTCCTGGACCAAGAGGCCCTCCGAACAGTCACTCATGCCCTGGTCATCTCCCATATAGATTACTGTAATGCACTCTACATGGGGCTACCTGTGAAAAATATCCGGAAGCTACAGCTGGTCCAGAATGCGGCCGCGCAGACAATCTTGGGTGCTCCGAGATTTGCACACATAACACCTTTGTTGCATGAGCTCCACTGGGTTCCAGTTTGCTTCTGGGTCCAATTCAAGGTGTTGGTTATCACCTTTAAAGCCCTACATGGCATGGGGCCAGGATATCTGAGGGACTGTCTCATCCCTATTACATCGACCCGCCCCATTCGGTCATGCAGAGAGGGCATATTATGGGCCCCATCTATAAGAGAATTCCATCTAGCGGGGTCTCGGAAGTGTGCCTTCTTTGCTGTAGCTCCCGCCCTTTGGAACATCCAGAGGTGAGACAAGCCCCCTCACTCCTGGACTTCCGAAAAAGACTAAAGACCTGGTTTTGTAGGCAGGCTTGGGATGGGAGGGCAAATAATTACACCTGGGGATGGCTAGCGCCATGAAGTGATTCGGAGGGACCTACCACACTGAAGGTCTGATTAAGATCTCTTTGCCATGTAGATTTTATTATATTTGTATTTTTATTGTATTTTGTAATTGTAATGGTTTTATATTTTAATCTTGTTTTATTGTAAGCCACCTAGAGTCCCCCTGTTGGGGAGAGATGGGCAGTGAATAAATTTATTAAATAAATAAATAAAATGTATTATATTTTAAGTAAATTCTCAGCTTCATTGATTCTGGTAACAGATGAGATGGGGGGGGGGCATTCAGTGCTTTAGATAAATAAATAGGATGGTTCAGGCTTTCACTGAGCTTCACCCTTTGTGCACATACTCTCATGAAGAGATCTGAGCCAACAATCATTCTCCTCTTTCAGGGATTTCTGTGTGGTTTGAGCATGGCATAGCATGAATTAAGAGCCAGAAAATTATAATCCAAGTTGGGTTCAGACAGAGAAATTGTTTTTTTGTTTTTTTTCTACCAGTTACATGTGAATTTCATCACTCTAGCTATCTGCAGCCTCCCTGGCTTCTGACATTTCCACTGACTCCACAGAAAAACCACTGGGTGGGACATCATCCCATGGCAATTTTCAGCAGCGATAAAGAGTGTTTAAACTGCTAAAGGGGAATCCTATCTTTGAGAAATGATTGGAATATTTCTTCTTCCATGGAAGAAATTTGGCAAGCTATCCATCCAAACCCAAATTATCAAAACCCATCTCTTTTTACATGTGTGCAGTGTTGATGCATGGAGCTTTGAGCATGCTGTTGTGACCACCATCTTATCTTTTTGCCTGCCCCATGGACACTGCTGCATCCACCCAATTCCTTTGCCTCAGATTTGATGGAAGGTTTCAAAACACATTTTTTTAATGTAGTCCTCATTTCTTGGCCTAGGTCCAGGGAGACCCATTTTCAGGCCCACCCTCAATCATGGAAATTAATTGGTTGCCTTTGGATTGGTCATTCTCAACCTAATCAAGAACATACCTCACAAGGTTGTGGTTGTGGGGATAATATGAAAGGAAATCCTAATGCAATCCACATTGAGTCCCTGAACACATAAATGTAAATTCTACCTCATATCTCAACTCTGTCCATGAGTTTAGACTATCCTAAATATGTTGCTCTGTCTCTGAGATAAGATACATTATATGCTTGACCATTCCATGGAAAGGCTATAAAGTTTAATATTACTGATATTATTGGCTGAATTGTTTCTTAAGTTTCCCAAAACCCTTTTCCCTCTCCTTGGTGAAAAAGACTTCAGTTTCCTTCCTTGTTCTCAGAATGCTTTAGAATTTTTTACACAGTATCGGGGGGGGGGGCACTGTTGTGCTTACTTTCTTACTAGAAGGTGGCTGTTGTCACTGCAATTGCTGCTTTCATCACATACTTCCCTATACTTGGAGGTCTTCCTGGCTACCCCATGGAGGTGGTTTAGTGTGTGTCTGTGTGTGTCTGCCCAATTCAAACAATGTGACTCTGAATAGCCTAGAAAAAGACAAACAAATAAATAAATAAATCAGCAACCCACAAATCCAAAAGAAAACTACTAATACCACTGAAACCTGCTAAAACAATAAAATGGCAATTGGAACAGAATAATACTATCACTTCTGAAATTGGGAATTCTATACATCCTGACCCAAAGGCCCAGGTTGTTGCATGACCTCTTCCCTTGGCATTTATAAAAAGCTAGGGAAACTGCAGATTGCAGGACAGAGTAAACACAATTAAAAAGCAGAATAATTTACACACTGTTCTCAGCTATGTCATAACTAAGGAACTTCCAACAGTCTTGCACTCTGCAGGCCATTAGAAAGAAACAATTCTTTTTTATCCTAGTAAAATGAGAGTAGTGTTGAAAACAATGGAAGATTTCTTCAGCACACGATGAATATGAGATTTCCCTTCCTACACCTACCTTCCAAGATTCTTAGCAACTGCTCAGCTGAGGCATAATTTAAATACTTGACAAATTTGTATAAAGTGCCTTCTCTGAATTGTTGGTCTTGTCATGTAATTTCACTCAATAATGGGGATGACTTGAGTTGATCCTGACTGGAATATATAAAAATAGAAGAATTAGGGGTGGAGAAAATGAGGCCTTTTGAATTCATAGCAAAAGTGTGTGTGTGTGTGTACATGCACGTATGTGTGTTTATCACCCTGGCTCTCCCTGACATTACACGGTGTAATGTGATAGCTTAAAATAACTAAGTGCTAGTTGTGTGTCAGAAATATAAACTGTCATTCAGTATTACAGGAACTCTTTCAGCAAAGGAAGCCGGTATCACAACCACAGCCTACTCTGACTATTAGAAATAATTTGAAGGGCTGCTCCAGACTGAATGCAAGGGACAAAAATTATTTCAACTATTATTATTCCAAACGTCACAGCTGGCCCACAATATTCCCTATTGGCAGAGGATTAACAATCTGACGGTGGCTAAGTTTTCCGTTTGTTCTGAGTTTTTATGCTGGATGCACATGATGTTCATTTTATGACATTACTCTGACAACAGCATTTTATTCATGTTTAACAAGAATTTCATGTTCCCTCCATGGTGATATAGCCCAATCTCTTCCAGTAGAGACTGACTTACAAATGCATCATTGGTATTTTATATCCCTCAGGACTCTTAGCAAAGACTCTCTCAGGTTTGACTGTATAGAAGTATGAATTCTTCACTTTAACATGTTCATGTTCTCATTTTTGTTGTTCCCAAACCCATTCATGCATACGATGTGTCGTCTGCTATTCTTTCAATGAACTGAAACTTTCTGCTTGAGATGATGTCTCAACACTTGCTTTCCCATTCAGGCAGAAATGAAACATTTTCTTCTTAAGACATCACATGTCCTCAAGAGCATGGACTTCATGCATCCTGAAGAAGGTATCAGGGGAGAAATTATTTCCTTGGCATTTGATTGCTTGCAGTATGTAGCATTTTGTAATCCATCATTTCACTCAATAGCACCAAAGGAAGCTAAGAACTGTAAAATCCAGAGTAAAAAAGGCAAAGATAGGTATGGTAAGTAAAAGATAAATAATAAATTTATTAAACAGACCAAATAAAACAGACCAAGATGAGAGCCAGCTGATCAAAAAGTCATTACATTAATCTGAAGACTGGGATATTCAAAAGTCAGAAAAGACTTTCCTCAAACAGCATATGAACAATGATATGTGGAGGGCTACCACCTTGGATCATTTTAAAAAGAGGATTAGACAAATTAACAGAGGACATTGTTATTACTGTCTACTTGGACTGTGCAGGAACTATAAAATCCACTTTGCAACCAGCTCTGTAATGCTAGAAGTAACCCAACCCATTTTGTGTAAATTTGAGGGGTAGCTTCTCCTGATTCTGGAGTATTATCTGAGAAAAAATGGATCTGTGTCATCTGGCACAGAAAATGCATCGCCACCCAGCACCTATAATTTATTTGTTAGAGCCAAATGGGATGAAATTTCCAGTAAAGTTAGAACATCAAACTGGAGGAAGCATGGAATTTTCATAGCAATTATCACAAAGATCTTTGAATTATATGCCTTTAAAATCTGCACTTTAAAGTGTCTTTTCCTCCTTCTCACCAGAAAGTGACAAAAAGCTACAGGAAGAGAAGACTGCTGTTAAGAGAGAATGTGCTAATGTTCATAGAAATCAGTTCAAGAAGCTTCAAAGGGTGCCCCTTTAAATCCTGATTCTATATTTAAAAAGTGCTCGTGATTTCCTTATTTTAGAGACAGACTGTAATAAAACATGCAATACAATGGAGGAGCGTTGTGCGTTTTATGAGAGCAAGCAACCCAAAAGCCAAGGAGTGGTTGTGTTTTGCTTTGATTTTTTGCTTTTGTTGTTGTTTCCTTTTTTGCACCCAGTAGAATTCCTGGATTTCATATCAAATGCAGAGTTTTGTGGAATCAGGAACAGAGCCAATTAGAGCCATCCATCCCATTTCAAGTGAATTAAAAATTACTTTGAATCGTTCCAGTCTGCTCTGGATTTGGGGGCTATGCCACAGAGGTACATCCTCTAAGAGTTAGGGTAGCAATACTATCTCCAGTATTATAGGCAATATGCACCAAAATACTAGTTGTTGTGAAACAAGGGTGAATCTAGCAGCTAAGTTTCTTTTGAGTTGAACACGGTTGCTTGAGAACTTCTCTCTCTTTCTCTCTCTCTCTCTCTGTTTCTTTCTCTCTCTTTCTCTTTCTTCCAGCATAATTAACTCAGGGATGTCCCTAAAGATTCTATCTGAGATAACGTGACTAGGTTAAATGCAGTTTTGAGCACTCCAAATCTCCCTGCTGGTGGCAGCTTTAGAAGCTGACCCCCATTACAGACAAAGCAATGTACTGCAAATGCCTCAGTCAGAGAAACCAATATACAAATGAATCTTTCTGGTTGGTTAGCATTTCATTACAATTTAAATTGCTTCCTTCTCCCCTCCCTTGCCCCCTGTTCTCTTCCTTCTTCGTTTGAAGGAGCAGACCTTTAAAATGGAGTAGTTCTGTTTTTGTCTTGGTTTACATCAACAACAAATACCCATTTCTCCTATCTCACAGCTCATTGGGAAGAAAAGGCGGAGAGAAAGAGCTAAAAGACTAAAGATAGTCTCAGACTGTCTGGTCCTCGTATCTTCCAGGGCCTAATCGGAAGAGGTAACGATGTTGTGGGTGGGAGGGATAAAGCTAGACGTGTATTAAGTGGTTGGGGTTGGGTTGAATAGGAATGGTTCAAAATCGCCGTTGCTGAAGACTTAGAAAACCTATTAATCAGGCAGTTGGACAATTTTTTTTTTCTGAAGATAATAGGAAATCCTGACAATTAAGTGCAATGTTACCTAGTGATTAAATTATACAATAGTGCAATCTACATTTCTTCTTCTTTCCCTACTCCTTCTCAATTTCTTTCTATTTTAATCCCCACAATTACTGAGCTTCCTGGCTGAGTGGAGATTTGAATTTAACTTTTCCTAGTCTTAATCTGATATTTTAACTGCTGCTCTGCACTTCTCTCTTCTTTCTTATTTAGTTACATGGAATGTGTAGCCACTATGAAGCTGCTAGTACTGTTAACAATCAATACTAACATGGTCAAATAATTAAAATCTAGACAGGCATTCTCAGCTACAAAATGTGAAAATCAATGCAAGGACTAAAATAACATCAATAGCCCAGAAAACACAACAAAAAGTTGATATATGTAAGATAATTTTTTAAAAGTTTTAAGTGGTGTAAAAGAAAAAAAATGTCTATCTCAAATGAAGCTCTGGGAAAGCCTTTGCAAAGTTGGCATCAGGAACAGTTTAAAGGAAATGTTAATTAGGAAGCGAACCAAAAACACTATTTTGCATTGCTTCAACAAAAATCAGACAAATCCCTCACCCATATACAGGTAGTCCTCACTTAATAATCATTCATTTAGTGATGGTTCAGACTTACAACAGTGCTGGAAAAACCAACTTATGACCGGTCCTCACACTTGCGACCATTGCAGCATCCCCACAGTCACGTGATCATGATTTGGGCACTTGGCAACCAGTGTGCATTTATGACCATTGCAGCATCCCATGGTCACATGATCACCATTTTCAACCTTCCTGGCCAGCTTCTGGCAAGCGAAATCAATGGGGAGCCACATGATTTGCTTAACAACCATGTGGTTTGCTTAACACCCAGTGATTTGCTTAATGACCACCACAAAAATGGTCACAAAATTGGGTCAGATTCACTTAATGACCGCTTCGCTTAGCAACCAAAATTCCGGTCCCAGTTGTGGTAAAGCAAGGACTACCTGTCTGAGAAATAAGAATCCGTTTTCACCTACTGACTAAGAAATATAGAGATATTTAAGGGTGGGTCAGTTACCTGCATCTATGACCTAACAGGTGAGAAGCAGGCAACATTTACAAGGTAATCTCCAGATTAGAGATCCCATCTTGCATGGAATAACATCAACATGTTTGGGTTGAAACTGGGATTTGTTTGTACTTGTAGCATCCTAGTCAAATTTGCAAGAACTAACTGGCACTGTCCTGACTGCTAAGAGAGAAAGCTGCAAGCAGCATGGACGTTACTGAGTAAGGCTGGAAATCTAGTTCACAACTTTTCCATCTTACTAAAAAGTATCAAGTGAAAGCCACACTTTTCAAAGCCATGATGGTTGGTGGAGGTCAATATCTTTGGGCCCATCTAGTGATGACTATGGCATATGGAAGACTGTGACTTGGAATGCAAGAGAAGTAAGTTAACCAATGAAAGGAAAGGGGGGGAGTTTTCTTCTGAGGGGAAGACTGATGCTCCTATGGTCTTCTACTCCCTACAGGAAGTATAAAGTACTTCCTTTTTGGTTTGTCTTCGCCTGAAAATAGAAAGCTTAGAAGTGCAGACTTGGTGGAGCTGTTTGTAAGTGAAAGTGGTGGTGAAATGGGAAATGAAAATAATTAATTATAGGTTCCACTCTATTTGGACTTTGTCTTCAATCCTCTCCTCCTTCTGTTCCCTTCTGTTTCCATTTCTTAAGCCTCAGATCCATAATCAGCATCAGGTTGTGCAGAATAAGAGACAGTCTTCTGAATCAGATTCTTACTTGTAGTTTTTGAACCTCTTCCAACTTCTGAAAATAAGATACCAGTGCTCCGACTCTTCTTTGCCCACAGGTCAATTAATGGAAAATAATGATTCTTCAGTCCAAGGGTGTATTGCCATTGCTCATCACATCTGTTAATGGACATGACCCCGCTATTATTCAACAGAGAAGAAGGAACCACTAGGAAGAAAAGCTGCAGCCATTTTTGGTGAGATCCAATTTTTAGAGGGAAAAAAAGCCATTGAAATTGTCCTGTATCCCCTGGGGCTTCCTTCCTTCCTTCCTTCCTTCCTTCCTTCCTTCCTTCCTTCCTCTCTCTCTCTCTCTCTCTCTCTCTCTCTCTCTCTCTCTTTCTTTCTTTCTTTCTTTCTTTCTTTCTTTCTTGCCTTCCAGTCAGTGTTGATTCCTGGCAACTGCCTGGACAAGTCCTTGCAGTTTTCTTGGCAAGATTTCAGAAGTGGTTTGCCACTGCCTCCTTCCTAGGGCTGAGAGAGAGAGACTGGCCCAAGGTCACCCAGTTGGCTTTGTGCCTAATGTGGAACTAGAACTCACTGTCCTAGAACTCCTGTTTCTAGGCCGGTGCCCTAACCACTACACCAAACTGGCTCTCAGGACTGATTTCAGCTCACATTAATTTTATGTCCATCTCTTAAAACGGGTGTCTGTGGAGGGAGCAGGGTTTTACCTGCATTGTGATGCACCTAATAAGTGGTCAGGACATTGATTGCATAGGGTTGGCCAACATCTTGATTTTAAAAAAGAAATCCCTCCTCCTTCCTCCCAGAGACAACCCTATTTTAAAACACAGTGTGAACTCATTAGGACATTTTTACTTGTTTCCCAATGCATTCTGGGAGGCCAACAACCCCCCGGGCTTGTTCTTGTTTTGTCTAGCATCATTTTATCTGTGTTAAAGGATGAATGGTCTATGTAGGCCGTCCCTGACCACAAATCAAAGAGCAGTTTACTCTAATCCATTAGGCCTAAAGTGGATCCAATCATCTCCCCTGGAGTTATTGAGCTGAGGAGGTCATTGTTGAAGCCACAGGGCTAAGAAGAGATTTGCATCAGTGCATTAGCACACTTTGGAGGTAATTATATAATTTCTCAAGTAGTCCTGGGAATTTACTTCGACAGTGTAATCATGTTTGTGAAATTCAGCAATGGGAAATTATAGATAATTTATATTTGTTTTGGTTCAGTTTCTATAGCAATAGGAGTAATTATGAATAAATAGACCACTTTATTCCCTGACATCTTGCTACAACACAGCCTGAGAGGGGAAAACAATGCTGAGAAGATAGAATCAGTAGCCATTCAAGAAAATAATCCCATCTGTTTTCCTGCCTGAAGCAGGCTTCCTTCCCGCTCCCTCCTCCTTTAAATTCCTAGGCAATAATGAGTTATGAGTAGGGTTGACTGGAGTAAATCTAGAGCTATAGAGACTCTCCAGCAGTTTAATCCATTTCAAGGAGGGGACAGCTAAAGGTTTGCATTGATGTGCCTCCTCCCTGATGAACATCAATTGGACCAAGTGAATTTGCTACTTTAAAAAAAAAATAAGTACACATGCATAGACTTATGGTTAAACCATATACAGTATTTGAAACAGACCTTGCTCTGAGCAGATACTCACCAAACAATCACCATTCTCATTCATTTTTTTGTCTCCAAATGGTCCAATGGTTTTTACTGTTCTTGCTGGTTTCATTCCCACCCCTTCATGTCAACTAATGACATACCTTCTTGTCCTGACTCAAAGATGCCCCATTTCCCGCTTTGGTAGGGGATGTTTCCTTACAGTGGAGCCTCCATCTCATTACCAGCCCTCTACTAAGGCATGCGAAGCTGTATCAAGGTGATCCACTAGAAAAGAAAGTCATGGTTATTTGGGAAACCTTGCATCTGAACATTCTAGGTCTTATGGAGAAGGAGTCTTCACAGAATGGCAATCTGCGGAACCCCCATTGGCCTGCTGCAGGACTGTCCCTTGGGTTTGAGCATCAGTTGCTGTGATCTCCTGAACCAAAGTGGAGCAGAGCCCACAAGCAGTGAACATCTGTAAATACACTTCCAGCTGCCATGTTCCTTTGATACCATGGACATTTGTAATTTCAGAAAAAGATGGCTTTTGTCCACCACCTTTGCATGGCTGTGTCTCTCTTTTGTACTTATTTTCTTTATTTAAAACTGTAGTATCAGTATTTTCTGTATATAAAACAGTAGCAGTGTTGTAATTTTCTCAGAGTAGCCAAACAAGGGAGGGAGAAAGGGATTGGGAGCTAGCTAGGAAGAAGGGAGTACCCTCAAATTTATTTTATAGCTTCTTGGCAGAGGCCCCAAGCTGTTTTGGTGGTGCATGGGAGGGAGAGGACAGGTAGACTGTGGCTCTTTTCTGCCATGTCAGTTGAATTTTTGGTTGGGGGTAGGCAGGGTAAAAAGACCACTGTGGGGGCAGTGGTTTCCAGAATGAAATACCTTGTTAGGGAGATGGAAGGAAAGCACATCAGTGGGGATGTGTGAATGAGTCTTCAGATAATTTTTTACCCCCAGATCACATTCACATGTTGCACATTTTTTTCCCTAAATTCATCCAGGGTTCTTCCATTATCATCATTCACTGGAGCAAAAAATTCAACTCTCAGGTTAAAAGCTTCCTGCTTTAATACATATCCACAGCAAGAGTGATACCAATTCATACTTTCTGGTGTATATTTCAGGCCTTCCATTCATAATTAGATTGATTGGTTGGTTGGTTGATTGATTGATGGATGGATGGATGATGTGCCATGAAGTCTTGGTCAACTCTTAGTGACAACTTAGATAGATTTTCTCCATGACAGTCTGTTCCTAACCTGGTCTTTCAGGTCTTCCAATTGTACACCCATCACAACTGTAACCGAGCCCATAATTTCAATATATTTCCCTGCAAGTTCAAATTTAGATCAACTTTGTTCAGATGTATTATATGCCCTTTCTCATAGTTTTAGAGACATAAAACATATCTATTTTTTTTCCTTTCTCTTGTTTCATTTGTTGATTCATTTTGTTTATCATATACTCTTACATCCCAAGTCACAATCTTCCATATGCTATGATATGCTATGGTCATCACCAGATGGGGCCATAGATATCCATCTCCAGTGCCCATTATGGCTTTAGTCAGTCAAGGCTCCCACATTACACTGTTTAGTAAGATAGACAAGGAACAGAAAAAGGTTATCAGTCATAGTTGCCCCTGTACCACGTGCAGGTAAGAATAATACCAAAGAGGTCTGGCACAGTTTTGCCCCAGGCATGCTCATAGTATTCCATGTAAACTAGAATCTATAACTTAGCAACTAACTTGCAGGCCAGCTGACTCCACCAGTTAGGAGGTTTGTTTGAGTGAATAAATAAACAAACAAACAAACAAACAATTTGTATAGCTGCCCATCTCAAATCAGTGACCGCAGTGTACTGCGATACACTTGGGATACTGTTCATTTCTAACAGACAGGAGATTGGAATTTTGCATAGAAGCTGGAAGTGCAGACCCTTTGCCCTGCATGTGTTGATGTAGCCTGAAGAGGCTGAGTGTAACTCAAATAGAGTCTATTCTTTTCTTTTGCTCTCACAGAATAACCACTCTGTCTCTTTTCCAAACACAATCAAACCCCTCCTATCTCAGACCATTTGGCTCCCTTCAATTTTTTTGTGTAGCAGACCCATATTTATTCCCCATCCTATGTTCTCTCTTCTTCCCCCTTTCTCCTCCTTCAAAATGTATGAAGTGGGCCTTAAAGAATCTTTGAGGTTCAGACATACTCCCAGACTGATCTTCAAAAATTAATGCATGAAAGCATGTGTGCTGGCAGAGCATGGTTTACTGCGCAAGCTATGTCTCTGCCTACTGCAGTTCTCAATGGGCTTTGGAATACATGCCTAATTTAGACTTGAGCATTACTCCAGAAATAAACTCTTGGGGAGAAATTAGAATAGCCCACAGGAATTAGAGTGAAGACAAGCATCCCTTGTTCTTCAGTCTTACAAAAGTGGTTCACAGTTGGGGAGGGGGGTAGTGGAATGCGAGAATGGAACAAATGTGCAAAGTAAGGAATGAGGTTGTGCAAATCAGCCCCTCCTCTAAGGTTGCAACTATGTTCTCTGTCTGCACTTTTAAGACAAATATTTCTGCACCCTCTGCATGTTTTTTTATTTCTTTTTATTGCTTTTTAAAATAATAACAGAAAAAGAAAAAAAGAAAAAGAAACCATGCACAAAGATATATACATTATCAAAAAAAGAAAAAAGAAATGCTTTGAAAAGTGAGAAAAATATAACAGAAAAAGAAATAGAATAAAAATATGAAATATGTCCTATGTAAACAGTTACAATTCTGTACACATTTATCTAATGCAGATATGATGCAAATATATATCTATATTTATTTCCAATACAATTACATAACCATCATGCTTTTCCCTAAACTACTGTGTGCACCATCTGCAAGTTTGCACTTTGTGGGAAATCGTGATTAGACCTCCACTCCACAGAAAGTAGACAGTACTCCTTATGGCTGAGTCACACAACATATTAAGCTGTAAGTACAGACTGGAGAGTAGTCAATGGAGGGATTGTGGCTTAACATTCCATGCAAGCCCTCTTCTGGCTTAACCCACAAAGAACAGATTATTAAAAAGTCTGAGTATGATGTGCGAATGATCACCAGGAAGAGACATGATCCTTCTTTTTTCCCCATGCTAATTCTCATTCAGTTTGGTAAAAAGGGATTTACTTTAGAAATTCTTTTAGAATTACACTTTGGCTGGAAAGGCAAGATGGCTGAGGGTATGTGCATGAATGCTCTGCCTTGTGTGATACAGTCATCTCTCTGCCCATCTGCAATCCAATAAACCTCAAAGGAAGACTTTAGGAGGACATTAAGGGTGCCCATAGGGCGGATGGCATCAAAAAAGGTTGAGAGGGTGATCAAAACACTGCCCCTGTGTACGTGCAGACCCCTCTGAAGGGAACTCTACCTGTGGGGACTTTTTCAGTGGTGGTGGTGCTCTTGTCACTGCCAACAGGGAGTCCTGCCTTTGAGAAATGGTCGGAGAATTCCTTCTTCCCCTTGAGAAATTCTGAAAAATCACCCACTTTCTCTGCTCAAACACTTGGGGGATTTGAAAGTCCATCTAAGACTAACCTTAGTGTAAAGTCAGCCTATATGCCCACTTCTAAATACTTTTGCCAACAGTAAAGTATTTTTAATCCTTTCCAATCCAACACTTATTATTTATTTACTTATTTTTATCCCGCCCTTATTATTTTTATAAATAACTCAAGGTGGCGAACATACCTAATACTCCTTCCTCCTCCTATTTTCCCCACAACAACATCCCTGTGAGGTGAGTTGGGCTGAGAGAGAGGGAATGGCCCAAGGTCACCCAGCCGGCTTTCAGGCCTAAGGCGGGACTAGAACTCTCATACCACGCCTGATTGGCTCTTGGGCTGAGAGAGAGGGAATGGCCCAAGGTCACCCAGCTGGCTTTCAGGCCTAAGGCAGGACTAGAACTCTCACACCACTCCTGATTGGCTCTTGGGCTGAGAGAGAGGGACTGGCCCAAGGTCACCCAGCCGGCTTTCATGCCTAAGGCGGGACTAGAACTCTCACACCACGCCTGATTGGCTCTTGGGCTGAGAGAGAGGGACTGGCCCAAGGTCACCCAGCC
Organism: Candoia aspera; assembly: GCF_035149785.1. NCBI lineage: Eukaryota > Metazoa > Chordata > Lepidosauria > Squamata > Candoiidae > Candoia > Candoia aspera. The sequence goes on along the minus strand of NC_086155.1, from coordinate 10,740,432 downwards.
GGCTTTCAGGCCTAAGGCGGGACTAGAACTCTCATACCACGCCTCATTGGCTCTTGGGCTGAGAGAGAGGGACTGGCCCAAGGTCACCCAGCCGGCTTTCAGGCCTAAGGCGGGACTAGAACTCACAGACTCCTGGTTTCTAGCCTGGAGCCTTAACCACTAGACCAAACTGGCTCTCACTTCCATTGGGGATGGGAGAGGATTGGGGGTGGTGTGTGAAGCACCCCTACTTGGCTGCTCTCTTCATTAAGAAGTCTCCAGATACAAAGTAGGCAAAGTTGCAGACAGGTGAACATGAATGTTGGAGAAGCAGAACCTTGAAGAATATCAACTATTCCTAAACTTTATCGGATGAACTAGGGTGATATATATTGACTGCATCCCAACAGTGTAGAGATGCTGTTAAAACCTTTCACCAATGAAAACCTGTGGCTGACTTCACACAGCATACTTAGCCAGTGTTAGCCAGCAGTCACTTTCACACAACATGTTGAGCTTGGTGTTCATCATGATTAGTTTATGCATGTGCATGTGTATCTTAGCCTGATGTATAAGCCAGCCTATTTGGCATGTTGATCTTCAGTATCTTGTGTCAACAAGAAAATACCCTGCTTCTGTAACAAAGTTAATTATGTGTAAATACAACCTAGCTTTCTGAATGTAAAGTATGCCTTTCCATAAATAAAAGTTAATAGTATTAGCTCTGATTTGCAATCCAAAGTTATACTTACCAGGACCAGCCTTGCTGTTCTTGGGCATTTGGATTGAGTTGGCATTTTGATTTTTCTCAATATGGGCATTGTAGAAACTTTAACAGAGACCATTTAACACCAAAAATTGCCCACCAGTGCCAAATACACTTAAAGAACCCACTGGAAAAGGAGAGTGAGAAACATTTTTGGGCCAAAGTTCCACACCCAGAGTAGGGTGCTGCTGGTGCATAGCACCATACAAACACTCATGCTTTTGCACACTCATGCACATATTCCTGTGCACACATGCTGAACACAAACACACACACACACTGTTGCTTTTCTGGAAGGCTCAGCAACACTAGAGTCATAAAAAGGCCAAAAACGAAACACTCTTTTGTACTCTAGTCTTGTACTTTGTACATTCTAGACTTTATATTCCCTCTGGTAACATGTAGTAGAAGACCAATTCTTTGAAAAACATCTTTCTACTTAGTCCAATAACCTTAGACCTCATTCTGTCCAGAAGTCAATGCATGGGACACTTGTATTGCATTTCTCCATAGAGCAAACTCTACTGTAATTGGGGCTTGCAGAAATAGGACCTTTCAAGAAATCATCAGCAGCGGTAGTGGTTGCATTAATGCTAAGAGGGGAGAAGAAGAGTAGTAGGAAGGAAAACTGAAGGTATGGCAGATTACAGCAAAGGTTATGGATGGATGCTTGCAATCTGAGGTCTGTTACCTTTGGGGTCTGGAGATGGTCCCAGAAGCTATTTCTTGAGAAACACAGGAACAATGATCCACCTGGGTTGGCAGAACTAATTGTGCAATTCTTTGATTCCTAATCACTGAAATCCATCCGTAATCTGTGGAGCCTTTCTCAATTTGATGTAGTCCATTAACTCCATCAATTTCACAACCTCCCCTATCTTTACAACCAACTCATCATCTGTAGAGGTCAGAACCCCCTGCCAATGGTGGGACATAACCACCTTGAAAGCAGTAATTAGATTCATTACCAGTTCTCTCATATTTCCTAGGAAATTATTATCTAAATACCCCCAATAAATTCATCAAAGAATCACAGAAAACTACAATATGCAGCATTGGTTCCATTATATTAATTACATTTAACTATTTGAATAACCAAATGAAAACATTGGGAATATTAATATTTAAAAACAAAAACAAAACAAAACCCTCCCCTGTCCTTTTCTACGTTAAACAGAGAAGCTCTGATCCTAAGTACTTGTCATCATATCTCTAAGCTCATTAGAAGAAAAGTAACAAACTGCATGGCAGAATAGGTGCTTTCATATTTAACAAGCTTTTTGAAAGACAGAACTTGAGAGAAAATTAGGAAACCACTTTACTTGAATAACTACAGGGATGTAGAAATGTTCTGGCATTTGAGTGGATGGTCAAGAGCCATGCTTCAAAAAGTAGTGGGTGACAAAGCTACATTTTGTTTTTTTATATGCAAATGTAACTGAAAATAAATACAGGTTACCCTCTTGTCATTACTGAATCATTTGCTATTTTGCCCACTTACAATTACAATTTTGTAACAGCTTTTGGAGAAATCTAAGAACCATCTTAAAGGCTTGAAGTCTATCCTAGAGTCCTCCAGTGGTACACTTTCTGAAAAATTAAATAGCATATTTGTCCTTGGAAGAGTGAGAGACAGAAATAGCCATTCCATAGCAATGCTGATGTTTTTGTTGACTCATGAGTTTGCCAATAAAAATGTCTGCATTCATGGTGTAGAGAGTGATGCTTCTGTTCAGCTCACATTTTGACTATAGTTTTCCAAAATCAGTATGAATCAAGATATGACTGTCCTTCAGTATTCCTATTTCTCAGAACTGTGTTATGCAGTTCTGGAAAACAACAACAATTAGACAAAATATACCCCCAAATGTACAATTTAGGGGGAGCTATACACAAAAGTTTCTGTATTAGTCAGGACATGTATGCCTCCCCACTCACCCCCGAGAACAGAAAAAGAAAAATGCTTAACATTTGTACCTTAGGAGATAAACATGCAGATATGCACTTAAAATCTCAAATTGCTGTAGAAACAGTTAATTAATACTTGGAAAAAAAGTGATAAACCAGGGCAAAATAGTATTGGACACATTTCTTCATCCTTAATGCCTAGAGAGAATGACCTTGTGCCCGAATTTATAGTTTGGAATGCTCCTCATTCCAGTCCAATCTAAAGAATTTAAGAAGAGAGAGCACAGACCTACAGTAAGAGGAACAAGCAAAGTTGCTTTTCTGAGATGAACATCTGTGGTTAGCAGATTCAGCAGATCCATAAGTCACTTAGCCATGGATGTCTCCCATATGGTGAGGTGGGTGCTATATTTCGAGTTACAACAGTTATTTCTAAATTTGTATTTACCTATAAATTAACATAGACAAATTTCAGGTAGGTATATATTTTTTGTTCTCCCACTCTTCAGTAAAGCATTTCCTCTTTGGCGATTAAAAAAAGAGGCCATTCTATTCCTGTGTTTAAGTTGTATCATCTCATATGACAGAAATGATCTCAATTGTACCAAACAGTTAACAGATCCACCTCTGTTGGCAGATTGCTAGGAAAGCCTTTGGCCCAGGAGAGATCAGAAAGGTCACACACCAGGCATTTCTATAAAAATAATTTTATTTACAGAAAGCAAAACATATTTAAAAGCTTCTGCATTCTTCCAGGCTCTCAGTGAGAGCAGCTTGACTCTCTACATGCCTACACAGAAGGGAAACTGAAACTAAAACAAGTCCAGGCAAGTTCTTTTCCCCAGGTGCAAAAATTAACATTCGAAAAGGGGACAGTTGAATTGAACCTCTTCACCCGGCCAAAATGATTAGTTACCATAGTAACCTTAATCTGTAGTAGAAAACATTAACAACCTCTACGTTGCAGGGGTACAAAATCAAGACCTTGGTAGTACATTCCAAGTAGCACATTCCAAGGAAGTCTGAACTTTACATCAGAATCAATCCTAACAAAAATATCCTTACATTACAAAATCTATCCAAAGCATCCCAAGCAAAGCCAACAGCCAACGAAGATCAAACAGGAATCATCTACAACATACGGTGCAAAGTTTAGGTTTGGCAAACAGGCAGTACATTGAGAGAACACATCCATGAACACCAGTAGAAGACACAATGAAAACTCCTTAATCTCACCAATGAACTGACAAATTCATCAACAATTTCAGTTGGGAAACTGTAGATATCTTAGACCAAGACAGAGCCCAAAATGCTGCAGAATTCCTAGAGGCGTGGCACTCTGACCAATCAGCCATTAACGGATGCAGTGAGATAAGGTCCCACTACAAACCAGTCAAGAAAGAAAGCACCCAAAATGTTAAAGAAAGACTTTCCCCAGATATATAGGAGGCAGCACCAGTAAGGGGGGGGGGGAGAAACAGTACCCCACCCAAAAGTAATCAAGGAAGAAACAATATGCCAAAAAGGCTGAGAGGACAAGCTATCACATATAAACAGCCAGTAAACTTCACTCCCTCCTATAATGGTGATGTTCCCTAGCCTTGTAATGGAATGTCTGCAGGAAGAAAAGCAAGCTCCAAGCTCAAAAACCCAACAAAAATATTCTTATATGATTATGTAGCCCCTTAACCCAGGATGTGGTGCTTTGTGTATTCCCAACCTCTTTTCGGCAGACCCCCAAAACTGCAGCTTGCAAATCACTGTCTATTCATCACTACTGCTTGTATTTGGGGGCAAAATAATTCAGTGAAATGGGCTTAACCAAGGAAGTTGGTTTTTAAGAAATCTCAAAGTACCCGCCCCCCAAAATGGGGGAAAGGCTAAACATTCCAACCTTTTGTTTTTGTCATCATATCCCTACAATGCTCCCGTGGCTCTTGGCTATCTAAAAATAATTGAAACTGCATCTTGGCTGTAAAAAAAAAAGTTTGTCCATCCGTGCCTCACATAGTTAAGTATTATTACATTGGTTTTTCCCTCTGTGTGACTCATAGCTTTAAGGAAGCAATGTAAGCTGATAAAATTGGAGAGGGGCAAGACAGCCTCTCCCTCAACATCATCACCTTGATCCAAATCATACCCCAGAGAGAACACTGTTCCTAACAAAAAGATCCTGCAGGCCTGCTCACGCAATTACCAATGTCACATGTCATTTCATCCTCAAATCTGATGCCATTGGTGCTGTTGGAAGGTAGGTATTACAGGAAGCCTTATTTTGAGCATTTAAGGCTCTGTGGCTCAAACAGTTGAGAAGATATAATACTTCTTTTTAATGGCATCCACTGTACAGTTGGGAAAGGTATATAGGCTATATTCCAAAAACAGGAAGGAGAAGCCAACTCAAAGGCTAATGTTTTGTCTGTTGAATGATTTTTACATGTATGATGTTGTAAAAACATTTTTTTTTTAATTTGCTGTTTAGTAGGATTACAAGGGATTGTTTGAAGGAATATGTGGTGTTTGGGGGAAGAGGAGATTCAGATATGCAAGATAGGTAGGTAGGTAGGTAGATAGGTAGATATGTAAATTTGATTTTATCTTTGCTGGTCTATGACTATAATAAGGGCTTGATTTGATATTTGCATCGCTTGTATTTATTTAATTCATTCACATAGTTATTGTTTTGAATTTGTATATACCTTCCTTGCTTTCTAACAGGTGGAAATTTATCTTTATCTTTTGCTGATATCAAAGTTTCTATATACTGACTGAAACATAGAATAAAAAGCTGGAAGGGAATATTTAGATCATTGAATCTAACCCTCTGCTCAGTGCAAGAATCCAGATTAGAATATCCCCAACAGATGGCTGTCTGCTTGGACACATCTGTGGTGGCTAAAGAGGTCGGAAGCAGAGGGGCTGAAACCACACTGGTTCATTACAGTTATAAGTCATGGGTGTCAATTGATACTCACAGCCAAAAACAAATGTCTCCCAACTTGTTATAATGCTGTGGTAGAAGAACGAGATGTAAGATTTGAACCTTGAATCTGAGAGAGGCAGAGAGGGACAGCAGATTAGATGATAGGGATGATATAGATTGATTGATTGACTGATTGACTGATTGACTGATTGACTGATTGACTGATTGACTGATAGATGATAGATAGATATAGTTAGATGATAGAGTCTTACATTTTGCTGAAATCACAGGAATAATTTTTCTAGTATCTTCAATAAAAGCATTTTACCAAGGAATGAGTTCTTAGCTTTCTGCTGGCAAGTCTTCTTGTTCCAGTATTGGTCTAGGTAAAATTTGACAACAACCAACAAATGATTGTCCACATTTCTCTGAGTGCTTGGTTCCATTGTCAAACTAGTTTTACTTTTAATACATTCAACCAGAATCTTTTTGCACCTTGAAACCATTATTCTATGTGTTCTGCACTCTGGAATAAGAGAGAGCAGCTCCTGACTGTCTTCTGTGTGACCGTCCTTTCAGGTACCTGAAAAAAAAATGCTATCATATCTTTCCTCGGCCATCTTTTCTCAAGGCTATACACTTGCCTTGTTCCCTCAGTTTCTCCTTCTAGGCCTTTATCTCATCATTGCTAGTCTCTCAACCTGTTTGTTTGCCTGAATCCTTCCTAACTGTGGTACCCAGAACTAGATGTAATACTTGTGTTGAAATCTGACCAACACAAAATATAGTGGACAAGCTTCTTCATGCATGCACATTATCTTCCTGTGTATGAAGACTTCAAAGTCCCACCATGTAATTGGCTTCAAATCATCATCATCATCATCATCTTCATCTTCATCTTCATCATCATCATCTAGTCCATTGGTTGATTATGGGCCATCAAGTCAATGTTAACTCTTAGCAATTGCATAGATAGACCTTCTCCAGGATAACATCTATAGACCAAAGGGAATCTTCATAAAAAATATAGTTATTATTTTATTATTTAGTACATCTTCCAAATATTTTAACCATAAATCAAAGAAAGGAAGGAAGGAGAATAATTCCTGGTCTATAATAAACTTATAGCATCTACGGTTTAGAGCATTACTCATATTTTGGGAGGAACATGTTATTAGTAAGGCATGGTCATTTATTGTGGAAAAAGCTATCATTATATGTGACTGAGCTTCAAACAACTATTTCATTATCAGAAAACACACTGACATTAGAATAGTGCATGCTGTTACTATAGATACCTGCATTTTTACAAACTGTTCTATGTGCAGGGATCCTGGGAACTTTCTATTTTGTATAGGTATTTGTGTACTTTAATAGACATAATTACATGAGGTAGGCTAGACAATCCTTGAATCCTTTGAGCTCTCCCCAAAAGTGGTGGAAATGAAAATGCTTGTAGCACTTGTTCTGAAATTCAGCAAGGGATGCATTTTCTAAAATTACCCATCACACTTTGACTACCCGGGATACAAAGAAAGCTGTTCCATGGTTATCCTTGAGATATCCAAATGCTACAAATGTGTTCCTTTTATTTCTATGAGACACATTAGCCAAATTCAGGTAAGACTTGTACCATTCTTTTTTTTTTTTTGCTCACATATAGAAACTGAATGTTAAGGTTCCTGATTTATAGAAAAATATTAATTGTCATTCATCCAAATATGAAAAAAATATGGTTTTTGCCACCCATATTTTGTCTGCAACCCAGGATTCTAACCACTGTATTTACAGGTAGTCCTCACTTAATGACCATTTGTTTAGTGACTGTTCAGACTTACGACATTGCTGAAAAAAATGAATTACAACTGGTGCTTATACTTACAACTATGGCAGCATCCCTGTGGTCATGTGATCATGATTTGGGCACTTGGCAACCAGTTTGCATTTATGACCATCTCAGCATTCCATGGTCATGTGATCATCATTTTTGAACTGGCATTTTTGACCTGGCAAGCAAAATCAACGCGGAACCGCATGATTCACTCAACCACCACGTGGTTTGCTTAACGACTGCGGTGATCGGCTTAATGACCACTGCAAAAAAGGTCATAAAATTGGGTCAGATTTGCTTAATGACCACTTCACTTAGCAACCAAAATTCCAGTCTCAGTTGTGGTCATTAAGTAAGGACCACCTGTAATGGTTGACCATAAAGGAAGGGAGCATATTCCCAAAGCTAATAAAACTCATTCATGATTACTATTATATATAAATTAGCCTACAGAACTATAACTATAGCTCTGTACTGAACTTACCAGTGTTCAGCCATTAAGTGTTTAGCTGGTTGATAAGACAGTTCATATCCACACCTTTACTGATGGACTATAATTGGAAAAGGAACTGTCTGAATGTTTTCTCCCACCCCTGTAGCTTTCAATGAGGAGCAATCAAACTGCTAATTGGTCCATCATATGAGCTTGCTATTCACTGTTTCAGATGGTAGGGCTTACCAATGTAGTGTCTGAAAACTCCATAACCCCCCTGATTTTATTTAGCTTTTAATTTAAAAATAAAATAAAAGAGCACTTGGCCATGCCACAAAGTGAAGTGCTAGTCACAAGTATAAGATTAATTTCCAGGAATTATTTGTGTGGGTTCCATAAATAACCTATGGTATTCTTAGAAGATAAAAAATGTAAGGAGTTGCAACCCATTGCTTTGTTTAGAAATAGATAAAAAGGCAGAGGAAAGCATCATGGCATTAAACAATGCTGCTAGTTTGCCTTTTGGTAAATAGATATTGTGTAGAGCCAGTTTGGTGTAGTGGTTAAAGCATCAGGCCAGAAACTGCTTCTTCCTAAGGACATCTACTTGTCCTACCAGATCGGATAGGGTGGGCACACTCCTAGTCCCTTCCCTTAAACATGGCCACCTTATGGGATCTAGGAAGTGTGCCTTTTCTGTGGCAGCCCCTATCCTATGGAAGACTCTTCCCCCTGAAGTTTGGCAGGCCCCCACCCTCCCAGCCTTCCAAAAAGCACTTAAGACCTGGCTTTTCCCTCAAGCACTGGTCTAGGGTGAGACAGAGAAGAGGACTTAGTTGTCATGAGCACTGATGGTGAGCAGGAGGGGGCCCCTATCCAGGGGGGAAAACGCATGCATAGTAGAGAGAACTTGAGTAGCCATTCAAAGAGACACAGAACAGACCCGCCTTGAGTTTTGGGGTTTATCTGTCTGGGTTTTCCCACGCTTCTTCAGTTTGTTAGGATTTTCTGTCTAGTGTAGCAGCAATAAAGCACTAGAGACCTACTCCTCGTCTCCGCGTGGTTCCTGCCTGTTAGGACATTAGTGATGCACTAAATGTGAAAGTTTAACTTTGGTGCCAGGTTTTAATGTTTGTGGTTTTAATAGATATATGTATGTATTAACGGCATATTGATGTTGTTCTAACTGATGGTTGGGAGCTGCCAAGAGTTCAATATAAGATGGGTGGCTATATAAATGTTTTAAATAAATAAATAAACCCAGAGACTGTGATTTCTAGTCCTGCCTGAGGCATGATGCCAGCTGGGCCAGTCCCTCTCCATCAGCCCTAGGTGGGAGGCAAAGGCAAACCACTTCCGAAAAACCTTGCCAAGAAAACTGCAGGGACTTGTCCAAGCAGTCTCCAGAAGTCAAGTCTGACCAGAATGCAAAAAAGAAAGATACTTAGTAACTGGTCAAACCCACAATGCTAGCCCCCAAAACATTTTTCAAAATCCCATATCTGCCCACTGGAGCATGTGCTCAAGGCCATAAAAGTTGACAGTCTCTCCTCTCCTTGCATTAGCCTGGTCTTCCAAAACTCCCAAGCTTGAGGGATGAGGTTTCATCACCTTGCTTGGTGAAGTTCAACTAAGCACCTATTTCCTTGCCCCTCATGGCTTATGACATCTAGCAGAGGGCAGATTGTACATTCTTTCGTCCAGGAGAGAGTAATGCTATCCCTTTTATAATAATGTTATATAAAACTGTAGATCCACTTTTAAGGCAAGGAACTTAAGCAGGTAGTGGATCATAAGATCCAAATGCTGCTGGATCAGAACAACTTTCTACATCAGGTAGTAAAGTTTTAGTAAAGTTTTACACCTAAAACATTACACAGTTTAAGTAAAGTTTTGCACCTAATTTTGACAGTGCATTGAAAAAGTAAGGAGAGAGGGATTCTCCAGGATCTCTCAGTGACACTGGATCCATCAACCATAGCATCCTTTTAGGGATGTTGCCTAAATCGAGGGTGGGGCTGTACAACTCAGTAATAATTTCTTTTAAACATGGACAACCCTCATCAAGTTTGATCTGAAAGCATTTATTGTCAGGCCATCTCAGAAAGAACCCGATGAGTGAGGTGGAATCAGATCAAGGAAAGCAATTCTGCCCCATTTTCCTCTGTCTGCACTTTTGACCAGTTTATCTCATGAGGGATGCTGGCGGGGGGCGGGGGGCATTTCAAGTCCTATCAATCCTGATATGTGGATTTCTGTAACGCCAAACACCAAACAAGATAATATTGCTTTTTTCACCTTAACAAAATTGAACCCTCCAACGCCCAGGATGTATTATAACTCAGTATGAAAAACACAGTTGTGATGACTGCAGAAATCCCTGGGTAATGCAGCCTTAAAGGCCAAACAACAGAAGTAGAAAACAGCTATATTAAACCAAGTATGTCACCTTGCTCCTATTAAAATGGGGAGGTGAGAGGAAGCACACACACACACACACACTACCCTCCACAAAACCCTTCCTTTTTTCAAAAGAAAAAAAAAACATGTTCTTACAATTTGCAAAGAACAATAATTCTTATTTCGCATCTTCTTGACCTGGACTTTGATCCTATAATCATATGGCAGAACAAAACACTCAATGGTCATCTTTCACAAAATATATAAAGAGCCTAGATATCTTGAGAGCTTTTTTTCTTTTGTAAGAGGAAGTCTAAAGGTAATTCTGACATTTTCTTTCTGATGACTTCTTAATAACATTGGAGTGATTCACAGAAAGGCGCACAGACTGACAAAGGGAGGGAAAAAATGGTGTTCCACCTTTATTTGTAAAGGGCACCAGGAGCTGAGGTGTAACAGCAAAATGTATCAACTACCCTTTCTTCATCTTTGTCATCTTTATTCCTTTAAGAGGAATAAAAAACCCAACGAATCCTAGGTTATTCCCCAAATCAATCTCAGTGAAAATTAATTTAACTAATCAGATTCCCCTTATCTCCATTGCAATATCATCTGCTTTTCTGAAGACCAAAGCTGATCACAAAAGTTATGAGCCACTTGACTTTTTCCCCCAAATGATTCACAGGCAAACGCATGCTGCACCTTGAAGACCGAACTAACAGTCTCTAACCGTCTCGTACTTCATAAATGAGTTTACTTTTGAAGCCACTGAGCAATTAAAAGGACTAGAAACAAAGTCACTATCTAGGTAATTACTTGGGTTGGCAGCCCATTAAATCCTGTTTTAGTTCATTAATTGTATGTCTTCTCAGTGATGGATGAAATTCAAATAAATGGGCATGTTACCAAAACTTTGACAAAGGTGAGTTTGGGGAAGAAAAAAGTAAATCAATGAACTACTAGATAACTAAGGGCTCAGCTAAAGCTGCTGTTTATAACATTAATGCATCTGACTGCATTTTTTTGTTATGTAAATCATTCCTGTTCTGGAGAGGTGCAGTAGATAGCTTGAACAGCCTCAAGATATTCAGGATAGGGAGAAAATGTTTTATTTGTCCTCTGCCTGGCATGGTCCTGATATAAAATTTCCAAGCCTCTTACTTAATTTTCAAAATAAGGCTTCATTGGCTCTGATGCTGCACCAGAGTATCTCTTCCAATTTGTCCCAACTGTTCTTCCCTGCAGAAAAGGCTTGATTCCTTCCCCACCCCTTTCAGAGTGCTTAAGAATTTCTTTCAAATTTCTCTTGGTGGTGATTTTGACTGTATTTAATTGGCGAGGCACTAGAAGGTGCCACTGATAGTTAAGTGTGTGCAAAGATTAGGTGATTCAATGACATCTCTGAATAAAATCGACTTTCTGAATTATTTTGGAGTGTAGAATCAAATCCTAGAATGAACTGGGTGTCTCCAACTAGGTTTAGACAAATGAAACAGTTCTGAACCTCAAGGATTTTTTTTTCTTCAAATCAGATCAATGATTCAGATTGTATCTGGGCTGATTTTTAGATTTCTACTATTCATGTTATTTTCTGTAACATACAGTATCTTTCCATTACTTTGAAGTTTCCCTTGGCTGTCCTTACTGCTCACGCTCAAATGTTCCATAGGAAGGATTCTTTTATAATGTCTTCTTTTGGGATTTCATGGAAGCATAGCAGACTAGAAAATCTGCTAGTCAGCGCAGAGACGATTTCTAATAAAACAAGGAAGATGGATACATACCCTTCTGGCTACCTTGCAACTAAGACTTGACCTATAGGATTCCACCAAATCCTTTTTTCTAAGAAAATTCCAAAAGTAAATTGCTTTCATCAGATTGAGTGAGAACTGGTAGAAAATAATGCAAGAGATTTTTTTTTGCATAGTTTTAGTTGTCTCCAATGGAATTTTTACTTGGAATGCACATGTTTTTTTTTAATTAATTAATTTATTTATCCAATTTGTCCCTGCCCATATCCTCCCATTGGGGGACTCTGGGCAGTTTACAGTAATCAATTAAAACAACAATTATAAAATCCACAATATAAAATTACAATAATAAATAATATAAATAAAAGTAAAAAATAAAAAGTCCAAGTGGCACAAGAATCTAAAAACAGTCCAAGTGTGGGAGGAGTGGTCTATAACAACCATCCCCATGTAACTCTATTCCCCTCTCCACCCCAAGCGAGGCGGCAGAACCAGGTCTTCAGACTCCTCCAAAAGGCCATGAGCGATGGGGCCAGTCTCACCTCCGGAGGCAGCATGTTCCACAGGGCGGGCGCCACTGCAGAGAAGGCCTGCTTCCTAGACCCTGCCAAATGAAGTTGTCTTAGAGACAGGGTCCTCAGCATGCCCCCTCTGCACAATCAGATGGGACAGGCTGATGTAATGGGGAAGAGGCGGTCCCTCAGGTAACCTGGTCCCATGCCATGTAGGGCTTTAAAGGTGATAATCAACACCTTGAATTGGACCCAGAGGCAAAGTGGTACCCAATGCAGCTCGCGCAGCAGCGGTGTTACATGTGCCCTTAATAGAAAGTTGACAGGGAAGGATGGAATTAAACTTTCACCCCCTATTCTCCCAATTCAAGAGTGGCCTGATTTCCCTCCAGTTTACTAATGCTAATATATAAGAGAAATATATACCTTAATTGCATCCACACAATTAATATCACATCTGTCCCCTTAAAGCTTCAGACATCAGGGTTCATATTGGAAAGAAGTCATCTTGAATTCTATTATTACTAGGGATTCTATTTCAGATCAAAAACAAAATGCCTCTGAAACAATGAACTCCCCTGAACTCACACAACTGCCTATTGAAATGTTCACTTGCTAATGAATGTTGCCCCAGTTGATTAATCCACCAAAGCTTTTGTGCATCAATTAACGTTTGCTTAGAGGCCTCACAACTGAATAAACCATCTTGCCTGCTCTATCTTAATTTATAATTTCCATGTTTTTAATACATGAGTGGACTTGTCAGAATCTTCAGTAGGTAGCAACAGCCTGGCATAGTTGCATTTAATCCCTACTTCAGGCTTATCACAACTGTGGATTCCCTGAAAAGGAACACATCTTGCTATCCCATAATGTTGTTTGGTTGGTTTTGCCTGAATGTGTTTGTGAACATGAGACCTTGAACATTGTGGTTTCTAAAGTACAGTTTGACCCATAATAAGACTGTGCTATGCTCAGAAATACTCACTTGAACTGCTGGATCAGAATAGCTTTCCTGGATCAGAAGGCTAAAAGGGGTTTCTGGGTATTAGCAGAGTGTCCTTTTCACTGAACCTGTCTACATCTGTGTTTCAGTTTGTGGCATTGAATTGGATCTATTTCATCAAGACTGCCCTGATGTGGTTTTCTGTAACCAGGGTCAGGAGGTGGGGGGGGGGGATAAAAACAAGTCAAGATGATAGTCACAATTGTGCAATTGAGGCCCTGCCACTTTTTTTACATGTCTCACACACACAAGGGGAAGGACTTCAATCACACCGTCGCAGCTGCCATTTTGATTATTTCAGCCCCTTGGATGTGCCCATGGCTGTAACAGTAGAGACTGGGTGGAGGCAGAGCAGAACCTTTCAGTGTAAGTTTACGGCTTAGCAGGTTGTATGAATGCAACCAGTTGGGGCTTAGTCAACTAACCATGATTAATCAAGACTTGGTACAATACAAAGGCATAGTTAATAGTTCATTACTAGAACTGATGCCTTATATATGATTCTTTGCATTAAAAATCTTAATGTATGAATGAGATACCCTCTTTCTTTTTGTTTTTACTGGTCTTCTGTGATGAACTGTAGGAGCTCCTGAGCTGAATGAATTCTGAATTTCACTGCTGCAGCTTGCTGATGGGAAACATCATATTTTAAAAACCTTCATAAAATTTTCCTGCTTTCAGTAAACTTGCTCATCAGCAAGATGTCGATGTACTAGCTTTGAAGGCTAAGGCTGAATTTTGGAACTGGTCTAGTTTCATTGGTATTGCTTCTCTATGAGGATTCTTTCTAATATTATTTGTAAAATGTAGGTTTATCTGATGGGTTATGACTGCTGTACTTAGCTCATATTGGTTGATCTCAAAAAGCTAACAGGGTCAGTTCTGATCAATACTTGGATGAGGGACCACTAGAAAGCCCCAGAATAGTTTAAACTAGGAAATCAAACTAACATCCCAGGAGAAGGCACAATCATCTCTTTTCATACCATTACCCAGAATACAACACAGTCCTATCTATAAAGTAACCAGGAGTTGAACCTGACTTAATAGGAGGAGAGCCACATTGGTCTATGGTGGCAAAAGATCAGAAGGAGTCTGGTAGCACCTTTTCTGATTAACAAATTTTATTCAAGTCTTTAAATAAAATGTATTAGTCAGAAAAGGTGCTACCAGACTCCTGATTTTGAGACTGACTTAAGGGAGAATTTCCATTTTTTTATGTCATACTACACAAAAAAGAGAAATAAACAAACCTGTTTCTTATAGTGGAGGGAGGGTGGGGCTAACACTGTATTTTATTAAAAGGAGAACAGTTGTCGGAATTTTGAGGAGGAAGTCTCATCTGAATTAGAAAATTGGAGAAAAGGTGCCAGACATGTTGGTGCAGAGAGAAAAAGTGAGAAACCTGGGGTAACAAACTGCAGTTGTGATCCCATCGGGCAGGTTACTCACCATTTGGAAAATCCGTTATTTTTACTATTATTGTTTTTTAGTATTTGGAGGCAGCGTTGTTAAAAAAATAAGCACTTGTTTATATGAAAGAAAAAAGATTCTCTGTAATAAGGGCTTCTATGTTTTGAAGTATATTTAGTTATTGATAACATTTTTATAATGAGTATAGGACTTACATATTCAATATTGTACAAGACTTACAAAAGAAAGGACAGTAACTCACTTCTGCAGGTGACAATGCACACTTTTCATTACAAGCATTTTGTTCCAACTAATTCTGCTTTTTCACATATCTTCATTAGGTCACACTTGCCTAGTTGACTGTGAAGATTTCAAGAAGTGATAAAACTACTTTCCATTTTTGCCCAGAATTCAGTTTTGTATGTAGATGAAATAATCCCTGAAATAATCCCTTCAGAGGTTCTGCAGGAGATATAAAAAGTTACTTAAGATGGTGTCCATATATATTATATATTACGTAGCAAGATAAATACAAACATTTAGATGTGCAACTTTAAGATCTGTGGACTTCAACTCCCAGAATTCCCCAGCCTTTATTATTTTTAGGGGGGGTTGTTCTCCTTTTTTAACATTTACAATCAATAATATAGTAGAGATTTTGGCATTAAGTTCAAAAAGTTATTTCTTTTTTATATCATAAAATCAATTTAACATATTCTGCTTGGTAACTTTAACTAATGTTATAGTAAAGGTAAAGGTTTCCCTTGATATTAAAGCCAGTCATGTCTGACTCTAGGGGGCGGTGCTCATCTCCATCTCAAAGCCGAAGAGCCGGCGTTTGTCCGTAGACACTTCCATGGTCATGTGGCCAGCATGACTAAATGGAACGCCGTTACCTGCCCACTGAAGCGGTACCTATTAATCTACTCACATTGGCATGTTTTCGAACTGCTAGGTTGGCAGGAGCTGGGACTAGCAACGGGAGCTCACCCCGTCACGCGGATTCAAACCACCAACCTTCCGATTGGCAAGCTCAGCAGCTCAGCGGTTTAACCCGCAGCGCCACTGCATCCCTTAATAAACTAATGTTATATTGAGCAATAATTTCCTAACCTCAATAGTTATCTGTTGATGCATAAATAGTATCTTTTTTTATAGTATACCTTTGTTTTAAATAAAAGGATTATAAGATGATGATGATGATGATGGTACAAGCACAGACTACTGTTGATATACCTGTTAAAAGGGGGATATGCTGTATATGCTGTATTATTGTTAAATAAAGTTTTAATCATGAAAAAATAATATTTAAGTATAACCATATTGTTCAGATTTTTAAAAGTTGAAAATAGTTAATGCATCAATGGAAGAGTGAAATTACAGCCATAAGGTTAAACCCAAACTGTCTTCACATATAACCAGAAGGTGGCATAGAAGGTGGCACATAAACTATGGCACAGTTTTTCCCTATGTTATTTCAACTGCCTAAAATGGGATAATATTGATTTTTTTCCCCTGTTGGAGGAAATCAATCTGCAGAACATTGGTAAATAAATGTAAAGATATAGCTATTTATTTATTCGCATCAACACACATCAATACTGAGTGCAGTTGGTAATCCTAGATATCAGATTTAAAATAAATAATAATAATAATAAAAAATATTAAAGCTACAATGCCCCCCAAAAGGATAGGAGAAACCCCACAGGAACAAAACTCATGAATCTTTTATAAAGATGGCAGGATCTACTTTTGTTTCACTCCATTTTTATTTTTCCCAAGTGGATGTATCCTTTGTCTCTGCTTGCCCATCTGTTGGGAATTTCAGCAAAGAAAGTCTGTACAAAAAGTTCTTATCATATGCAGATCTTCGTGCATTTTCCTGAGTGGTGTACACTTTTCTGCAAATATTTTTTCTCTCATATGTGCATTTTCATTTCATTCATTTTTCCTTAACATACATAGCATGCACTTTTTGAAGTCAAAACCACATTGCAGCATACAGAAAACTTCACAATTTAGCCGTTCCGAATAGAGTTCATGAGGTACAAATTGCGAAGTCTTCTATGAAAACTCAGATCAAACTTTTTTTTTTCTTTCTCTAGTCCTGTCAGGTCACCAGGAATAAATCTCAGCTCAGTGATACTTTACCTTTCTCCTTTTGATATTTAATATAATTATATTTAATATAATTAAATTTATATCCCACCTTTCTATCTAAGTGGCATTCAAGATGGCTTACACTTTAAAAAATTGTAGAAAATATTAAAAACAATACAATTAAAATTGGTATCAATAAAATAAATAGGGTTAATAATTAAGCAGCTGGACTTCCGGTGGGGACATGGAGGACTGAACATGAGTAACTGTTTGAAGGGCCTCCCAATCCAGGAAGGGGTGTAACTGGTGCACGATACGAACCTGAGCAAAGGCCCTCCTGGCCACGGTGGCCACCTGCTGTTTGAGCAAGAGCCATGAGTCCAGGAGAACCCCCAGATTATGCACCAGGTCTGTCTGGGGCAGCGCAACCCCATCCAGAACCAAAGATGACAAATTCCCGGATACAGAAGAGCCATTAACCCACAGCCACTCCATCTTACCAGGGTTCAGCTAAAGCCCTTTTTTTCCCCATCCAGACCCCTATAGCCCCCAGGCACCGAGAGACGGCGGTCACAGCATCACTTACCTCACTTGGAATGGAGATGTACAATTGAGTATCATCAGCATATTGATGATACCTCACCCCATGGTGACGGACGATCTTACCCAGTGGTTTCATATAGATATTAAAAAGGAGTGGAGAGAGAACCGAACCCGGCAGCACCCCACAAAGGAGGGGCCAAGGGTCGGACCTCTTGCTCGCTATCACCACCGATTGGGACTGGCCCTGGAGAATGAAGGCGAACCAGCGCAAAACCACGCCACCCACCCCCAACTCCCTGAGCCACCCCAGAAGGACACCATGGTCGATGGTATTGAAAGCCACTGAGAGGTCAAAAAGAGCAAGGATGGATGCACTGCCACCATCCCATTCCTGCCAGAGAACATCCATAAGTGCGACCAATGCAGTCTCTGTCCCATAACCAGGCCTGAAACCTGACTGGAAGGGGTCTAGATAATCCGTTTCATCCAAAGTGCTCTGGAGCTGGTCATCTCCTGCATAGACTACTGCAATGTGCTCTACGTGGGGCTACCCTTGAAGAGTATCCAGAAGCTAAAGCTGGTCCAGAATGCAGCTGCATGGGCTATCTTTGGTGCCCCTAGAAAGGCACATGTAACACCTTTGCTGCATGAGCTGCACTGGGTCTAATTTGCTTCTGGGTCTAATTCAAGGTGTTGGTTATCACCTTTAAAGCCCTACTTGGCATGGGGCCAGGCTACCTGAGGGACTGTCTCATCCTATCACATCAACCCATCCCACCCAATCATGATTAATAATGAAAATAATAATCCCATTATTTTGGGGATTCGTTTTTTTTTATTTTTTTAAAGTTTTGGATTTTGGATTTTGCTTTCCATCCAAATATTAAGGAGGGTTGAGAATACATAATCGTCTCCCTGTTGTTATTTTTGCATTAAATTTGAAGATTTTACTATTTTCCTACAGGTTGAATCTGCTGTTCTGAACTTTCAGCTTTCTGCTGCTATTTTCTCTGGGGAATTGCCTGTTATCACACTTTCACTTGTGCAAACATCTTTTGGAAAATTTCCTTTAAACTCCTATTTTCGCTATTTAATTACCTAGGGGGTGCCTTAGTCTATTGCCTGAGACATGGGGGATTTCAAGCAAACTTTCTTGGATTTCCATTCTGAGCTTAAACAGGTTCTTTTTGATTCCTGTCAAGTTATTATGCAAGATATTTGGGACATTGTAGAGAACATCAGTTCTAAAATGTGTCATCTGGTTGGGAATGTCATGGAAGAAATTGAAGAGCTCAACAACAATAGCAACATTTCTACTAACAGCAAGACTGAGGCTTCTGTTGAAATGCCAGATGATGATTGGGTAGTTGACTTGAAGAAATTAAAGGGACAGAACGAATTGCAAGTCATAAGTAAGATTGACTTTCTGATGGAACGTTATGGAAAAGAAGGGGTTGTTATCTATGGGAGGTTTTCTGCTGAGAAGTCAGTCTTTAAAGGGGGCAGTTGGACTGTTTGATATCTTTATGAAAAATGCTTTGTGTATATTGTGGAGATATGTAAATGCTCTGGTTTATTTTGAAGTGGGGTATGGGTTTAAGAATAATTATCTGGATTGCTTTTAAGGCTTGTTTGACTTCATTTCTCTTTAATGATCTGGATTAAGTTTAATGAGATATACTAATAAATGCTTGGTTATTCCGGGAAATAAAGCCAGACTGCTCACTTGAGGGAATGATATTAAAGGCAAAACTGAAGTACCAATCGAAGTGAAAATTTGTACCTCAGGGTTGAACTGTGGAGTCCTTGGTGCTCTCTGAGCCTTGTTGTTTTCTTGCAGATTTTCATTGCCAGGCTAGGTGTCATGTTCATCATTTCAATGTTCTGTTAACATCGTAACGTTTCTCCTGTCAAACCTCTAATCCGTGTATTACATGCTTGCACGTTTGCTGGTATTTTCCATTTCTGCTGTTCTTTATCTTGCTACTTCGGAATGTATGTTTGGGTTAGTAACTCCTTTCAAGGTTATTTTCCCAGGCGCATGTAACGGTTGCTAGCACCTGGGAGGGGGGTGGTTGCTAACGAGCATTGGGGGCGGGACTGGTTCGGACGCAAGGCTTTTAAGTTTGTATTTGGCGCGCTTTTGCCCATTCTCAGCTTTCTCTGTATTTGCATACTATTCCTTTAATAAATCAGTTATCTTTAAGCCTGGCTTGTGAGACTGACTATTTGGGATTAGACAACCATTACACTAGGCAACATCTTCTGTGTGAAGAGGGAGTGGGCCTTGCTCTCTATTTATATACTATCCAGCTTGTGTTGGTGGAGGTGTCGTTCTCTCCTTGGGAGTGCCTTGATTGGGCTGTTGTTTGCTGCTGGGTGGATTGACTGAGTTAATAGTTCCTTGATTAGGGTGTATTGTGCTGTTTGATGGTTCATCTGGTGTTAATCCTGGTGTTAATTTTTGCATATGTGGGTGTTGATTGCTGGCGAGGAGGTGTTCTGGTCTTTTGGCTTTTCTATTGTCTCTTTTGAATGGTATGTAAATCTTGTTTACCCCTTTGTGTCTGTTGATGGCTATTTTGCCTGAGTGCCAGGCTTCCAGGAATTCTCTAGCATTTTTGGATTTGGCTTGGCTTAAGATGCTCACAGTTTCCCAGTTGAATGTATGGTTGAATCTGTTAATCCCATGTGTTCTGAGATTAAGGAGTTTTCATCCTGTCTTCTGACTGCTAGTTGGTGTTTGTGGATGCACTCTGCTAGTCTTCTGCCTGTCTGTCCTACATAATGGCTGTTTGGAAGCGACTAAACGAATGAACAACAACACAATCCTTGCACTGTATGTTGTAGATGACTCCTGTTTTTTTCCTCTTGGGCTACTGGGTCTTTTGGGTTACTTAAGATGTTTTGAAGAGTTTTAGTTGGTTTATGTGCTACGGTGATGCCATGCAGTTGTAACAGTCTGTTGGTGGTTTCTGAGATGTTTCTGATGTATGGCAGTGTTATCCTTTTCATAGCTTCTGTTGGTTCGGTTGTAGTGAGTTGAGTAGTGAGGCTCAAGTTAAGGGGGTATCCATTTTGCTGGAAGATGCTGCACAGATGATTTGTTTCCTTCTTCTGGTGTTCTGGGTTTCTGCAGTGCATAAGTGCTCTTCTGAATAATGTTCTTACACAGCTCCTCTTGTGGGAGGCTGGGTTGTTGCTTTGGTAATGAAGCACTTGGTTGGTGTGGGTAGCTTTCCTGTAGACTTGCGTCTCTAACTTGCCATCCTTTCCTCTGCTGATGACGATGTCCAAAAAGGGTAGTATGTTGTTGTTTTCTTCCTCCCTTGTGAAGTTTACTCCATTGAAGACGTTGTTGATGGTTTCATTTGTTTCCTCCAGTTGTTCCTTTTTTATTATGATGAAAGTGTCATAATAAATGTGGATGAACTGACCCATGAAGACGGCTGTAACTTGGGATCTTTAGAGAAATGGGAAATGGTCACCGTCAACATCCCCCTGAACTACCATTACTTAGCCTTCTCCAGCCCAGCACTTTCTAGATACAGTGGGACTACACTTCCCAGAATTTCCAGCCAACATGCCATTTGGGAACTTGGAAAGTAAGAGCCCGAACACATCTTAGGGGCTAGTCGTAGTGTGAGAGTTAGCAAAATTATTGAAAATTATTGATCACAAATTGATGGTAAAAAAAAAAAAAAGACAAATGGATACAATGGAACCATCCCACTCCCCAAAAGAAGGGGGCAAGGAATCCATTCTGTAGGATCGGAAGAAAAAAACTGAATGCAAAAAGGTTTGAATGAAGTTTCTGTAAAGATACTTATAACTTGCTCCTGAATCACAGCAGGTGCTGAGATTCTTTTTTAATAGCTTCCTAATTTCTTCAATAAATATCATTCCTTGTACATAGTTCTTGGATCTCTTGTAAGCTTGTCTAAGGCATTCATACCTGCCTGTAGGATGAATCCTATGCTTATAGGACTTATATGTCATACCAGTCTTCTGCATTTATGGGATTGGTTTGCACAGGTTCTTCACTGGTGCTAGAAAAAATATGAAGTCACCTATTTTGCATCTTCCCTGCCAGCAACACTGTCATGGAAAGCCTGTACAACAGCTGTTTGCTCTCTAGCAACACAGCATTCTTCTCATAACCTTCTCCCCTGCGATTTCTTCTTCTGTTGCTTTGTTTAGGTTTTTTTCCACTTTGTACAGATGCAGTTTAACAGCTCATAAATCAATCACTACTTTGAGAGGGTTCCCCCTCCCCCCACTTTCTTCTCTTCTACGAACAGATGTCTTCTTTAGGGACTTACATATAAATATCGTTAACCCATCTCCACCAACACTTTTTTTTTAAAAAAACTTTTTGCTAGTTCTCAAAGAATGCCAGTTGGCACAGCCATTCAGTGAACATATGACTTACTAATAGAGAGTACTTTCTAGATGACATCTAAAGTGAGGCACCCAGGAGCTTTCGGTTGTCCACTAGAGCTGTCAAATGAAATAATCTATTTTTTACTCAACTATAGCATAAGGCAGATCCTACACAAAAAAGCACCCAGGAGGATAGAAAAATCTGTCAACATTTTTGAAAACAGTTGCCTTTTTTAATAGTTTGGAATGAGCATAGTTCATTGGCCAACTCCTCATTTTAAAGAAAGATCAACAGGCTCTGAAATGTGAAAGAGCCACTGTTGTATAAATGCCAACTCAAGACACAGCTAAATACAATAATCACTCACTCACACCCCTGGCAATATAGGAACATGGGAGAAATTAGTGTGGTTCACATTTTAAGGTAAATTTGTATAATTCTTGCCTCCCAGAACTACATGCAGATCAGAATGGGTTTTATGCTGATATTTATACTTTGTCAAATGTTTGTGCTACATTTCTCAACTATGCACAAAGCATACAATAATACATATATTGGGGGAAATGGCTCCAGCAGAGTGTGTGTGTCTGTATCTGTGTATGTGTGTATGCGTGTGTGTGTATACTGTATATATATTAGCAAAAAGATTATAATTGCATTGCCAGAGGCCAGTGATTCTTTTGAAATGATTCAAAGTCAATAACACAATAATTGGCGAAGGTTACAAACTTTTTTCAGGCCAGCTTACATCAAAGGTTAACCTACAAGAAAGAAATATATGGCTTATGTCTCCTTTCTGCCAATGGGAACCCTGGGGAGCAACACTAGAATGACACTTGCCAACAGCCAGCAGATCACACCTTCCACAGTTCAAGCCTACGCTGAGGTTCAGTTTTGGAAGTGTGTCTGGGGACTTATATACTTTAAAGCTACATCAGTTCTCTGCTACCTCAGCAATACCACTCCTGTTATTCAGCCTATTTATACATCCTTTCAAGGTCAAGGAGATAAACTTCAGTGAGTGGCAAATGGCCAATATAGATAATGAGGTTATCATCCCTAAATTCCCAAACCATACAGTGGTGCATACAAAGAAAGAAAGATAAATGTGTTTTAGAGGTAATACAACAGTTACCTAGGCTTCCAGAAGAAAAGCTTCAATACAGCAACATTGGAAGAAGATTGGTGCACAAAAGGTGTAATGAATCCATGCCATTATCATTCCTCTTGAAATATATAAGTCTTGTGGCATTTCTGTTACCTAATGGAGGAAAATTGGTTGGTTGGGTTGATTTGGGTTTCCAAGGAAGATTTCCAAGTCTGAGAAGATGTTTGTGTGGTTTATTCAATGACTACAACTGGGCCAGATTGTTAGAGGAGTCCAATATAGGTGCGCCTGTGTTGTGAAATTGTTGTATGGAACCTTGGTTATAATTGTGTTTTGTTTTTTATTTATTTAGAGAATGTTTATGGCCACCCATATTAAATATATAACCCTGGGTGGTTAACAACAATTATTTGATTGATTGATTTTATTTATTAAGTCATTGTTGACTCTTAGCAACCACATAGATGAACCTTCTCTAGGTTGATCTGTCCTCAGCCTGGTCCTTCAGGTCTTCCAAGGGTGTACTCATCACCACTGAACCAACCATATACTATTTATATAAAACACAAACTGAAACAAGTTAAAAATAACCATAGTACAATAGTCAAGGCACCATAACAAACTCATCACACAGCTGCACCTATATTGGGCTCAATTAACCCAGCACCTTGGGTAACAGCCAAGTCTTCACAACCTTCTGGAAAGCCGGGAAGATTGGGGCCTTCTAGATCTCATGGGGGAGGCTGTTCCATAGGACAGGGACACAACAGGGAAGACACATCTCCTAGGTCCCACCAAATGACATTTTTTAATATAGGGGGCCTGGAGCATATCCACCCTGTGAGATCTGGTGGATGGGCAGAAGCCCCTGGGGAAAGGCGGTCCCACAAGTAATCTCCTGCAACATGCAGGAGATTTAAAAATGATAACCAGCATGTTGAATATCACCTGGGAGCTTGCACAATAGCAGGGTAACCTTATAACCTTGGTGCACCCAGAACTGTGTGCATCATGGCATTCTGGACTAGCTGTAGCTCCAATGTTTTTCAAGAGGATGCTCACAGTCTTGGCCTCACCACCCAACCCATTACAACCCAACCAATGGAAACTATGAAACGGATAACTCTGCCATACATGTCAGAAACCACCAACAGACTGTTACAACCACATGGCATCGCCCTAGCACATAAACCAACTAAAACTCTTCAAAACTTATTAAGCAACCCAAAAGACTCAATAGCCCAAGAGGAAAAAACAGGAGTTATTTACAACATACAATGCAAAGAATATAACAGCCACTATGTAGGAAGACAGGCAGAAGACTAGCAGAACACATCCACGAACACCAACTAGCAGTCAGAAGACATAATGAAAACTCCTTAATCTCAGAACATGGACAGACTCAACCATACTTTCAACTGGGAAACTGTGAGCATCCTAAACCAAGCCAAATCCAAAAACGCCAGAGAATTCCTGGAAGCCTGGCACTCAGACAAAGCAGCCATCAGCAGACACATACAGGTAAACAACATTTACATACCATTCAAAAGAGACAATAGAAAAGCCAAAAGACCAGTACACTCCCTTGCCAGCAATCAACACCCAGATATGCAAAAGTCAACACTAGGATTAACACCAGATGAACCATCAAACAGCACAATACACCCTAATCAAGGAACTATTAACTCAGGCAATCAACCCAGCAGCAAACAACAGCCCAATCAAAGAACGCCCAAGGAGAGAACAACACCCCTACCAACACAAGCAGGGCAAGCCATGGTATATAAACTGAGAGCAAGGCCCACTCCCTCTTCGCACTAAAGATGTTGCCTAACCTGGCAATGAAAAGTCTGCAAGAAAACAAGGCTCAGAGATCACCAAGGACTCCACAGTTATTTATTTTTATTTATTTATCATATTTTTATTACCGCCCATCTCCCCCACTGGGGGGACCCTGGGCGGTTCACAGTAAAACAGTATAAAATTCAATAAAATCAGAATAATATCAATAAATATAAATATAAAATATAATAAAATCCAAGTAATGGCAGATCTAATTCCACGCAAAGGGGACAAGACTGGTTCCGACAAGACTAAACTAATATGCTAAACTAATGCCAGAAACAGGCTAAGTGCATTATGATTCTGCACAGCATCAACAGAAGCTAAAAAACAAAGCTGCCCTTTCATCTATTTCCATTCCACTGAGAGGTTCCTTGCTGAGCTTTCCTGCTTTAGACTCCTGTTAAAGACACAAATTGGCCCAGTAAAGAAGACAACTTTTTTCTAATTTCTCTGCTAATTTTCAGTGTATGTTTAATAACTAAATTAGAAATTGTTTAACCACTTCTATGAAAAGATATGTAAACTCCAATATGCATATTTCCTTTAGAAAGGCACCATTTCATTATTCAAATATTACTTTTTCTCCAAGCTACAATCGGCAACCTACTTATTTCATTATTTTCCAGCTTCTAACTGGCCTCTGGTTTCAGGCTTGTAGAATTATAATTATAGAAGATTTTGTTACATATCCATTTAATGTTTAGGTTTCCCATTCTGTAAAATCTCAGCCTAACTCAATTCATGGTTGCTTGGAAGTAGGTTTCCTTGCCCTAGATTGAGAACCAGTCATGCTTAGATTAGGCTGGTTGAAATCAATGAGACTTAACTGAGTGTGAGTTAGTGAGAAGGGAAAATTGAAAGGAGTTTGGCAGCAGAGGCATCTGTTGGGGGAGCAAAGGACAAAAAACATTGCACCATTATGATACATTTTGTGCCTGCATTACGATGTCACATAGAGAGAGAGAGACAGAGAGACAATGGGATGGAGCTGTGGTACAACAGTGCTTTTGTTATTTTGATGAAGGCCCCCAAACCAGTTGCCAGTGAAGTTCAAGGAGGATTAAAGGAGAATCTAGGTAATTGTCTAACTTTGTTGTTTATTCGTTTAGTCGCTTCCGACTCTTCGTGACTTCATGGACCAGCCCACGCCAGAGCTTCCTGTCAGTCGTCAACACCCCCAGCTCCCCCAGGGACGAGTCCAATTGTCTAACTTAGGTAAGGAAAAATAAGAAAAATAAACAAATAAGGATCTACCAATAATGTTTAAGAAGCATGCATTAACAGGGGACGAGGAGGAGGAGGAGGAGGAGGAAGAGGAGAAAAGTGTCACAGGTCAGAAATCAGTTGCTTTCTCCTTCCTTCTGTGAGACACAGCCAAGAATCTCTTCTCCAAACAAACTCTATTGCATCTGTTTGTAGAATTTTTATTTTTAAATCTACTTACAGAGAAGTATTTTCAGACGTGTTGCTTAATGTTAATAATTTATGAACCAGAGAAAGAAGAAGGAGAGAAAGAGAGAGATTTGATATTATCATGAGAGATACTTAAAAGGCACTCCAAATAACTGATATGCCTTTGAATGCACAGTACGAGACCTGGGGAGCAGGTGTTTTCTAAGCCTCCTGGAGTTCTATAGCTTATAGAAGCAATGATCACAGTATGAAAGGAGAAGGGCCTGGTCTTTGAAATTGGGCCTATGGCTACTGTATATACCTTGTAGGACTGGAAAATTTGGCTGGGAGGATGTTTCCTCACTAGGAGGGAAAGAAAAACAAAGGAAAATTATTGGTAGACCACTGAAGGATAATGAGCTTGGTGGCATCAACATGAAATCAAATAAAGACACAGTAAATGACAGCAAATTAGAAATGCAAGTTTATTGAAAAACAACCCACACTAACCAAGTGCTCCATTACCTCTCACAAGAGGAGATATGTAAGAACATTATTCAGATGAGCACAAATGCACTGCAGCAACCCAGAACACCAGAAAAAGGAAACAGATCATCCGTACAGAACCTTCCAGCAAAATCGATACCCACATAACTTTATCAAAAAGTGCCTGACCACTCAACCCACTACAGCACAACCAACGCAAACTATGGAAAGGATAACACTGCCATACATCAGAAACATCTCAGAAACAACTGAGTTTCTGAGATGTTTAGACTCAGACTAGCATAACCACATGGCATCACCGTAGCACACAACCAACTAAAGCCCTCCAAAACATCTTAAGTAAAGACCCAGTAGCCCAAGAAGAAAAAACAGGAGTCATCTACAACATACAGTGTGAGAACTGTAAAAGCTACTATGTAGGACAGATGGATAGAAGACTAGCAGAGCCCATCCACGAACACCAACTAGCAGTCAGTTTGTTGTTTATTCATTTAGTCGCTTCCGACACTTCGTGACTTCATGGACCAGCCCACGCCAGAGCTTCCTGTAGGTCGTCAACACCCCCAGCTCCCCCAGGCACGAGTCCATCACCTCCAGAATATCATCCATCCATCTTGCCCTTGGTCGGCCCCTCTTCCTTTTGCCCTCCACTCTCCCTAGCATCAGCATCTTCTCCAGGGTGTCCTGTCTTCTCATTATGTGGCCAAAGTACTTCAGTTTTGCCTTTAATATCATTCCCTCACGTGAGCAGTCTGGCTTTATTTCGTGGAGTATGGACTGGTTTGATCTTCTTGCAGTCCAAGGCACTCTCAGAATTTTCCTCCAGCACCACATTTCCAAAGCATCGATCTTCCTTTGCTCAGCCTTCCTTATGGTCCAGCTCTCGCAGCCATATGTTACTACGGGGAACACCATTGCTTTAACTATGCGGACCTTTGTTGTCAGTGTGATGTCTCTGCTCTTAGCTATTTTATCGAGATTGGTCATTGCTCTTCTCCCAAGGATTAAGCGTCTTCTGATTTCCTGACTGCAGTCAGCATCTGCAGTAATCTTCGCACCTAGAAATACAAAGTCTTTCACTGCTTCTACTTTTTCTCCCTCTATTTGCCAGTTATCAATCAAGCTGGTTGCCATCATCTTGGTTTTTTTGAGAGCAGTCAGTAGACATGATGAAAACTCCTTAATCTCACAACACATGGACAGACTCAACCATACTTTCAACTGGGAAACTGAGCATCCTAGACCAAGCCAAATCCAAAAATGCTAGGGAATTCCTGGAAGCTTGGCATTCAGACAAGTCAGCCATCAAGAGACACATAGAAATAAACTACATTTACAAACCATTCAAAAGAGACAGTTAAAAAAAAAAGGAAACAAAAAGACCAGAACACATCCTCTCCAGCAGCCAACACCCAAGTAAGCAGGGATTAACACCAGGCAAACAATACCCCAATCAAGGAACTACCAAGGAGAAAATCACACACTCACCAACACTGGCAGGGCAAGCTACTGTATATAAACAGGGAGAAAACCCCACACTCATTAGCACTGATGATGTTACCAAGGTCTTCAAAGACACAGTATGCTTAACGTCTTACACAGATGTTTTTGTCAGATCAAGCTACAGTTTTGCAGCTTGTGAAAGAATATAGACAAACTTCCAGAGAGTTTTTAAGTGGGTTGAGTGGAAGTTTTCTTCTTCTTCCCCAAAACTGGAATGCTAACAGTATGAATAGAAAGGCAAAACCCATATTTCCTTGTAACATCATGTAATAAATTACAGAGCAGCTGATTGAAGACCAAAGCAATTGGTTTCCTTGACCCATCCCTGATGTGTTTGTTCAGCCCAGACAATAAACTCACAAAATAGCATTTTCTCCCAATCACTGAAAAGAATAGTAGTGCTGATTAAAATGGGTTGTTTAATTTATGGGTCAACTGGTTTTTAAAGCCCTCCGTGATTTGCATTTCTCTGGAAAAACGGCTTCAGGTTTCAAAACAGCATTTTAAAAAATCCTGCTTTCCTGGATCAACGTCCAGAATTAGAATCTCAGCAATGGCCAGATGATTGGACAGACCTCCCTCCTCTTCTCCTGTATACACAGGTTTTAGTTCCTGAGAAGTAAATTGTGAATAATGGAAGGAGCTATTCAAAGAAATTCCCTCCCTCTTTTGTAATACTGTAGATCAGAGTCAAACAGGGAAACTGGGCATAGGACAAAACAAACTAGTTTTTTTACAAGGCATCTAATAAGTTTTCAGACTCAACGTGTGATCCTGATCCCTAGCTTAAAGTGTGTTTGTGTTGTAGTCACTACAGGCATCTTACCCATTCATAACTGGTGCTGGAGACATGCAAGGCTGTCTGCAGGTACAGATAAAAATGGGGTGATTGTGGCCACCATTCTGATATTTTTGACTGATTTTCTGGTTGCCCCTTGAGAGAAATTATCCTGCTTTCCTGGGTCAACGTCCAGAATTAGAATCTCAGCAATGGCCAGATGATTGGACAGGCCTCCCTCCTCTTCTCTTGTATACACAGGTTTTAGTTCCTGAGAAGTAAATTGTGAATAATGGAAGGAGCTATTCAGAGAAATTTTCTTCCTCTTTTGTAATGGTGAATATATCATTTCTTGCTCTGTTGGGTTAAAAAAGTTGGCTAAATAGGCCATGAGGCAGTTTTTAATGTGGAAGGCCCGTTGAAATATTCAAAACATACAATGGCGAGGGAACCAAGTTTGTTACTTAAGAAATGTGTTTGTGTTTTCCTTTTTATAAACTGCAGCATATTGGGTTATTCTCATTATTGCTCAATTAAATATGGTTACAATCTTATATTGTTAGTCAGTTACCTTGAGCTGTTGATATGTGTTGTAAATTCTTGCAGAATCCCTAGAGTTCTAATAGTTTCAGTAAAGCAAGGAGCAGGGGAAAAAAGTATTCGTAACTCTAATATTTTTTATTTTATCAGTAGAAAAAAAAAATACAACAGTGGTGATGAAGTTGAATCATTAAACAAACGAAGAAACCAAACCTCTCAAAACCCCTCTCAAGGAGCAGAAAGTGTAATAAAACTAATAAAAACAAATTAAGCAAATAGAGGCAAAATAACTTTGAACTGCTTGCACTGAGTAAGGATAAAGGAAAAAAGAGGACAGCAGGAGAGCTAGATTGATTGGGAAGATGAATGTGTTTGATAGTGCCACAGATGCTGGACATTATATACAGAGAGACCTGAACAGATTTTTTTTTATGCAAATAAGATAGTTAATGAAAAGGGGTACCTTTTTTGAAACTGATCATTACAGGAACCAAAGCACACAACTTATTAAGAAACTTAATTGTTCCACAAAAGCCTTCAGAATTCAGCTTTACAGAATAAGGAATGCAGGAACATTTGGCACTAAACCCATCATTGACTGCAGATGTGAAGAGTTCCTTGCACTCAACCAAAAAGACAGAGAATCCACTGCAGCATATTCAGCTGTACTTAAAAAGAAAACTACATATTTGATGAAAGATTAAACAATGTGTTGAGAGGTAGACAAATCTGTGGGATTCTGCAAGAAAGCATTCAAAAAACAGAAGCAGGTTTAACGGAGGCAGATTGACCAATTAAAAAGTATTGGAAATTAATATCTCCATGAAAATTGCCACTAGATGCTATAAAGATGCAGCCGAGAATAAAAATAAGTCTAAATTAAAAATAAGTCTAAATTAAAAATAAGTCTAAATTTCAATAGCATATAGAAAGTAACAGGCCAAAATGAACTGTGCTATCATTGTAGCAGAGGTTCACACACACCAGTTCAATACAGATTTAAAAGGAAAACTTGCAGGGAATCCAGTGAAGTGAGACATATCCAGTTTCTTTTGTAAGTCCAACAAAAGGAAATTATTCAAATTGTTCTCTGGGATTATTTTTATTTCCTTCTTGATTTTTAAAACCTCATCCAGTTTTCTCTCTATATCTGGTGACAAATTCTTATTCAGAGTTGGTTCATCTTTTCCTCAAGTAAATATTGCTACATATCTCATTCTGTAACATCTTTGTCTGGGAGCAAACTGTTCTCAGGAAGACACAGCATAGCTGACATGGTTAAATCAAATTCATTTTGCAGGTCCCCGTGCATTTCCTCAAAGATGTCTCTAAACGCCATTATAAGTTGCTTGTTTTACTGTAATGGCACTCTCAAAAACATTTCTCTTCCACAAGCATTATTCTTTTAAAAATAAGTTCAAAGTCTTAATATTCAAAGTCCAAAACTCCAACGCTTTCTGAGCCCTTAAAATTTTCTGTAGCCAAAACCTTGCCTTGCTTTTTGCTGTTTATTTTAAGTTCTTAAGGATTATAAAAAATAGATCTTCATATTCTTATATTGAGGATTGCAGGCACTCACCAGTCCCACCTTAGGCCTGAAAGCCAGCTGGGTGACCTTGGGCCAGTCCCTCCTTCTCAGCCCAAGAGCCAATCAGGCGTGGTATGAGAGTTCTAGTCCCACCTTAGGCCTGAAAGCCGGCTGGGTGACCTTGGGCCAGTCCCTCTCTCTCAGCCCAACTCAGTGCAATGTAGACTAGCCTCCTCATGGTGCACCCTGGGCAACGTGACTTGTCACAGCTAAATAGTCTACATATCTGGCTGCTGGACCTCACAAGGATTTCCCAGCAAGAAAAAAAAAAGCAGCATGAACACCAAACTGCTATGCCATACAATTAAAAAAAACAACTCTGCAGGCATCTAACTTTGTGTGTTTTACTCTTCTTCCCCTCCCTTTCTCTTTTTGTGTGATGTCATTGCTTGAGGTTTCACCAGGCAATGACATTTGTAGAACTTTCCAGTCTAGTTTCTATTGTGTCATAAGCCATATTTGGGGGTTCTCCAATCTGGGTAATGGACTATGGACACAAAACCATTCCCAACTTCCCTGCTAGCTTCACCTAAACTTTTGTGCCTTCAGCACAAAGATCTCAAGTAATAAGCAATGAGGAATGTATAATCTGCCTGCACGCATTCTCATTTTCCAATGCTGCCGCAACTGTAATTGCCAATTTCTTGAGATCTTCTTCCTGCAATAACAGTGTATTTTAAGTGCAGAAGCCAGACCTTCTGGCACCAACTGAGAACCACAGAAGAAACTAGGTTGTTGAAAAATTCCATCTTCTCCTACATGTTGGTATTTGTTTTTTCTGCTTTTGGCTGTAGAGAAATTAAGGTTACTATGGTAACAAATCACTCTGGCAGGGTGAACAGGTCAAACTTAATTGTCCTCAGTTTTGGGTGTGAAAAGCATGGCCATATAAGGTAAAAGCTCTTGATTTGCCTGGAGGGCAGCTTGCCTGGGCTTGTTAGTTTCAGTTTTGTTTCTACCTGCCTTCCTGCCAGTCGTCTCTGAGTGTGTGTGAATGCACAAGCTTGCAAGATATGTTTTTGTGCTTTCTGTAAATATATTTATTTTTATAGAAATGCCTGGTGTGTGTGTTTTTTTCTGATCTTTCTGGCCAAATGCTTTCCAGCACACTCTGACAGACTAGTGACCAGAAAGCAATCTCAGAACAGAAATCAAGACACATTCTACACTAGAGACCTCTGTGTTCATTGCAGAAATAGGATATCAGCAGTAGTGGCCAATTAGCTAACAGCATTCCCACAGCTCACATATTTACACTGCCGGACTTTCATGCATAAACCACTTGGAAATTAAGCCCATTTAAGAAAGCACTTTCTAAATTTCAGTCCCTTCTTCCTCTTTGGCCACAGCCATGGCCTGATGTTCTTTGCAGACCACAATTGTTAGATTCCTGCCCTTCTTTACCTTTTCTGCATGGCAAAGGGAAGGAGGCCCAACAGTTGATCATTTTTGTCTTGTCAGTGGGGTCAGAAGGGGGAAATAGCAGATCTCTGGTCAATTTTACCCATGGTGTTTTTTGTTTTGTTTTTTAACCAAACAGAACAAGGAGCAAGACCATCTTTGCACTCTTCCACTGTCCATCAACGAACTTGAAAATGAAAGACAGATCTACTCTTTCAATGTTTCAGCAGTAAATTTGGGGGAAGAAAAAAGGCCAGCTTTTCACTATTCCGCTGGTAAACTTGTGGAAAGAAAAAGCATCTGTGAAGGGCAGTGACTAGTAGCCAGAAGGGAAAGGAGGGGGCATTCCTGCTACAGTTTACAGTAGCCAACTGAAGTAGAGGGGTCTGTAGTTAGGAAGATTGACAGGGGTGGTGGGTGGTGAGTTTGTCCCTAACAGTCCATTTCCCCTTCATGTATTATTTCTCACCATTTTGAAGCAACATCAGAACAGGACCATGTTGGATTTGGGAACCGATCTTCTTGTGTTTTATTATTTGGCAGAGGGGGGAGGATTTGCATGGAGAGCAGGCTGGTTCATCTCAGGTTTTACAATAAAAATAATGGAAGAAGGAGCTCATTAAACCCAGCAACCTTTACCCCTGCCTCCATCCTGGCATCCAAAGAAGCAAAAATGTCATAACATTTTCAAGCCAGTTTTGGTGGTTAAGAAATTATGGGAAGAGCTTTTTTGTGGTTGTAGGCTGGTTCATTTATCTGCTATTCTTCAGAACTGTTTGATTTGAGAACTCGGGTATTTTATAAACCTATTTAAAGCAGAGACTTTCCTTTGAAATTATTTTTCATCTGAGGAAGGATGAAATTATACCATTTTTCCCCCGACAGGTCACAACTGTGTTAATAACAGAATCCGGCATAAGATCTCCTACATTCCTTATTTTCCCAGGAAGCTCTTTTTAAACTTTTCATAAATGTCCAACAAATTGCCATAAAGGAGCACTGATTTCTTTTATGCTCTGGCTAATGAAACACCAAAATGACACACCAGGGTTTTTCGTATAGATTTCTTAAGTGTGCTGAACAGTTCTTAATAGCCAACAAGGCAGATTCAAGTCCATACTAATGATTAGATCCTGTTTGTTGCTGGCATGAGGCAAAACCTAGAGACATCAGCTGCATGTTGTCTCCACAGCTTGTCAGCTTGAAGATCATATGTTTTCAGGTGACATGACTAGAAACATCGACGTATTGATAAAACCAAGGACCCAGTGTTCTGAAACATTCTAAGCAAAAGGCACTACTTTTGTTCACAATCATTCAGTTCTCTCATATTGATCCAGTTCTCAATTGTTAGACGAGAACATAGGAAAAAACACCCTAAAATAACTGGGCCCACATTTGAGCCCAAATTATTTCTCATAGACGCAACCAGGGGCTTCTTCAAGACCCTCAGCAAAACTCATCCATTCAAGTTCCCCAGCAACTGGGACAGAGAGTTACAAGGTTGTGTAGGGCTTTGTGTGTGTGTGCAGCTATGAAAATGTAGCACTTATCTGTAACTCTTTAAAGCAGCTGCTTCAGAACAAGAAGCAGCTGCTTTAAAAAAACAAAAAACAAAGTGTAATTCAGGGCTACATTTGCACCTTTTCCATGCTCCAAAGCACATTTTTGGGAATGAATCTGAAGCATTGCACAACCTGAGTATATAATCATCATCACTTGTAACCACAATTTACATTCATTACTTCTTAGGGCAGCAAAGTTCATGGTGCTATGTGGGCCAAAACTATGTCCTTTTAATTATCCACCTTTTGGTTTTATTCAATGACCCCAAGTTTTAGTCTTCAGCAAAGGATTGTTACCTTGTCGTGGTGCTGGAGCTTGAGCACCTCAATGATGCCATGAGCTAAACCGTGAAGGGCCACCCAAGACGGGAAGGTCATGACAGAGAGGTCAGACTAAATGCGATCCCTGGGGAAGGTAATGGCAACCCACCCCAGTATTCTTGCCGTGAAAACTAAATGGATCGGCACAACCAGAGATATGTCAGTATACCATCGGAAGATGAGACCCCCAGGTCGGAAGATGGTCAAAATGCTACCGGGGAGGAACAGAGGATGAGTTCAACTAGCCCCAGACGTGATGACGCAGCTAGCTCAAAGCCGAAAGGATGGCTAGCGGCCGACGGTGCTGGTGGTGAATGGCGAATCCGATGTTCTAAGGATCAACACACCATTGGAACCTGAAATGTAAGATCTATGAGCCAGGGCAAATTGGATGTGGTTATTGGTGAGATGTCAAGATTAAAGATAGACATTCTGGGTGTCAGTGAACTGAAATGGACTGGAATGGGCCACTTCATATCAAATGACCACCAGATCTACTAATGTGGACAAGAGGACCACAGAAGAAATGGAGTAGCCTTCATAATTAATTGTAAAGTGGCTAAAGCAGTGCTTGGATACAATCCAAAAAACGATAGAATGATCTCAATTCGAATTCAGGGCAAGCCATCTAACATCACAGTGATCCAAATATACGCCCCAACCACAGATGCTGAAGGAGCTGAAGTAGAGCAGTTCTATGAGGATCTGCAGCACCTACTGGACAACACGCCTAAAAGAGATGTTATTTTCATCACGGGAGACTGGAATGCTAAGTTGGGCAGTCAAATGACACTTGGAATTACAGGTAAGCATGGCCTGGGAGAACAAAACAAAGCAGGACATAGGCTGATAGAATTTTGCCAAGAAAACTCACTCTGCATAACAAACACTCTCTTCCAACAACCTAAGAGACGGCTTTATACATGGACTTCCCCAGATGGACAACACCGAAATCAGATTGACTACATCCTTTGCAGCCAAAGGTGGCGGAAGTCTATAGAGTCGGTAAAAACAAGACCTGGAGCTGACTGTAGTTCAGATCACGAACTTCTTCTTGCACAATTTAGGATCAGACTAAAGAGATTAGGGAAGACCCACAGATCAGCTAGATATGAGCTCACTAATATTCCTAAGGAATATGCAGTGGAGGTGAAGAATAGATTTAAGGGACTGGACTTAGTAGATAGGGTCCCAGAAGAACTATAGACAGAAGTTCGCAACATTGTTCAAGAGGTGGCAACAAAATACATCCCAAAGAAAGAGAAAACCAAGAAGGCAAAGTGGCTGTCTGCTGAGACACTAGAAGTAGCCCAAGAAAGAAGGAAAGCAAAAGGCAACAGTGATAGGGGGAGATATGCCCAATTAAATGCAAAATTCCAGAGGTAAGCCAGAAGAGATAAGGAATTATTTTTAAACAAGCAATGCACAGAAGTGGAAGAAGACAATAGAATAGGAAGGACAAGAGACCTCTTCCAGAAAATTAGAAACATCAGAGGTAAATTCCAGGCAAAACTGGGTATGATCAAAAACAAAGATGGCAAGGACCTAACAGAAGAAGAAGAGATCAAGAAAAGGTGGCAAGAATATACAGAAGACCTGTATAGGAAGGATAACAAGATCGGGGATAGCTTTGACGGTGTGGTGAGTGAGCTAGAGCCAGACATCCTGAAGAGTGAGGTTGAATGGGCCTTAAGAAGCATTGCTAATAACAAGGCAGTAGGAGACGATGGCATCACAGCTGAACTGTTCAAAATCTTGCAAGATGATGCTGTCAAGGTAATGCATGCTATATGCCAGCAAATTTGGAAAACACAAGAATGGCCATCAGATTGGAAAAAATCAACTTACATCCCCATACCAAAAAAGGGAAACACTAAAGAATGTTCAAACTATCGAACAGTGGCACTCATTTCACATGCCAGTAAGGTAATGCTCAAGATCCTGCAAGGTAGACTTCAGCAATTCATGGAGCGAGAATTGCCAGATGTACAAGCTGGGTTTAGAAAAGGCAGAGGAACTAGGGACCAAATTGCCAATATCCGCTGGATAATGGAAAAAGCCAGGGAGTTTCAGAAAAACATCTATTTCTGTTTTATTGAATATTCTAAAGCCTTTGACTGTGTGGACCATAACAAATTGTGGCAAGTTCTTAGTGGTATGGGGATACCAAGTCATCTTGTCTGCCTCCTGAAGAATCTGTATAACGACCAAGTAGCAACAGTAAGAACAGACCACGGAACAACAGACTGGTATAAGATTGGGAAAGGAGTATGGCAGGGATGTATACTCTCACCCTACCTATTCCACTTGTATGCAGAACACATCATGCGACAAGCTGGGCTTGAGGAATCCAAGGCTGGAGTTAAAATCTCTGGAAGAAACATTAACAATCTCAGATATGCAGATGATACCACTTTGATGGCTGAAAGCGAAGAGGAACTGAGGAGCCTTATGATGAAGGTGAAAGAAGAAAGTGCAAAAGCTGGCTTGCAGCTAAACCTCAAAATAAAAAACCAAGATGATGGCAACCAGCTTGATTGATAACTGGCAAATAGAGGGAGAAAATGTAGAAGCAGTGAAAGACTTTGTATTTCTAGGTGCGAAGATTACTGCAGATGCTGACTGCAGTCAGGAAATCAGAAGACGCTTAATCCTTGGGAGAAGAGCAATGACAAATCTCGATAAAATAGTTAAGAGCAGAGACATCACACTGACAACAAAGGTCCGCATAGTTAAAGCAATGGTGTTCCCCGTAGTAACATATGGCTATGAGAGTTGGACCATAAGGAAGGCTGAGGGAAGGTAGATCGATGCTTTGGAACTGTGGTGTTGGAGGAAAATTCTGAGTGCCTTGGACTGCAAAAAGATCAAACCAGTCCATCCTCCAGGAAATAAAGCCGGACTTCTCACTTGAGGGAATGATATGAAAGGCAAAACTGAAATACTTTGGCCACACAATGAGAAGACAGGACACCCTGGAGAAGATGCTGATGCTAGGGAGAGCAGAGGGCAAAAGGAAGAGGGGCCGACCAAGGGCAAGGTGGATGGATGATATTCTAGAGGTGATGGACTCGTGCCTGGGGGAGCTGGGGGTGTTGACGACCGACAGGAAGCTCTGGCGTGGGCTGGTCCATGAAGTCATGAAGAATCGGAAGCGACTAAACGAATAAACGACAACAACAAATTTTAGTGATTGTCCCGATCCCCCTTTTTATAAATTATACAACTTCAACATATCCCCATATTTTTGTAAGCTACCAAGCTTTAGTCATTATAACTTTTTCTTGTAGGGGAATTGCTCTAATGCCTTGATTATTTTGGTTACCCTTTTCCAGCTTTACCATGCCCTTGTTAAGAATATAAGAACATAAGTGGTAGCCTGCGGGATCAGACCTCTGGCCCATCCAGTCTATCAGTCTGTTTTCAAAGTGGCCAACCAACTGCACAAAGAAGCCCAATGGTCTCTCAGCAGATGGCCTTCAGAGTCAGTCACACTACCGTTAAGGCAAACAACCATTGATTCCATGATTTGGCCCAACCCTTTTAGGAAGTTGGCCAAGCTGGTAGCCAGCAGAACATCTCATGGTAGCAAATTGCAAAGTTAAATTACACATTGTGTAAAAAAATGTCTCCTGCAGCTACTTTAAGTCTCCCTTTTGATGGGATCACAGGTTGAGAGGTTGTGAAGACTTCCAGAATCTGCTTCTTCCAGGTTTGCTTCTTAGCTCCAATTACCAGCTCAAGGTCTTACTGGAAACTTCTTGCTAGGACAGCATATGAGTAGGCAGATCATTGGGTCCTTTTGCTTGACTGCTGTGGAGATTCTCCTTCTCCTAGTTTCTCCTTCACAGAGTTAGTTAGTTAGTTTATTTATTAATCAAATTTATCACTGCCCATTTCCCAAAAGGGACTCTAGGTGGTTTACAGTAAAACATAAATAAGAGAAATATGAAATTATAAGATGCTATAATACATAATAAAATAAATATAATAAGAACCCAATGGCTAAAAGTTCTCTGTGATTCACAAGCAGAGCAAGGTGCTTCTAAGAGACTAGCCATCCCCAGGAATGACTACTCTCCCTCCCGCCCCAGGCATAATTACAGAACCAGGTCTTTAGCTGTTTCTTATAGTCCAGGAGGGAGGGAGCCAATCTCACTTCCAGGGGAAGGATATTCCAAAGGGCAGGGGCTGCCAAGAAGGCCCGCCTCCTGGACCCTGCCAGATGGTGTTCTCTTACGGACGGGGTCCGTAGCATGTCCTTTCTGCATGACAGGGTGGGACGGGTTGATGTGATGGGAATGAGACGGTCCCTTAGGTAACCTGGACCCTGTAATGGAGTTGTATTCCATTACAGTCTTCATCATTTCCCAATAAATCCTAACCCAGCCTAGCACCATCAAAGCTTTCCTCCAGATCATCCTCAATGTTTCCAACAGCTAAATGCTGTCAACCTAGCAACATGATCTCTTCTTGATGGAACTGAACCCACACTAGAGAACTAGGGAGCTACCTTGATCCTTTGGATAAGCCAATTTGCTTCCTTTCTTAATGAAGGGAAATACAGGATGGGAGATGGAGAAGATGGCAGGCAAACAGAGAAGATACATATTCAGGTTACCTGTGAGAGATGGGGTGTGGCTAGGAAAAGAAGGGTAGCAATAAGATAATGGGTTACAGGAGTATAAAAATGCAATACATACATACATACATACATACATACATACATACAAATCGAAGTGAATATTTGTAGCTCAGGGTTGAACTGTGGAGTCCTTGGTGCTCTCTGAGCCTGGTTGCTTCTTGCAGACATTTCACTGATGAACTGAAGTCGCACTGAAGATGTTGCCTAGTCTGGCAATGAAAGGTCTGCAAGAAAACAACAAGGCTCAGAGAGCACCAAGGACTCCACATACATATAAGTATATCATGATACATCTCTTCCAAACTTCATTTACTTCAGTGTAATCATGATCTGAATTGTCAGAACTGTGTGCTTGGTTTTTTTAGCCTCAGATTGCAATTTTTCATCCTCATCCACATCCATAAGGGTGCATGTATTTGGTTTATTTTTCTCCTATTTACACACAATGGAGAAATTAAGGGCTCATCTAAATTCCAGCTTTGGACCTTCAGCTTCTGCCACCATGTCCAACCTCAGAAAGCAACAACATGCATGGAGAATGGCGATTAGGGGAAATCAAAGTTAGATTCCCTTCTCTGAATTTGGAGCGTTTGAGCCTATAGCAGGGAACCAAACTATCCTATGAATATACTGAATTGTAGAGAGCCACTAAATATAACGGTACAAGATTGTTCTGCAATGTTTTTACATTTTTTATTTAATTTTCTGGAATGCACATCCTCCCACCCCCACCCCAATTACTTTTTTACCCTCTAAAAAAATAAGTGATTTGGCTAAAAAAATAGCATTCTTACTTCTTGAAACCTAATTCTGAACCTTTGAGATACTGATCCTCACCTTGGGATTGCTGCTGTGTTATTTAAACAACCTAAAATCACAGTTTTATGCCAAGGAGAAAAAACATCATTAAAACCAACAAATTAGGTAAAAGATGCTGTAGCACACCTTCTCACATGTTGCTTGCTCCTTTTCATTGCAAATGGCATAACTAGTTTAATGATAAGTAACTTCTATTATTGAGCAATTCTGTCAATGCAAGGGGGAAATTCCTCTGTTTTATAATGAGAACTGAACAGAGAGATACCTAAATATCAAAAGGGTTTTAATTAGATACCCTGACTGTAACTACATCTAAATAGTGGGAAGCAAAGTCACTGAATACTTCTAATTACAGTCATTATTCTGTTTTCTTTTCTTGAGCAACCAGGTTCATTAATTACTTGGAAAAACATCAAGGCTTTTATTTAAAAAAAATCTACCATGGATATTTCAATTGCTTTCTATTTATATTCTGGTAATCACACTCACTCATGCACACATATATTCAGAGAGAGAGAGAGAGAGAGAGGTAGCAAGAATGCTTCATGTTAATTAAGCCATAGAAACAAATGTTACTAGGTTAAATTTGAGGATATAGGGGCTTGACCTGAAAGCAGATGAACACTTCCATCTATTTTTTTCTAGATTAGTAATTGAGGTTGTTCCCTCCACCATTGTCACTATCACAACATGACCACCTGACATTCAATCATGCTCTCAAAATGTGAGATGTTCAACTTGGTCATTCCTCTCTGCATTTATAATTAGAAATATTACACGTCGGAGAAAAATGAATGTCAGAAGGAACTCAGCCCTGTAAACAACAAAGCAAAACAGCAAATTCAAACAGGGACACCAAGGACCAAAGGGTTAGAATAAGATGGAGGGCTGTGGGTCATACTCACACGTTGTGGAAAAGCAAAAGATATAGGGTGAGGCCATGGAGTGATGTTAATGAGGCCCATCCCACAGCTACCAGAGTGTTGTTGTTTTTTCCTGGTTCTGGAGTTGTTGATTGTGTTCACCTATGCTGAGACTATTTTAAGGCTTATTTTGTGGGTTTCTAGCTCAAAATGGTGGGACATTATGTTTTTTTGGAAATTGTCATCATGCCAAGGTCCGGAAACCACAATAAAGGAATTTAAAGGATTCTCTATACCTGAACTAGATGCAAGCAATGAAGTTAAGTAAGAGATGACAAGGGCATGAGTCTGTCTTCAGCACCTCCTGGTCCAGGAAGGGGTAAGTTATGTCTTTATTCAATCTGCTATTTCAGTTTTGGTCTTCTGGATCCTGACCATTGTAATTCACCCCTTCCTGGACCAGAAGGTACTGAAGACAGTGACTCAGGCCATTATCATCTCTCATTTAGGCTTCTATAATTTGCTTTTATTTATTATTTGTATTTATTATTTGTATTTATCAAATTTTGTCACTGCCCATCTTCCCCAAAAGCAGGACTCCAGCAGATTTTTAAGTTGAGCTAACTTTAAAGATGACTTGGAACCAACAACTGTCACAGAGCACACCTGTTTACATGTTGCCAGCATTAGCAGGTTTTGCATAATAATATGCTAAGGAGTTATAGGTAAAGGTAAAGGTAAAGGTTTCCCTTGACGTAAAGTCCAGTCGTGTCCGACTCTAGGGGGCAGTGCTCATCTCCGTTTCAAAGCCTTGGAGCCGGCGTTGTCCATAGGACACTTCCGGGTCATGTGGCCAGCATGACTCACGGAACGCCGTTACCTTCCCGCCGAAGCGGTACCAATTAATCTACTCACATTTGCATGTTTTCGAACTGCTTGGTGTGCAGAAGCTGGGACGAGCAACGGGAGCTCACCCCGCCGCGCGGTTTCGAACCGCCGACCTTCCGATCGACAGCTCAGCGGTTTAACCCGCCAAAACATTTCAAGGTCCAATTCAAGGTCCTGGTAATTGACACGAGCCCTTGTTATGACCTGAACAATCTTTTCCAGGTAGAATCTGCCCACTTTGCATGATCTAGGGGGGTGAGGATGCTTTGGATGCCTATCATTAGAGAGATCAGGCATGGAGGGATAAGTGCCAGTCCCCTCTCTCTCGGAACAGCTTGCCTCCTGAAGTCCAGCTGGCACTCATTCGCCTATATTTCCAAAACTGATGAAGACAATTATCTTCCAAAGTGAGTTTGGTCAGGAAGTATTTAATTGGACAACATTTTTTCATATGTTAAGTATGTCATGTACTGTATTTAATGAAGTATTGCTTTATGTTTCTTTCAGACTGTAGAATTTAATCCTTTGAGTAGGTGGCATACACATGTTGGTAGTGGATAATGTGGTTTGTTTTTGGTTTAGCGTGACCAGTCAGGATGGTTTGTAAGCTGTAGCTTGTGGCTTCATTTCATGTATGAATTTAACCACCTGTGAGCTACCCAATGAACTCATTCTTTGCCTCTAATCAAATAAAATCCAAACAGGAAGAGGAGGGCCTCCATCAAGCATTCCACTAATAACACCAGTATCAAAACAAATTTCCCCCATCCTAGAATGTTCCATAAATAAGGCCTGCATCCGATACATTTACAAGTGGGATCAGTTTGCTTAATAGCATGGATACCATGCCACAATGAGCATTTAAGGACACTTTTTCCTTCCCAGCCAAGTGATTATTTCTAGTAAAGAACTGAATGTGTGTAATTAGCCTACCAGTTATATTTTTAAAAATGCTAATATTTTCAGGTTCTTTTCCTTTCCCCTCACCTTACCCCATTCTCAATCCAGATGCAAAAGTAGGTTCCTGTTTAGGTGGGCTTTGAATGTCAGATTTATGACAAATACAGTTGGACATTGATAATGCTAAAATGTTACCTAAGACTATAAACACGTCTCTGCTGGTCATTGCTTTTTAATAATTTGACAAATTGTCATGTCAAGTAGGTTTTCTGGGGTGGGGGGTGGGGGTGAAGATTGGCATCAGACTGATTCTCATTTTTCCCCACCCCTCTGCTAAACCAATCCTCTTTTAGGCAGGACAGAAATATTGGCATTTTTTAGAAATGCTTTGATAAGCCTACATGGCATTCTAATTCATCAGTTACATTAGGTTTGATGCTATTGTACAGTTAATTTGCTTTTCACATCAGAACTGTATGACTTATAAAGTTAGTTGTTAGCCAGTGCAAAGAATCTTTTGGGAACAGCAGTTCTAATTGACCATATGTACCCCCTCCACTTTTCACAACAAGCATGGTTGCTGTTATACTCTGGGGTTACATAGAGGTTTTCCACACCAATTCATAAAATGGGATTAGAAGTAGGCAGAGTTTGGACTTATCAAATTACTCGGGCTTTTTTTAAAGCTGTAACTCCAAAAACCATCAGCCAGAGCCAGATGCAAAAGATGTATTCTTAAACTTCACATTGTTTTACGCACAGCTTAAGTCTCAGAATGGTATTTCCAGATAATTTCCAGCACCAGAATTAAACTTTGGTGTACTAACTGTATTCTTGGCCCTTCCAAGCTTTGTTCATTTTGATAGAATTCAAATAAATAAATAAATAAAGACATATTATCGCTATTGTTAATCGTCTCGGAGTCTTGCCAAAAACTACAAAGCACTCAAATATCTACCACTAAATCCTGATCCAATTGTACTCCATCTGTGTATGTAGGATGTGTCTGTCAGTGTATAAAAGAAAAACATATGAAAAGAAAGCCTGACAGGTAAGGGCTGAATTGGTATATATATTCACTGAAGTTTGTAACTCCCTTCAAAGGAGATGGGTGTTATTCCTTTTGAAAAAAAGAATAAAAGAATTTTGCAAGAATTGGGGGGGGGGTGACTTTCTTTAACACTGATCATCTCACTATGCAATGCTCGTATGAATAGCTGACATGAAAATAAATAGTTTTAAAACAGAGTCCTCCATGTCCAGCATAGGTTTGGTACAATATGAATGTGCAACACACAATTACATTATATAGAGCAGAGCAGATCTTTTCCAAACTGACACACATAATCCAACACAACCTTCCCCTTTCCTCAATGGTTCCACTCTGTGTACTGTATGTTGAATGCTCTTCATGAGAGCTGCCTTGAGAGACCCAAATTAGTACATTTTAAAGGGAAAATTAATCTTTAGTTTGCACTCTCTTGATCTGATTGCTCGTTCCACCCCATTGCTCTTCTGAAATTCATACGTTCCAAGGAGACTTTTAAGGGATCATCCAAACTTGGGAGCAATGCTGTTATGGTGCATCTTCACTTGCAGGCTACCCAGATTCATGAATGTATGTGGAAATGAAAGGTTATTTTCCAAAACTGAAGGCAGCAGACTCTATGCTGTATTTGGATCAGGGATGAAAAACATGGAACGCTAGCTCCAAGTAGCGTCAACAACAGCTCCACCCTTCTGGATGTGCCACAGTTTCAGAGGTGTTTTTCAGACATGGCATGGAGCAGATTCAGCTCTGTCCAGGTTGGGCTGGGAACGGATAATCTGACAATCTCGGCCAAAACCTATTGTCATCCTTAATAAATTTGTTCTTCTGCCAGAGAAAGATGCCAGGGTTTGCTTAGATTTCATACTGAAAACAAACCAAGGAAAGAGCAGAGAAGAGAAAAAGCTCGATCTTTGGAGAGCAATAGTATGCAATCTGTTTTTTTTTTCTTTTTTCCTTTCTTTTCTTTTTTGCAAAGAGTTGTTCTATGTACCAGCTTCAATGTTCTTGAAATGTGTAATGCTGATGCCTGTAAAGGAAGCATCTTTGCTCTCAGTGTGAATATGTTTAGAACACTCCGTGCCTTCCAGCACTTTATTTCAAGTTCATTCTGCC
Source organism: Candoia aspera (assembly GCF_035149785.1). NCBI lineage: Eukaryota > Metazoa > Chordata > Lepidosauria > Squamata > Candoiidae > Candoia > Candoia aspera. The sequence continues at coordinate 10,695,656 of NC_086155.1, read as the reverse complement.
CTTAAGTTTGCTGAAGAAAACTGGGTCAGAAAAGTCACTCTGTTCTAGGTAGTTGCCAGCCTCATTTTGTATGCTTTTTCTCTTTGAGAAAGAACTGACTCTTGTGCATAGGAGTGAATTTCATTCCCCCACAAACCCACACCCACACCCACCACTGCAGTTTACAGAAGAAATTGATTGTGTGCTAAATCAATATCCTACACCAGACAATAAAAAAGAAATGCTGAAGTCAACATACTTGCTCTCTATGCAAAAAGAGCTTAAGCAGATTCTGGTACAAGACAAACCCTGCTGAAACTAACAAAATTTGTCCAATGGTGTCTCTGTATGGCTGTTCAGATACCTCTGAAAGCATCTGAAGGTTGGATATCAAAATAACTCTCCTTACCTGTTGTTAATCTGTAGCAATATTGTGTGTGTGGATTTGGGGCCCCTAGAGCTCCAGATGAGCTAAAGATACTTACTTCTTATGTTCTGTTTGCTTTCCAAAAATATTATGCCTATTACCTCTTTAAAGAGATTTATCTGATGCCAAGGGAGGTGTAAGATCTCATCAGTCTGACATCAGGGAGATGAGAAAGGAAGCCACATTCTCCAGAGAGCAGCAGAAGTCCTGTGCCAGTTGCAGTGATTGATTCTCCTTGGTTGGTTTCAATAGGAGGGTGTTTGTTAGTGTCAGTCCTAACCTAAGGGGAAATAACATGGGAGGCTTTAGGGCAGGGCTATCCTGAATCTCTTAGTCTTCCCACATTCCATTTCTGGACTGTGTCTCCTTTTATCTTACCCTCCTCCTTGGAATGTGCTGCATTCCTCCCTGAGAACCAGCAGCATTACTGAAATCCACCACAGTCAGGAAAAAAAAACCCCAAAACCTATCATTCTATGGAAGTAATGCTAAGACCTCTCCTCCCTCACTTCTTTCCAGTCTGAGCTTTAGAAGTAATGAATTTGTGCCTCAGCTTCTGCTCTGGAAGAAGTGATAGGATTGCTCCATTGGGCAGGTACACACATCCTAAGCCACACCCTGGTACCCAGTAAGAAAGAAATGCCACTCCACCTCCCTACTTTGCATTGACAGCCAAGGGGATTGTACTGTACATCAATAAATCAAAGATTGTCCTGTTCCATTATTTTGAGGCTTCTTTTCAAAGCTTGCCTATTTTTCCCTTCAATCTGACTCCTCAGCAATGCTCTGCAGCTGCTGGGCATCCCAACAAATAAGAGGAGGAAGGGGTATTAGGTATGTTCACCGCCTTGAGTTATTTATAAAAATAATAAAGGCAGGATAGAAAATAATAAATAAATGAAATAAAAAGTATCTTTATTTAATTTAGTCATCTGCAACCACCCTGGTGCAGACCCCTATTCTACATTTTTTTTTCCTTTCTTTCTTTCCCCTGACCCAAATGGCTTTAGGCTAGAGCAATCTTAGTGTAAGGTACTAGCCAGGACTGGAACAGGACACATACAGGAGAGGAAAACATAAGGGAATTCTGGGAGTCGAAGTCGACACATCTTAAAGTTGCCAAGTTTGAGAAACACTGTACTAGGAGAACAGCCTATTAAATGCTCACTGTCCATTAGGCTAAGCTTGGCTGTTTCAACCCATTCCCCTTCCATGTGTTTGTTGTTGTTGTCGTCATTGCTGTTTTTGCAACACATATTAGTCTGATATGGGATTAAAGGCAGAGAGAAGACTCCTCCTGAAAAATTTCAGTGAATTTCTGGGGCATAAAACATTGGATGGGCAACTTCAGCAATTTTTTTCGGGGGGAGGAAGACTCTTCCAGTCATTTCTCAAGGAGTTTCTGTTACTGGTAATAAGAGCAAATGTTGCTGAAGAAGCTAATTGAGAGATGTTCCTTTGTAAGAGCTTCTCTTGAAGAAAAGAAACTGCAATAAACCAGGTACAGACATGGTCAAAGCAAAGATGGCTTGCTAGGATAGAAAGGCATAGACAGGTCTACTGAATGAGGCTGCTATAAATTAGTCTGCAGTTCCTTTTCTTTTTCTTAGTTGATGCCTTTAACTTTCTGTCTTTACTACTTCTTACTGTTTATCTGTGCTTTCATAATGTTGTTTAATTCTCAAAGGGAATACCATGATAAGCATTTATGTATGGCTGTTATCTATCATTTTCAGCTGTTGAGGGATGCTGGAAAGGTGATGGTGATGTATTAACATCACTGAACTGGACAGGCCTAAATTTTGTCCTTTTTTTTTTTTTTAATCTGAGGTGGGAGGTTGAAGGGGCTTATATAAAATAAGTGTGTCAGGTTTTCCAGAAGCTTAACACATTTATCTGACAGCTTAATTCATCAAAAAGACAAAAGACGCAAAAGATTATACCACCATACATCAAGAGTTTGCCACTAGATTTTGGTGATGTGTTCCTGGCAGCTGCAAATACAGGACACAGGAACATTGAAATAGAATCAGAGAATCATGGGGGTTGGAAAGGATCCTTGAGGTCCCCTAGTCCAACCCCCTATTAAGAGCAGGACACTCTAGACAAATGGCTGTCCAACATTGGCTTGAAAACTGCCAGGGATGGAACATCCACAGTTCCAGGGAGCAGGCTGTTCCACTGCTTAATAACATTCATGGTCAGGAAATACTAATAGATTACATGCTCACCATGCTGGTTGGGGTTTCTGGGAGTTGACGTCCACATATCTTAACATTCCTGAGGTTGAGAAACACTGCTCTATCTCAACAGCTAGCTGAAAGAGCAGCACCAGGGCTTTATTTGCAGAGCACTCTCACTTATAATCCGCACCATTTTACTGAAGCCTTCCACAGTTCTCTTCTTGAGGTTTCAGGTTTACCGAGTTGTTTTAATCTAAATCATAAAATGCCCAACATCTTAAATCATTTCAACTAGGGTACTTTCATTTACCATACATCTAAGGTAAAATATAGATTAAGGCCATCTAAAGTGATGACCGTTTTCAATTTGAGTGATGTTGCAAGCCTGAAATCTCAATTAAGGAGCCATTGATGGTAGGGATAAAATGGTGGTGGTTCTGCATCCTTGCTTGCTAACTGAGATATATGCCCAAGTGTGTTGTGTGAAAACAACTTCATGGTCTAGAGAAGATTTTTTTTTTATGGCTAGTAGTCAATTCATTAAATAATGCCAGCTTTTCCAATTACTGACATTAAATATGAGAATGATTACAGAATAAGCACTAACTTGCTGAAAATTTCTGTAAATCTCCACACTGGCAAATATGCTATCTCCACTTAGATCAAGTCCTATGATATAACTTTCCCAGACAGAGATGTCAGAATGCTATCAGAAAATGATTCATAACTTTGGATACCAGCTCCTTTAAATTGATTTTGTTTACTCCAACTTGCAGTATTAGCATGAACTGTGGACAGAATTCTAGAGTCAATGGCTTAACTGCAATTGATTCTTATAGGAGATTAGGTCTATTTCATTGCTAAATACTTCATTTTCTTGTGAACAATGCAAACATAAAATATCATATGGGGAAATTATAGCTTCCCTGTGCAAATATAACCAAAGTGATAGGATAATTATCAAAAGAATCAGCATTATTAAAAAAAAAACTGTCAGGGGAAGGGGACAAGCATGAAAAACATTTCAAAATGCAACTCATCCATTTCAAAATGCAACTCATCAAAATGCAACTCATTAAAATCCTAATCTTAATGCATTGGGTCCCAAATTAGACAAAGTCCTTGTGACCTGACCAGTGAAGAACAAACTAGAGTAATAACTTTTGGAGTTTTGAAAATTATACTTCTGTTGATGCAGCCTTAAATTGCATTTGCCATTTTTGCAACCACATCATATTACTGGCCCATTTTTAGTTTCCAATCCTTTATTATTCCAGTCTTTTTTACACAGGTGTTATTGCCAGGCCAAGTATCCTTCATCCTTTACATTGTGTTTGATTTCTGTTCCCTGAATGAAGACTTTTTATTTGTTTCTGTTAAATCTCACTGTGTTATTTTTAATCCATCTCTTTAATCTCTCAAGATCATTTTTAATTTTATGTCTGCCTTCTAAAGTACTAGCTTTCCCTCTCAGATGTATGTCATTTGCAAATATGATCAGCGTTCACTTAATAAAATGTTGACGAGTACAGAACCATGGCCGCATCCTTGTAGCAACTCATTTAATGTGTCCCTCCATTTTAATGAGGAACTCTTTGAATACGATTTATGTAGAGAGCATTGTATGCTATGCTGTTGGCTGGCAAACCACGACAGCTGTGCAAGATGTTTATTTACATTGAACCTCCCTTGAACTTCCATAGTGGATAAGGTTGTAGCAAAAACTTTCCTCACAAGGCAACACAAGTTGTAACCTGAGCTGTGCCAGGAGGCTATCAGGGGGGTTACATGAGGTATGCATTGCTATTTAGACCAATCAGCCTTCTGCTATGTGAATTACTGTTTTAGTGTACTTGCTTAAAGGTAAAGGTAAAGGTTTCCCTTGACGTAAAGTCCAGTCGTGTCCGACTCTAGGGGGCGGTGCTCATCTCCGTTTCAAAGCCTTGGAGCCGGCGTTGTCCATAGGACACTTCCGGGTCATGTGGCCAGCATGACTCACGGAACGCCGTTACCTTCCCACCGAAGCGGTACCAATTAATCTACTCACATTTGCATGTTTTCGAACTGCTTGGTGTGCAGGAGCTGGGACGAGCAACGGGAGCTCACCCCGCCGCGCGGTTTCGAACCGCCGACCTTCCGATCGACAGCTCAGCGGTTTAACCCGCAGCGCCACCGCGTCACTTGCTTAGCTGGGGGAAAATAAAAGAGAGCTTACGGCTTGAATCGGGGCTCTCATCCCGAGGAAGTTGTGTCTGTGCATTCTTCCTACATTCTTCATGAGAGACCACAAGCTCTCATCCCGAGAAAACTTGCAGCCTGTGTATCCTTCATGAGAGACCACCACAGATTTAACCAGCTGTGTATGCATTTTGTTGTCATGCCATTTAGGCCATACTCAACTAGATTCTCATCAGAATGCCATGGAGTACTGTGTCAAATGCTTTGAGGAATTCAAGTTGTATTATGTCTGCATTTACACAATCTACTAAAGAAGTTGATTGATTGATTGATTGATTATGTACCATCAAGTCGTTTTCAACTCCTAGCAACCACATAGGAAAGCTATCACTCAGAATGAGCTGAGGTTGTGGAAGGATGCTAAGAACAATCAAAAAGGCTTTTTAAAATTATATTAAAAAGAAAAAGAAAATAACAACATGACAATCTATTCCCTAACCTGGTCATTCAGGTCTACCAACTGGGCATCCATTGCCACTTTAACTGAATCCATCCACCTGGCTGCTGGTTATCTACTTCTTCTCTTTCCTTCCACCTTTCCCAGCATTACAGCCTTTTTTAGGGAGCTCGGTCTTGTTTTCAAAGCACTTAAAGATCAATCATATGTTCATTGAATCGTCGAGCTGTAAAGTGGGAAGTAACCCCCAAAATCATCTTGTCCACTCAAGTATTTAATAATCTGCTCTAGAATCTTCCCAGATCAGTTTAAGATTGACTCGTCTATAGTTCTCTAGATCCCTCTTTTTCCCCTTTTTGAACACAGAGACAAAATTTGCCCTCTTCCAGGCATCTGTCATTTACCTATCCTCCAGGATGTGTCAGAAAGAATGCATTATGGTTCACTCAGATGATCAGCAGGTTCCTTTAGCAGCCTAGGAAGCAGTTCATCTGATTCTGGAGTTTCAAACTAAAGGTTTTATTTCTTTTCTTTTTTTTAAGGCATGCCTTGCCTGGACCATGTTTTTAATCACACTCAAGCTTCAGTCCTAACCTTTCATTTTGCACTTCACTGTTGACTGTGGAAGACATATCCTCTTCTCAGAGAAAACCAAGCCAAACGAAGAATAGAACAGTTCTGCCTTTTCTTTGTGTCCTGTTAACATGTTTTCATCTTCACTGAACAGCTGGCTTACTTGTTATTTTCTTTTTCTATTTAATATACTTTTAAAAAGCCTTTTTGATTGTTCTTAGCATCCTTCCACAACCTCAGCTCATTCTGAGTGACAGCTTTCCTGACACCCTTTCTGCCATTCTGAACTATTGTACACACATTTTTTGGATGACCTGTTCCACCTTCTCTGTGTGTCCTTCTTGGTGTTTTAAGCTTTTTCTATAGCCATATTGACTTCTTCTGCCATCTTCCATTTTCTGTCATCACTGCCATTGTTTGCAGTCATGCTTTTAGAATCAGCTTTTTTTCAGAACTGCCACCAACCCAACCATCTTTTCCCAGTATAGCAATTAGGGGACATTTTAAGGCTCTTTTAGAATCCTCATCACCTATGAACAACCTTTCCTACTTTAAGTTTGCGACATGATGCCTGTGAAATGAGAACTCCAAAAATGTTAGATAAAAATACTTACGGTTATGGGTGTGTGTATATTACACTATTCAGCAGACTCAGGGACTATTCAAAGGCATTCCTCATGCTTCTAGGATACCATTCACAGCACTGACATTAATGCATGCTGAAATCTGTCTTGCAGTTTCTCAGAAGATTTATTCCCCCAAAGAGGCTTCCACTTATTATGGTATTCACAGGGTGTTAGAGAATTCCCTTCCTATTTCCCTTATTGGTATTTCTGATCTTAGCAGTGGTGAAGATTCATAGAATCATAGAATTGGAAAGGACCTAAGCAGTCATCAAGTCCAGCCCCTGCACACTGCAGGATCCACTACACCATCCCCGATAGAAGACTATCCAGCCTGTCTTTGAAAACCTCTAGAGAAGGGTTAGGGGCTGAAACCACTCCATGCAGTAACCTGTTCCACTGACTGACAGCTCTTAGAAGTTTGCTGGTTCCTTCGTGATAGTTCCACTGCACAGCTTTCCATCGTTTTGATCCTTCCTTGGCTACCTACACTTCCCAACCTGAAAAAAAAAAAAGCATTACAATGCCACAATGAGTGTCCCCTCCTCTTGTCCTCCATTGGTACATAATGGAAGCATGGGCAGCCAGAGCAGCACGGCAGGACAATCACATGAATGTTTCACCACCCCATAACTTTGCAAGTCATCAGAACATACATTCCACCCATGACAGACATCTGTGGAGAAGGGATCTAAATCTGCAACACGGCGGGCACAGCATCACAACTGAAGCCCTGCCCTTTTTGTATCTGTAGGCAGACAGGCAAAAGAGGTTGGGCTTTGATCAGGTAGGATGCCACCTACGAACCAGCAGATTTCAATTCCCCAGCTGCCTGCAGATGCCCTTACTCTAGAGAATTTTGCCCCAATGCTCCTTCTCGTCTGAAAAAGAAAGCTGTGAAGGCATTTTTGCTTTCATAAAATTAAATTCTTTGTGGTGTTAATAAACACAGAAATGAAACTGTATGAAGTAGCAAGAGCATATAATGCATGGGACAAGTGCCAAACCCAATGAAATTGGAATTCATGTCACCAAGAGTATGGAACTGAACATACTTGAAGCAACAACACTGAAATTCATTGAGATGCTTCCATGAGGTTTCATGTGCAGAGTTCTTGGTTTGTTTTGTTTTAATATAAGAGACTCTCTTCTCTGTGTGATCTTGAACCCAAAGTTTTTTGACAGTGGCTGAATGTATATGCTTCATATAGTTCTCAGTAAAGGTGGCGGGGGGAGAGATTTCCTCATTCTACAAAAAATCAGAAACTAGACCTGAATTAATATTACTTGTTTATTTTTAATTAAGTCTAATTAAACAATGCAGACATCTTCTTGTCACCTGTGGTGTGATTACTTTAAATATTTAATGCTTATGAAAGATTGAACTGCACATCTAATCTATATCTAACAATCTGTTCCCCCTCTCTGGAGCATTTTTTTTGTTTTGTTTTGGGTTCTGTATATACAGACTTGTGTTGCAAAGAAAATTGTAACTTCTTGGGTGAAAAAGGGAATGTACCGCAGGCCATAATCAGAAAGTAAAAGAATAATACTAAGCCAGCATGGAGAATAATATTAAATGATACATGTTCTTCTTGGGAAAGAAGAGAGTTAGGAGTAGGGAAAATACCTTCTACATAGTTTTCTTTAACCTAAATTAAAAATAATAATAAAATAAAATAGAAAATCCTGCAAAGAGGTTGGGGCCATAATGGTTTCCAACAAAGAACAAGTCCAGAAAGTTGGTTAGAGATTAATTTTCAGAAAATCTGCCAACAGGAATGGAAAAATGAACTTCTTGATTGGGTGATAAAACAGCTCAGTTGATGAACAAATAAAATGGCTCCACTTAGTTGGTATCTACACATGGACTGAGAGACATTCCTCCAGCCTAAAGTTTTTCTCAGCTGGGCAGCACCATTTCCACTGTCTTTACTTTTGTGGTCTACTTTTGATGGAAAACAGTGAAAATGTCAGCATGGTGGCAAAAATGCTCATATCCCTACGTGAGCAGGACAGTTAAACCATTCAGGCAATATGAATTCCTCATTATACTGAGAATAAAGGAACTCAATGGAACAAAGACATTTTCTGTAATCCATGGATGGGCAACATGTGGCCATGCAGAGGCTAAGGAAGATGACCTTGACAGAAATATTCAGGAACCACTGAGGCAAAAGGGGCTGAAACATTTTTTAAGCTCAGAAGAATGAGATAATACGGCTCAGGCAGACACCTCTCTAGTTCACAGGAGTATAAGGAGGGCACAGTCAGGCTTACAAGATCAATGTCAGCCGCACTAGGTAGTCCAGACAAGAAAATCAACTCCACAGGAATTCTAGCATTACTATTATTGAGATTGGCTATAACAACAGAATTTTGCAAGTCTGACTTGGGAGTAGGCCTGCAGGAAGCAGAAGGGAAACCTGGCCAAGTGGGGCCGAGGGGGAGGAGGAGGAAGAGGAGGAGGAGGAAGAGGAGAGAAAAGCAAGAATAATATATAACTTTCATTTGATCTTATTGGGAAATAGTGTGGAAAGACATGCACTAGCCTAAAGCTCAACAGTGCTTCAAGACTGTCAGCTCTACTGGCAATGTTAGCAGTCTAGTGTTCCCTACAGTGCAATCAGACAGTGTAGGATATAAATTCTTTAAAAGAAATCTGCAGGAAGGAGAAATATTAGATAACTGCATCACAGCAATGCAAACTTTAGCAATATATTCAAGTTTGGGGAGTTTGAAGATTCCCTGATAGGGTTCAAAGCATGAGTGGAATCTTGCATCTCCAGGTGTAAGAATGCAATGAGGCAACTGCTTGGCTATATCTTAGGCAGTCCAGGTTTCAAAAACCAGACTGAAAACAGCAGTGATGCATTCCTGGTCAGATACACATACGTGAAAAATTATGCCAGCGAACATAGAAGCCAATGGTTCAGAGTCCAGCTTCCAATGTGAGCAAGGTGCAGCATTTGCATGCAATAATGAATTAAACCACTTCAATGGTGTGCATTGGGAGACAAATGCAAAGACATGCAGAAGAATTTGCTGAGGACGTTATGATGATCTATATCAGATAGAGACTCCAGATGTATCACAAGCATCAGTGTTCTTTGCGAGCACATTATTGCATCAACAATGTGTGGGGTTTCTGATTCAGCATGAATCTTGGAGACTGCCTGGATAAGTCCCTGCAGTTTTCTTGGCAAGGTTTTTCAGAAGTAGTTTGCCCCTGCTCCTTCCTAGGGCTGAGAGTGAGTGACTGGCCCAAGGTCACCCAGCTGGTTTCATGCGCTGAGCAAAAGAGCTGATGCTGAGCTGAAACAGAAACTGAAACTGAAACTGAAACCACTGGCAGCAAGTCCAGGCAAGTTCCCCAAGCATGCAAGAAGCTTTTTCTTATTTGGTCATCTAACACTTAACCTTTTCACTGAGAACAAGGAAGCCTGACCTTTTCACTCTGCCAAACAATTAAGAAAACAATTTATTACCAGGGTACCAGGGTGCTTCTGTGGCTTATTCCTTGCAGAATAACAATGGTATACCAACACTTTATAGATTTCTCTATAAAGAGCTAGGTCTTTGCATAATATGCCTGAAGTATGATTATTTGAGCCTGGTCATCTGGGCCTTGAATGAAAACTCTGGATTGATTTATCCTATGGTCTGTTTCTTTTCTTGACTGTCCATGGTATTCTCCAAGAATACCAATTCCAAGAGTCTTCTCCACCACCAACTTTCAAAAACATCAATGCTGTTTCTATCCTGCTTCTTCAAAGCCCAACGTTCACTTCTATAGACTATCACAGGGAAAGCCATTGACTGCATGATTCTCAACATGCTGTGTACAATCAGGATGCCAGATGTCACAGACAGAATAGAGCAACGCATAAAGAAAAAAGCTCTGGAAGCTCTTTGGAGGTCAGCTTGTTTGTTGTTGTCGCTGTTGTTGTTGTTAATATACTGACGGTCACACAGTAATAGTGCTTTTGGATTCCAAAATCGATAATACAAATAATTATGACAAGCTCTCCGTCGTGCTCCAGCACAAGGAGCATTTGTAGAAATAAAAGATAGAGATTAGTTATTTGCCTGAAATAATATTAGAGTACTATTGAATGAATGTTACTGTTCGATGAAAGAGGGATATTATTGGTTATTAAATTAATGAAAGAGGTTGGATCAACATTTATGAAATGTTCCAAGACAGGTATTTACAATTACTAACTGCTGTTGTTACTACTATGGAATACTGAATGTTGCCCATGAGACACTGTCAGATGTTTGATACTTCTTTAAAAAAATCACTACATGCCAAATATTGTTGTTGAGAGAATGGAATTACTGAATTGTTTCCTGGCCAATGAAGATTTGCCACTCTCATTTGAATCAGAGAATGAATGCTGTCAAGGACTCTTGCTTTCTCAGATAGCCCTTTGAATGGATAACATTACAAAACAATGAAAAGGGAGATGCTGATTTTGTTGCGTGCCAGAAAATTCAAGCCATGCCAGAAAATTAAGGACATTGACTCTAAAAGTGCAGGCATCCATAGTCCTGGCATCACATATATGATTTCCAAAGTTGCAGATTCCTTAGGCTGCCTTTTCCTAGGTAGGCATGGTCAACTGCACAATAGAAACAATTATTTGCACACCTTCCTGTTCCAGACCATTCCTATTCCACATTCCCCTATCACATTCCTATTACTTGGAAACAAAAAGAGTGAAGTCACCCTTAGGAAGAAAACTGTTGAAAAGTGCCAGCAATATGGGCGAGAGGAATTCCTTCACGCCATGGCTGCGTTCAACAGTTCTTAATTATTTTCCTTTCTAAAGAGATGTTGGTTGGCAAAGAGAAGAGATGATGTCTTGATTTAAAAAAAAAAAAAGGCAAGAAAAATATAGAACTAGGTGATGACTAGCACCAAGTATTTGTATTGCTATTATTGCATCTAAGAACAAAAGATAAATTCCTGTAATTATTTTCCAGTTAGTTTGGCTTATGCCTGTGTAATCATTTCTTCCCTGTCATATCATAGAGAGTCCTTTTTCAGTATAACGTTGCAGTTAATAGCTCCTTCATATTTACTGCTCAGTGAAGTTCCAGCAATCGTTTGGTTTAGTTTTGTTTTCTTATGAAGTAGGGTGAACTTGAAAAATAAATTAAATTAAACTAACAGCACCAACAACAGTGGTTGGATATAAACTATTTGTTCCTCTCAAGCTCTTGGCACAGACAGCATCAGCTGTCTTGTTTTCATGTAGAGGATTTTGGAGAAAAGTTCAGGTGAAGGGGCTTGATTGTGAGAATTTGGGTGGAAGCAGGGCCGCAACTGGGGGGTGGGGGCAACCAGGGCATGTGCCCCGGGCACCACGCTGGGAGACCACCAAAATGAGTGCTGGGGGGGCGCTAAAATGGGTGCAGAATCCATGTTTGCCCCAGGTGACACAGACCCTAGTTGCGGGCCTGGGTGGACAAGCAAGTGTCACCCCATGCAGCCCCTTTCACCAGCCCTGGAAAAAGTGGTAAGCTAAAAAACAGAGAGATGGTTAAGGGATATTTGGAACAATTCAGTTCAAAAAGGGAAACTTTAATCTAAGTGATCAAAAAGTTCCCTTTTTTATTTTCCTCAAATGCAGTGCAGTATCAATAGATTCAGAAGCCACTGCCTTCCAACCTGGCAGATAAACCCACCTCTTTTGAGCTAGGAGAACAGTTTAATGTTTGGAAGCGGTTTTATTAAAGCATTGGAAATTAAGCTTCAGTCAGCCTGTAAAGCTTCAGACACATGAATGCTCTCACCATTCGCCTAGGGCACAGAGGGGAATCTGACTGGAATAATTGTCTCCTTGGTACCTGTTGGAGGCAAGATCATGTATATTCAACAGTCTAACTGGCTTTTGGAGAAGTAACTTTGCGCTTATGCAAAATTAATAGGGCATTATTCATTATAACATTCAGGCAGAGTTTGATTAAATGTGCTCTGTCACTGAATGGAGAAGTCCAAGGAGAAGTGGGAGGCTTTTAAAGCTAAGCCTTGGTTGCCCTCTAGTGAATGAGGTCAGCATTATGCAGGGGAAACATTATTTTGATGGTTGCATAATTAATGTTTACTGAATTGCTGCAAAGAAAGCCGAGTCCCGGCGGGAGCTCCAACAGCTTATCACACAGAGAAATAGAAAGATACCCCTTCCTGTCGTGACAGTTCCTTTGCGGTAACTTTTTCTCATTGCGGCAACAGGTAACGGAGGGTGAAATATAAATCAGCAACCTGGATTGGAAGCGCTAGAGCACCTTAATTTAGTCCTTTGTTCTGAATAGTCTCCTGAAGAGAATGTTTAATTACCCCATTACAGCTTTAAATGTGTGTGTGAGAGAGAGTGTGTGTGTGCTTGTGTGTGTGTTTGGAGGGAGAGAACACAAACCTGTTTTCGATAATGATAAATTAGGACGTAGTAGTTGCTGTTTTTCTCACAAACCAAACTGGAACTGAAGGTCCAAGGAAACAAATTAAAATGCTGGAGAGGAAAAGAGCGAGGAAAGAGAAACAAAGACAAGGCATTCATAAAAATGCATTATTTATCCAAAAAGATGATAAACCTGCATTTAATGCAATGCTTGCTCCCCAAAGGAGAAGCAAACAGAAAAGTGGTAATAAATATAGAGAAAAATGTAAAGAAACGTTCTCAGAAATGTCCACTTTCCCTATCTTGTCTATCAAGGGTCTTGATGCTAAAACAAATCTTGGAGATCCCCCTTCCTGGTGTGGCATAATGGCTGAGGAGTTTATTTATTTATTCTGATTTTTTTATCCCACCTTTTATTATTTTTATAAATAACTCAAGGCAGTGAACATACCTAATGCTCCTGTTTTTCCCACAACAACCATCTTGTGAGGTGAGTTGGGCTGAGAGAGAGGGACTGGCCCAAGGGCACCCAGCCGGCTTTCAGGCCTAAGGCGGGACTAGAACTCTCCTACCACGCCTGATTGGTTCTTGGGCTGAGAGAGAGGGACTGGCCCAAGGGCACCCAGCCGGCTTTCATGCCTAAGGCAGGACTAGAACTCTCAGTCGCCTGGTTTCTAGCCTGGTGCCTTAACCACTAGACCAAACTGGCTTTCCAATTGGAGAGTTAGAGTGAGGAAACCCCTCTCAGCCATGGAAGCTTAGGGGTGATTTGGTGCCCTCACACATGCTTTGAGCTCAGTCTACCTCATAGGGTTGTTTTGGTGATGGGCAAAAATGGAGCCAGGAGTTCTGGTTAGGCCATTGGAGCTCCTGGAGGAAGGGCAGGGTAGAAATATAACAAATGTGAGCATGAGATATTTCTATCCCTGAGATACAGATTCTATCCCTTCAGAGGACTGTGAAGACCTTGCTCTTCCCTCAAACTAGAAACTGGGAGACCATGAGTTCTAGTCCTGCTTTAGGTACAAAACCAGCTGGGTGACTTTGCCCAGTCCCACTCTCTCTTCCCTCAAGAAGGCAAACCACCTAAAAATGTTGTCAAGAAAGCTGCATAGATTTCTCCAAGCAGTCATTGGAGTCAAGACTGGCTTGAAGCACATACTCCCACTCCTAGCTCTTGTGAATTATATCAAGCCAATAAGGGTACCTAGAGACACATGTTTAAAATCCAAAAGGACAAGTAGAGTTTAACAAAATGGCACGCACCTAGAGAAAGTTTGCTTTGTGATACTCTATTCTTCCTGTGGCAGACAGAGGGAAGGGGAGGGTCTACAATTATTGGTTTTCCAATCAGGAGACAGCATAGCAGAGGCAAGGAGGAGAATTAGAAGGGAGTTTCTTACTACCTCTATTGCTAATGCTTTTAGTGGTCAATGATAGAAGGTACAGTACAAAGAACCAATGCTTCTGGACAGCCGTTTCCAACCATCTATTTAATACTATCTCTATTCTTTGACTTGACCTCCTTCTCCCAGCTGATAGCTCCATTGGTTTAGTCCCTGGTATCTCCTATCATCAATACAGCTCCTTTCCATGGAAACTTTTCAAACATTCAATTATGAGTCATGAACTGGGGAGAAATCATCACCACCTGATTCTCACAGGTAAGCAATAGTAAGACATCACTTAATTTGTTCACACTAAACTCGAAAGCTTCCTGAAAAATGGTGTCATCTGACTGTGTCCCAGGCCAGGTCCAAAACTGACTGATTAGGGCCAGAAGTAGAGGTTCAGCATGGGTTACGTGAAACTGCGATAAATGTCAGTGGACGTTTAGCTTGGTTAATGTTTCATCTTCAACTGACAGTTCTGCAATTTTGTGAACTGTTTAGTTATTGAACAGGATGGCTTCCTTTAATTAATGAATAAAAGGAAGGTCATTTGGAATTCTGGCACCAGGGGTATGTTTGCTACATTATTTTGAAAGCCACAGCTCATCAGGCATATTGCTGATCCTGCATAATCACGGTGCCTGCTGCTTTTCGAAGCACGGAAAGAAATAGAGCTGGAATAAATGGAGTTGCTGTAGAAGCTTATCAATGCACTATGAAAAGAAGAAAGATCTGGGTTAAACTGATTTTAATCCTGTGAGGTCACGCCATGTCCAGTGTGAAGCCTGTGTCTGCAGAAATGTTGCAAGGCGAGGGTGCTGTGCAGTAAAATTAAGCTATTTTCTTCCCATAAAAGAATTTAAGGTCCAGCAAAAGCTTCCAAAGTGTCAACCTTAGTATAGTGTCTCTGTGCATGAGGGTCTGCATGCTCTACTTCAAACAGTAATGTTGCTTGTGCGGACATTGAAAAGAAATCCAGCTTAACAATCTTTGTAGACAGAATTCAGGAGACCTCAAGACCTGTTTCTATAGAGACAACACACTGACAATCCCTTTTTCTGCAGCATATGGTTTTTTGTGTCAGATGACATCATTTCCTCCCTGCAGCATATTATATTTTCAGGTAATTATCCCTGCACATAAGAAATACTAGGCTGCGGAACCTTCCCAGTATTGGGACAATCTGGGGCTCTGGTGGACAAAAAGACTGAAATGTGATCTATTTTAAAATAATGACCCCTTTCTGGAAATGGGAACTTCTGTGTTCCTGTGCATGTGTGTGAGAGACACACACACAAATATAGCATTAACCATTTTTGTTAGGTCTATATTTGGCTTCATTGATGTTCCAGGGCATGGTGAGTCTGCTTACCCCATGAGAGTTGAAAAGACAGTTAATCAAAGATTTATTTGTTATGAGATAGGTTTTGGCATCCTCACCTGCAGCACAGATACTGAAAGAAGTTAATTTGACTTTTATTAGGGATATCTTCAAGATCATTTATTTATTTATTTATCTAATTTGTCCCTGCCCATCTCCTCCCATTGGGGGACTCTGGGCGGTTTACAACAATCGATTAAGAACAACAACCATAAAATACACAGTATAAAAATACAATAATAAATAATATAAATAAAGGTAAAAATAAAGAATCCAGGTGGCGAAGAATCTAAAGCAGTCCAAGTGTAGGAGGAGTGGTCTATAGCAACCATCCCCATGTAGATCTATTCCCCTCTCCACCCCAAGTGAGGCGGCAGAACCAGGTCTTCAGATTCTGCCAAAAGGCCAGGAGCGATGGGGCCAATCTCACCTCCGGGGGCAGCATGTTCCACAGGGCGGGAGCTACTGCAGAGAAGTCCCGCTTCCTGGACCCCGCCAGATGAAATTCTCTTACAGATGGGGTCCGCAGCATGCCCTCTCTGCACGATCAGGTGGAACGGGTTGATGTAATGGGGAAGAGGTGGTCCCTCAGGTAACCTGGCCCCATGCCATATAGGGCTTTAAAGGTGATAACCAACACCTTGAATTGGACCCGGAAGCAAACTGGAACCCAATGCAGCTTGCGCAGCACTGGTGTTACATGTGCCCTTCTGGGGGGCACCAAAAACAGCTCACGCAGCTGCATTCTGGACCAGCTGGAGCTTCCGGATACTTTTCAAGGGTAGCCCCATGTAGAGCGCATTGCAATAGTCTATATGAGAGATAACAAGGGCATGAGTGACTGTTCGAAGGGCCTCCTGGTCCAGGAAGGGGTGTAACTCGTGCACAGCACATAGCTGCACAAAGGCTCTCCTGGCCACGGCTGCCACCTGCTCTTTGAGCAGGATCCGTGAGTCCAGGAGGACCCCCAAGTTATGCACTGGGTCTGTCTGGGGCAGTGCAACCCCATCCAGAACCAGAGTTGTTAATGTCCCGGATACAGAAGAACCATTAACCCACAGCCACTCGGTCTTACCAGGGTTCAGTTGAAGCCTGTTGTTCCCCATCCAGGCCCCCACAGCTCCCAGGCACTCAGAGAGGGCAGTCACGGCATGTCATGATCGCCATTGCGATGTTTGCGACATCGCAACGGCTCGCATGACAATACAGGGATATGGGTCCTGAGCTGATAAGGCAAGGGCAATAGAAAAACACAAAAAGATGTAAGGGGTTAAGGAAACTATGTAACGACTGAGTCCGGCAGCCCAGGAAGCAACAATAAAAGGAAACTGACATGAAATTGAATAACAACCAAACAGGCGAGGTTCGGAAGGGCGCGCCCGGGCTTTCGAGGAATTAGAAGCCTGATCGCCCGGCGATGGAACATCACCGCACAGGAAGGCGATCGAGGCAATGCCCGGGGCGCAGGGGGCTGGACGACCTCTCACCTGGCAAGGACGAACTGTTGGGACTCGTGGGGCGCACCTGGGGTAAGGTGGGGTGGAGCGCTGACCGGTGCGGGCTATTTAAATCCTGTTCCGGCGCGCTCCCCTCACTCTCAGCTTTCTAAGGGCATGCATTCTATTCCCAAATAAAACCAGAACCTAAAGTCTACTCTAGCGTCTGTGTTTTTATTGGGTCTCAGGCAGAGCCTGACATAAAGCTGAGAGTCTTTTAAAACGAACCTCGCCAGTCTCCACCGGAAAAAAATTTTCTGCGGGAGAGAACACCGGCGATGACGGAACTGGGGACGGCCATGGAGTCGGCGCTTCAGACCGGAGGCGCAAAAGACGCAATGCAAGTGGGAGAGACGACCAGACAGCTTCTGGAGTCGGCGCGCCTGAGATGGGACACGGGCTCCCACCCTGCCCACACCGCACCCCAGTTCCAAACCTGGAGCTCCAGCCTGGAGTGGAGAGCCCCGATGGAAGAGGAAATCGGGAGCCAACAACTCTTCACTTGGGACGGCGTAACGGGACACCGGCCGGGGGCATCCTACACCACCTGGAGACTCCACTACCCCCAAACGCCCGAGAGGGAAGTCGCAGGACTGCCAGTCGGGCAGCAACCGGCAGCACCGAGGATGGATGACCCTGTCACACCCGACAGGTTCAGAGCCCTGGAGTCCAAGGTACAAGCCCTGGAACACATGCTCCAGTCCATGGCATCGGTGATGAGCGAGCTCACAAAGACTACTACTGCACAGGAGGTGGGGGGGGATCGTGGCACCCCACCCACCCTATTGACAACCCTGAGAGGAAGGGGCCAAGCCCGGGACTCTTTCTCAGGGCCCCGTGGTCCCATTCCAGTGGGGTCATCCCTAGCCACCCACAGGTGGGGGTCTCGCAAGTTGGGGGGTTCGCCAAGGACTTCCCCATGAAATTTGATGGAGACCCCACAAACCTGTCGTTCTTCATGACAAACACCACGAACTACATGATGCAATATGGACATTGCTTTGCAACGGAAGGGGCCAAAATCTCGGCGGTGGCCACAAAACTCAAGGGCAGGGCTGCGGACTGGTACATCCAGATGTCAGAGTCTGGAGCCCCAGCCCTGGCTACCTTCCACACCTTCCTAGCCACTCTAAAGCGGTACTTCGAAGACCCCCTGGCAAAGGGCCAAGAGTACCCTTAAAGGACTTTGCCAAGGACAAAAAGCAGTGGCGGACTACACCCTTGAATTTAAGGTCCTAGCGGGGAAAATCCCAGAATGGTCCAAGGCCACCTTGATCAACATGTTCAAGGATGGCCTCAGCCGTGAGGTGTTGCAATGGGCACTATACAGAGACGATCCAGACTCCCTGCACGAGTGGATCTGTCTTGCCGGGAAGGCTGAGCATGCCCAGCGCACCTTGATGCTAGCAACCAAGAAAGACAGACCCCCTCCCAGCGGGAAAGGGACAGTTCCACAGTCGGGCTCGACATGGGACGCGGAGCGACAACGTCGGTTTGCCCGCAGGCAATGTGTCAGGTGTGGGAAGACGGGCCACTGGGCAGCTGAATGCCTCAAGGCCAGAACGACAGATCGCCCGCCCAGACCAACGCAGAAGGCACCGCACAAGCCACCCAACCCTCCCAGATGGCTGACAGGAGCGCTAGCGACCCCGGACGAGGAAGAGGATGCCTACCTTGCAGGGGACGTGTTGGACGCCCAGGAGCAGCCGGCGGGAAATGCCTTCCACCTGCCCTAAGCAGCACTGCCGGGCAGGTGGTGAAGAATGGGTGCGACACCCCCAGGGTGAGTGGGGATTGTCCCATCCTGGTAGGGGAAATCAAACTCACCTACGGCTCCAGAGCCATCGTGGTTGGAGCTTTGGTGGACTCTGGGTGATCCAGAAACCTGATCCACCTGGACATTGTCGCTGCATTAAACCTACCCTGCTTCCCCCTCCCAAAGCCGCTGATCTTTCAGCAACTCGATGGCTCCACGACGGGGGGGGGGGGGGACCGGCCACCCAGGGTACAAGGAAGGTCACCTTGAAAATGGGCACCCACAAGGAGACCATAGACTTCGTGGTCACCCCGGTAGGCAAGCCCATAGTGGTGTTGGGGATCCCCTGGCTAACCCACCACAACCCCTACATTAATTGGAGGACCCATTTGATAACATTCGAGGACGGGTTCTACCAGGCACCAGCAAGGGAGAAATCCTCTGCTTTGACTGTGGGGAGGGCTGAGATCATCGACCAGCAAGCCCACACTCCCCCCCCCCCAGAAGAACTGCCGGAGCAATACTCGGACTTCGCCGACATCTTCGGGGAGGAGGAGGAGGACCAATTACCCCCCCATCGCAAGACGGACTATGCAATTGAACTGCTCCCGAACGTCCCACTACCCAAACCCAAAATTTACCCCATGACTCAGAGGGAATTGGCAGCGCTGTGGGACTTTTTAGACAAAATCCTCGCTAGGGGCTTCATCGAACCGGCAAACTCACCGGTTGGAGCACCCGTCCTATTCCGGGAGAAGAAGGACAGCACCCTAAGACTATGCACAGATTACCGCAGGTTAAATTCCGCCTCCCTGTCAAACAAATACCCCCTCCCCCTCATAAAAGACATGCTGGCACACTTGTCAAAGGGAAGGGTGTTTTCCAAACTCGACCTCCGCGAGGCGTATTACCGAATTCGCATCAGGGAGGGGGACGAGTGGAAAACAGCGTTCAACTGTCCCTTGGGCTCCTTCCAGTACAAGGTACTGCCTTT
The DNA here is from genome assembly GCF_035149785.1 of Candoia aspera. Lineage (NCBI taxonomy): Eukaryota > Metazoa > Chordata > Lepidosauria > Squamata > Candoiidae > Candoia > Candoia aspera. The sequence goes on along the minus strand of NC_086155.1, from coordinate 10,675,811 downwards.
CGGTCTTGCGGGGGCCCCGGGGGTCTTCATGCAACTAATCAATGAAGTGCTGCATGAACATCTGTTCAAAGGAGTCTTAGTTTACCTAGACAATGTCCTAATCTACTCTAAGACTCAGAGGGAACACGAGAGATTAGTGAGACAAGTTCTCACTAAGCTCCAGAAAGCCAAACTCTATGCTAAGCTCTCCAAGTGCGAATTTCACAAGTCGCGCTTGGATTACTTAGGGTACAGAATCTCAGACAAGGGCATAGAAATGGACCCTGCAAAGGTTCAGGCTGTTTTGAGCTGGGAGCGCCCATGCACCCGGCGCCAGCTTCAAAGTTTCCTTGGGTTCGCAAATTTCTATAGGTCCTTCACAAAAGGGTTTGCTGAAATTGCCCTGCCCTTGACCGATTTATTGAAGACCAAAGGTGTTGGGGAGACGCGCAAGGTCAAAAACCCAGGGGCCATACTTAATTGGACTCCCGACTGTCAAACCGCTTTCAACAGGCTGAAAGCGCTGTTCACAGCAGAGCCAATCCTGTCCCACCCCGACCCCGAATGGCCTTTTGTTGTGCAGGCTGATGCCTCCGACTTTTCAATTGGGGCTATCCTACTGCAAAAGGATTCTGCCGGAATCCTGAAGCCCTGCGCCTATCTCTCCTGGAAATTTTCCAAGACAGAGAGGCACTGGCACGTGTGGGAGAAAGAGGCATTTGCGGTTAAAGCAGCACTGGAGGCTTGGCATCACCTTTTGGAAGAGGCGACTTGCCCTTTTGAGGTCTGGACAGACCACTGCAACCTCGAGGCGCTCTGTACGCCCCGGCGCCTCAGTCCCAAGCAGATACGCTGGGCTCAGTTTTTCAGCCGGTTCAAATTCCAGCTGAAGTTCATCCAAGGAAAAAAGAATTTCCTGGCAGATGCACTCTCCCGACTACCCCAGGACGCGGAGCCTATCTCCGACGTCGTAGGGACTGTGCTTTCTGACTCCCAATTGAGTTTAGCAGCTGTCATCTGGAGCCATGCTTGGGGACAGCCTTCCCCCCCCTTGCAAACGACTCCGGCGCAGCCCGCCCCGAGCCGCAGGCAACCACAGATGCCAGGTGGGTTACGTACAGATTTTATAACAGCATTAAAATCTGACCCCTGGCTCCTCACCAACCCTAACAAAGTGACTATGGAACAGGACCTCGCCTGGGTGGAGGGAAGGTTATATGCCCCTGACTCACAAAGACCGACTATCCTCAGCAGGTTGCTTGATAGCAAACAGACTGGTCACTTTGGGTTCCTAAAATCCCTCCACCTAACTCGACACCAATTTTGGTGGCCCTCGCTGAGGAAGGACGTCAAAACATATGTGGCGTCCTGCCCTGTGTGTGTGATGGCCAAGCGACCGGCCAGTAAACCCCAGGGGCTGCTGCAGTCCGTGGCTGAACCTTCACACCCTTGGGATGAAATCTCAATGGATTTCATTGTGGATTTACCACCCAGCCAAAAGAAAACAGTCATCTGGGTAGTCAAAGACTACTTCTCAAAACAAGCCCATTTTATCCCCTGTGCCTCGATCCCGTCAGCACAACAGCTGGCAAAACTCTTCCTGGTACACGTGTACTGCCTCCACGGCTGCCCCTCCCACTTGGTGACCGATAGGGGCACACAATTTACCTCGAGGTTTTGGCGGGCTTTTTTGAAACTAATAGGTACCCAGCAAGCCCTGCCAGCCTCCTGGCATCCCCAGATGGACGGATCTACAGAGATCCTTAATGCCACACTGGAACAATTCCTCCACTCCTATATAAATTACCACCAGGACGACTGGGTGGACTTACTCCCGTTTGCAGAGATCACATACAATAATGCAATACATCAAAGCACGGGACAGACCCCCTTTGGGGTGGTGTCGGGTTGGGAATTTGTCCCCATCTCAGAGCTCCTTCAGCCCCCGTCCCCAGCAGTGGCCGCCTGTGACTGGGGTTCAAAACTTGCAGACTCCTGGCCCGTCATCAAGGACGTGCTTAAGGAGGCACAAGCCACATACAAACTGCAGGCGGATAAACACCGGCGCCAACAACCAACTTTTTGGGTAGGGGACCTGGTTTACCTATCCACCAAATTCATTAAATCACCGCAACCATCTAAGAAACTGGCCCCCAAATTTATTGGGCCATTCCAGGTGACACAAATCGTGAACCCAGTCACGGTGCGCTTGGACCTGCCCCATAATTTAAAGCGGCTGCACCCGGTGTTCCACTGCAGCTTACTCAAGCTGGCAAGTGACTCCTCCCGGTGGCACCCACGCACTCCCCCCACCACCAGTTATGATAGACGGACAGCAACATTTTGAGGTCAAGGAGGTACTCGACTCCCGCAAACTGTGGGGCTCCCTCCAATTCCTGGTAAAATGGAAACACTTTCCACACCCTGAGTGGGTCGCTGCCCGAGACATCCAGGCTCCCGAGCTAATCCGCAACTTCCACACCGCATATCCCTCCAAACCCTCAGCTTGATTTTTCTCAAGGGGGGCAGTATGTCATGATCGCCATTGCGATGTTTGCGACATCGCAACGGCTCACATGACAATACAGGGATATAGGTCCTGAGCTGATAAGGCAAGGGCAATAGAAAAACACAAAAAGAAGTTAGGGGTTAAGGAAACTATGTAACGACTGAGTCCGGCAGCCCAGGAAGCAACAATAAAAGGAAACTGACATGAAATTGAATAACAACCGAACAGGCGAGATTTGGAAGGGCACGCCCGGGCTTTCGAGGAATTAGAAGACTGATCGCCCGGCAATGGATCATCACTGCACAGGAAGGTGATCGAGGTGATGCCCGGGGCGCAGGGGGCTGGACGACCTCTCACCTGGCAAGGACAAACTGTTGGGACTCGTGGGGCGCACCTGGGGTAAGGTGGGGTGGAGCGCTGACTGGCGCAGGCTATTTAAATCCCGTTCCGGCGCGCTCCCCTCACTCTCAGCTTTCTAAGGGCATGCATTCTATTCCCAAATAAAACCAGAACCTAAAGTCTACTCTAGCGTCTGTGTTTTTATTGGGTCTCAGGCAGAGCCTGACACGGCATCACTTCCTTCACCCCAGATGGAGATTTACAATTGAGTATCATCAGCATTGTAGATCCAGATGATCATCATCTGGATCTAGTTCAAAAAGTCTGGAGAAAGAAAACAACCATCTGGGCATCTATCACTTAGTGCATTGGTGGACAAGTTGAAGTCCTCAACCCCATTTTTTTTTTTTTTTGAGGCTTTAGGAACCACCCCTGGCTACCACACGATTTCACATCATTATCTCTTTCCCCAACACTGCTGTCCTTGGGCAACCACAACATGTTATGGATGCCCTCAGTCCATCAAAACATTGCCCAGTCTCAACTTGATGAATAAGGAACTGTAGGGGCAAACTGGAACCATTCTGAGGAGAACATCTAATGCTGGATCCTTCTACCTTTTTTTTGCCTTACAGGGATATCCTGTAAGATGTTGGGCTGCCTGAGGCCCCAGGCATTCTGACGGGACTGAAGGTTGATAGGGTGGGATTCAAGATCAGCTACTCTGTATTGATTATTCTGCTTTCCAGTGGAGGAGAAGATTAGGGGAGTTCAGGAGGAACAGCCTAAATGGCACTTTGTACCATCATCGATCATCTGTTGCCCAAGGCACTTTACTGCACAGATCTTGGTATGGAGTGCGCAGGAATCAGTGTGCCTATGGACAACCCACCAGGTTGTTCAGCATTTAAATTATGAAGTGGGGGAGGGCAGGCAAAGAAAGTCCATAATGGCTTTCTTAGCACATGTCTTCCAAAGGCTGCAGGTGGGCTTTTGAGGATAAATTAGAAGGAATTTTCTCCACCACTACCATAACTCAGCCTCTGCAATTGAATTAAAGGATAAATTCCTGGATAAATTCCAGTGACCTACCAACTTTTTAATTATGTGGATGGCTATTGTGCTAAACAATGAAAAAAGCAAGTCTGGCTACTCATCCTATGATGAAAGCTGCACAAAAGGAGGCAACTACCATATCAATTAAACCACTAGAATCAATGAAATGTGCTGGGGATAGCAATAAATATCTGGGTCTGGTTATAGATAGTCTCAGTGATTCATATTGCATTGTTCAGTGATTAACAGCAAAGAAAAAAACAGATGAATGAATGAATGAATGAATGAATGAATGTAAAAGGCACTGAGAGGAGATTCAGCCACTCACTACAACAGACTGCAAATAAAGTCATGTTCTAAAGTTCTTATAAATGACTCGCCATGCCAGAATGATCTACTTTCAGTGGTGTTGCACTGAAGTGGAGTTTCATGGCAGCATTCCCTATGAGCCTTTAAAAAGAAAAATTAAAAAGATTTGTCTGGCTCAGGTATCAAAAATAAATACATTTTATATAGAAGATGAGGCAGAATTGTTCAGAGTTGTCCAGAACATGGGACAAACTACCATGGGTTTAAATTAGAAGGAAGTAACTTCTTAATGGGAAGAATTTCCTAATGGGATTTGCTGTTCAACAATTGGAAGAGACTGCCTTGGGAGGTGGGTGAACTCTACTTTATTAGAGGTTTAAACAAAGGCTGGACAGCCATATGTCAGGGATGCTGTAGTAGTGAGTTCCTGCACAGGGCGAGGGGTTGGACTAGAGAATCTCAAAGGTCCCTTCCAGTTCTTCCATTTGATGATTCCATAATCAGGGGGAGAAAACATAATAGTAAGAGCTATTCCACAATGAAATAGACTGCCCTGGGAGGTGGTAAACTCTCACATTCTATGATGATATGAAATAAAATTTAAAATGGCCAATTCTCACAAATCTCATGAGTTCTGACATTCTCTCAGGTGAAGAATCAAATGATTTAGTATTCGGGTGAGATCTTTCAAGAGTTCATGTTGGGATCACTGAAGTCTTATTAAGGATGTAGTAGTATCACAAAAAGTTCTGCTGTGTTGTTGGTACAGGAACTGAGGCTGGCAAGGAATGAGCTAATTTCTCGGGCTTTAGAGAGTCTTTATGTAAATGTACCTTAACCACTTTTAGGGCCACCAGTGAATTTCCAAGTGTCCCTAAATTTGGAAAGGTGGAAGAGGGAAAAAAAACTAAACAAAACTAGAGTTTAAACGTTGACTTCTTCACATTGCAGCGGGCAATCAACTGTTATGTTTAAAGCTTCATTCTTGTCTGCAATAAAGATTCTAATCTAGACAAGTCATGTCTGGAAGTCTTCTGCCAGCTGTCACTGAGAAACTGAATTAAGGGTTAAATAGCAGGAGACTGGTGATTTACTGCCTAGCCCAGGTGTGAAACCAGGCAATTTGTACTACATGTCTTAAATATCTAGGTCTACATTCATTCCTGTGGCTTATCTGTGTATTTTTGGAGTATTTATTGTAAGACATTTGGGGACTTTCTTTGAAAACAAAGAACAGTGGGAGAACTCAGACTTAGCTAGCAGAAATTTAGGGATTACTGTAATAGTATCTTTAAAAATTGCACCTTGGAAAAGATGAGTTGAGTCCTGATTTGCATCTTCTTTATTAAAAGCAGAGCTGTTGGCTTTTCTTTTTTCCGTTTTTTTCCTCCTATATCCAGTTCAACAACTTTGAGATGAGCCCAGCAAGGACCTTTTACTGTTCTCTACCAATTAGTTGTTTTTATTTGCTCAACTATTCATAGCAACAGTATTTCCACTATGACTGCACAGCAGTGGCATTTATAATGTCATCTTGTATGTATATCAATCGGAGTTAATAATATTGGTTCATGCATTTCTTTGATGGAACTTGTGACCTCTAGACAAGGAAGAAAACAAAGCCAGAGGAATGAAATGTTATATGGAGTAGCACCTGAAATGTTAAAAATTGACAGGTGTTCCTGCTGAACAAGAAAACAAATTGCAAGTGACCTATAGAGCAATCCTAAAGGTAGATTGTTACGATAGCACAAAAATGTCATTTTCTTGGCACAGCTTAGAACATCCACTCCAGCATCTGGCCCACCATGGACAGCACCATAGATAGCAGCAAGCCCCAAAATTGATTATTCCAAGGATGAGAAGCAGTGGCCTCAGATCTACCCATTCCAAAGCTCCCTAACTATTCCCAAAAGGTCCCAAGGTTTCTCCTATTAACTAAAGCACCCTATCACTGACATAAGTAATGCAATTAGCAAATAAGATGTACCTACTTGAAGTGGGAGCAGATTTAGCATGTTGCATTATGGTCAAGCAACAACAACAACGAAGCATGAATTGGTCACACCCAGACAATTAGGCTGTTCCTATATTATGAAATTTCATCAGAGCACAGTAATAGCCAGTGCTGGGGATAATGTATATCCTGGCTGAAGAAGCTGGATGCACAGTTTTGCAAAAACACAACAATCTAGTTTCATGCAGTAAGATCAAAAGAACAAAAGCACTGATGGTTGCCAACCTCCAGTTGGAGATGACACTAAAAGAGGAAGACGATAGTGATTTCCAGGTCAGTAAGGATATATGTGATGGGGAGGGAAAAGACCACTTGTTCTACTGAAGATAAGTCCTATTAAGATCCATCTTCTAATCCAGCATCAGTCAGTAGTTCTAGGAAAGCTGAGGGCAGAGACAAACAAAGTTAGTTTAGCTATTGTTTCTTCAGATTGGAGCTGAAGATTTATCCTGGTATGAAAAAGTATATGGCCCAGAAATATTTTCCAGGATACCAGTTCCGTTTCTCTGTCTCCCTGACAATACAGAACAATGACTGAAGTGTCTCTGTATCAAAAAGGAAGAGGGACCATGTTCTCCATTTATCTCCAAGCTTTACTCTCAGAAATCAAGACAGTGCCTTAGGCTGTCCCTTCATCATGTATTCACAGCATGCTTTTCATGGTGTAGATTACACTGAGAAATCTCAACTGGCCCAAAACCACCGAGTAAGGTCCATGGTCAATCAGAACTTGAACCAGGATCTCCTCAGGGCCAGTTCAGCCCCTTAACCAGGGCATTATATTAACCTATATGCTACATTTATTTGGAATCACTTCTTATTCCATGTCATGGAGATCCAATCTCTTAAGCGTCTTCCATACTGCTATGTATGGTCAGTTTTTTCCCACTATTAACTGTCCAATACAAAAAACATAGGCCAGGGGCATTGGCAAAGATGCTTGGGATATATAGTAGCCAAGCCATCCTGTGTCTCCAGTACTTTCCCCAGATTAGAATTACATCAGTTGAGAGCTGGTATAGTTCACTTCCCTCTGATTGGAATTAGTGGGAAGGAAGGAGTTTAAACAAGACATGAGCAACCTGGTAGACACAGACTTCCAAAGTGCCCACAAGACTTCTTGTCTCACCTGATTTTATTTTTAAAAATCTTATATTTATTAAACATTAAATGGGAAACTGGCATGTTCCAAAGTGCTAGAAATTAGAAATTAGCATATTTATTTACAAGAATGAGAAGCATAACAATAATTTTCTTAGAAAATAAAAAGTGGTGGGTGGCTTTGGTTCAGAAATGTGCCACCTGACCAAATGTAGACATTTTGTGGCATCCATTACACAGCAGTGTTGTAGTGGCAACACAGAAGACCATTGTATTTTGAGGAGTTTAAGTGACATATTTTGATTTTTCTCCTTCACACGAAGAAGCTTAGAGTTTATTTTGAGTTATACGAATGTTTAGCTAGCTTGTTTTTTATTTCTGTTTGAAATGTGGGGGAGAGGACAAAACCCCAAGACTGTTTATGTTAACACTAGCTTATCGGTATAGCTTTTCAGGCTCTTGGATTATATCATAAACAGGTACTCCAGATCCTGGGAACTTTCCAGTCAAGGTCAGATCCTGAAGTTTGTGTACCACGGAAGCAGGGTCACAAGGATTTAGGGCCAGACCTTGATAAAAACCTTAGGATTGTCTTTTGAGTTTGGGAGCTTCTGCACAGACCTGAGTGCTGGCTGCTGTGAAAATTGAGCCACCATGGGGCATCTCCTCTGTCTTTATTAAGGGGCTCCTGACAGCCTGTGGGAGACTGAGTTTCAACTTGCTTGGTAAGTTATGATTTTTCTTTCTTTATGCTATGCTTTTTGTGCTTCTGTTTAATCTGCCTAAACAATGTTTCTGTTTAAATCTGTTTGCTTAAGTTAATAATAAAGCTTAAAATCTCTTTATCCACTAGTGTGCTTATTGCCTCTGGATCTAAAAGAACCAATCGTCTGAGCACCTGATCACTGCTTGGACACTTGGCAAAACAAGTGTGGGGTGGGGTGGGGTGGGGAGGAAGGTGTTGTCAAAAGCTCCAAGACTGTGGAAGGTAAATTGTGATTTCAATTGCCATCTTGCAGATTTTGGCATACACTTCTGTGAAAACTGATGCTGTTACAATCTACCTTGAACATTACAAATATCAGGGAGGGAGGGAGGGAGGGAGGGAGGGAGGGAGGGAGGGAGGAGAATTCATCTCTCCCTCTCACATTGCTGGTAGTAGAAGTTCTCCTTTACAGTTAAATGACATCACGCCATTTCATACCCATTCATATCTCATGCAGATTCTTATGCAGATTCTTGTTTTTGTTGTTTATTCGTATAGTCGCTTCCGACTCTTCGTGACTTCATGGACCAGCCCACGCCAGAGCTTCCTGTCAGTCGTCAACACCCCCAGCTCCCCCAGGGACAAGTCCGTCACCTCTAGAATATCATCCGTCCATCTTTCCCTTGATCGGCCCCTCTTCCTTTTGCCTTCCACTCTCCCTAGCATCAGCATCTTCTCCAGGGTGTCCTGTCTTCTCATTATGTGGCCAAAGTATTTCAGTTTTGCCTTTAATATCATTCCCTCAAGTGAGCAGTCTGGCTTTATTTCCTGAAGGATGGACTGGTTTGATCTTCTGGCAGTCCAAGGCACTCTCAGAATTTTCCTCCAACACCACAGTTCAAAAGCATCGATCTTCCTTCTCTCAGCCTTCCTTATGGTCCAGCTCTCGCAGCCATATGTTACTACGGGGAACACCATTGCTTTAACTATGCGGACCTTTGTTGTCAGTGTGATGTCTCTGCTCTTAACTATTTTATTGAGATTTGTCATTGCTCTTCTCCCAAGGATTAAGCGTCTTCTGATTTCCTGACTGCAGTCAGCATCTGCAGTAATCTTCGCACCTAGAAATACAAAGTCTTTCGCTGCTTCTACATTTTCTCCCTCTATTTGCCAGTTATCAATCAAGCTGGTTGCCATACGGTATAAATCCCCTTTCTTGCAGGTGTTCAGGATCCTTAGCAAAAAAGGATTGCTCCACTTACTCAGAAGCACTCAGCCGTAGATCTGTTTAAGAAACAATTGAAACACCCTATTTAACATCCATGCCAAATATAGATCCACTGATAGTGTTGGGGTGCTTGTGTGGAGTGATGGAACATGATCACTTCATCGTTCAAATGCCATGACTTACATATTTGCATTAGATACCAGGATGCATACCAGGACTTACCATATTTGCATTAGATAATGGTGGTGTGTCATTTTGGAATCATTGTGCTTCGCTGTAAACACTGTTGCTCTTGGTCCATTTATCAGCCAAGTACTCTGAGTAGAAGTACTGAATAAATAAAAATGGCAATAAAACCACCACTTTTTCTGGTATGCATTTGCCCCATGATAGTTTTAATAAATTTAGATTGTTTTACCAAAGTTCATACAGCAGATCCAAATTGTTATGAGCCCTGATCCTGCTGCAATTTCCCAATTTTTGCATCTGTTACTGCAGTCAAATCAAGTCTGAAAGTTATATGGACCCCTTGGCAATAAAAAAAAATCATAACTGAAAATTGTTTGGAAATTTATAGCAGAGAAAATATACCAAAGGCATTTGGTCAACTGGTCTCTGGGTGGCTCATGTATTTGAAGTTCTACTCTACTACTTTTACTCAGTAAAATTATTTATTATATCACATGGGGGGATTTTTCAAGGGCTTTCTGGAAAATTGCTATTATTGATAATCATATGAAAATAAAATACAGGACAAAACAGATCTGCAAAGGACTTGCAATGTTTTCACTATGATGATGGAATTAAAGGGTCATTATTTGGAGCTGCAATAGTGCAGACTGGAGAAGTAGAGGTCAGGAAAGTGTTAACTACATGTGATGCTAATTATATCCCTTGAAATCACCTTGTTGCATTATCTTTTTAAAAATAAATTCACAGTTTTCCCTCTCCCCCCCCCCCCCCCCGGAACTGCATTAATAAGGTAGGAACAATCCAGGTCTTCCTGATCAGCTCCTTGCAACAGACCAATCCTCAAAACTCAGAGTTCCTTCGCCCTCTGGCTGTGAGGTCTGTGAAGGTTCCTCAGATGCCTTTTTTTTCTGCCTTGTGGTCAACCAAAGTAATGATAGGATGGAGGTGGGGGCTTGGCTGAGCCACCATGAGAGGCAGTTGGCAGGCTATCCAGCACTCACCTGGATAGGTATGTCCATCCCTAACACTACATCATGTGTGAGTCCCTTGACCACCCCAAATGTGGCATTGATTTTCTGGCCCTTTACCCACAGCTCCTGATCTACTACAGGAATTTTCCTTCTGACCCCAAAGATGCTTCTAATGATTGTTTTTCCCTTAGGGACAAATGTTCCCACTAAGGACTCTCTTCTCAGGGACATGTGGCTCCCTGGGTGGTGTCTGATCCTAGCTGGGCCTATGCCCAGGGATACTTCAGTTCCCTGAGGCCTTGCAAAACTGGCTGTCTGCATCTCTTTTTTGTAGCACATTTTGCCCACATATTTAGACTTCATGTATTTGAAACATATGATGGGGGCTACCCTGCTTGAATTTCCTTTCGGTTCCTCAGGGGAACCCCTTAAGACCTCCCCTTTCTGAGAAGAGAACCCTTTCTACTTTTGGGGGGAGGTGGGGGCTAGCCTAACTGCCTCTTCCCCAATTTCTGGCTGGTGCTCCTGCACCCAGAAACAAATGGGCCTGAGTAGGATCAATATGAACTATTCTACCACTCCTAGTTAGACATGCACAGTTCTGTCTGGCACATCAAGTTGTCACCAGTTGTCTGGCAGCTGTGTCCTCTAGAATGGTCCAGGTTTCATGAAAGCCTTGATTCACATTGAACACATGGTCTTGGAACCTCTGCCTATAGACCTGAGGGATTATCTCAAAGTGCTGGAGAATCGCCTCCTTCACTGCATTATAATGCCCAGCTTGAGCCACTGGCATCTGCATGAATAGCCAAAGGGCACCCCAAGCCAAGCATGGGGCTAATCTAGCCATTCAACATTTTTTTGGCCAGCTCTGTGTTCTAGCCACCTGCTCAACCATTGCTACGTAATCCTGTGCGCTCTCATCTACCCCTATCCTATGCAACTTCACAGGCACAGATGTGGCCTCAGCCCCCAGATCTTCCTTCTCTGACTCTTCCTCCCAGCTCTCTCTCCCCCATCCTTCCTATCTCCTTGCTGTTTCAGCTTTTGCAAGAGTTGCTTGAAAAATCTCTCCTGGCTTTCTATTTTCCTCTTCCATTTCCTTCTCTCCAGCTCAAACTCCTCCCAGGACTCACTCACCACTCTCTCCCATTACACCTCTCCTCTCAGTGAGACATCACCATGGCCCACACAGCCTCTACCATCTCCTGCATGGCCTGCATTTGGTCTTCCATCTCCCCCTTGGAAACCACCAACTGTCTTAGTAAGCCTTTAGTGATCAGCCTGTTTGGATTCAGTAGCTGGGCAAGCACCTCCTCCTTCTGACTCATTCGCTGCCTGTGTACACAACTGCCCTAAGGCAGAACCAGCCCACGCTGAGTGCCATTAATCTGTCTAGTGTGATGAGGCCTTTCTCAGTCATGACAAAAATTGCAGCTCCTGTTTGGCAATTTGCAGTTAGGCTCCTCAAGAAGCTACTGTGCATGTGTGAATCAGCCCCACAGATGACCTGAAGGAAGCACTGCATGTCACATGCCACACAGGGTCCAGGGCCCCCTTCTCCTCAAAACTCCATGTATTCATCTTATGTGAGCATTTTCCAAAGACTTCAGGTAGCTGACAGTACAATGAAAGTGATGATAGTAACTAATAATAGTATAGTACTAATAATAACTGAAATCAATAACTTCAATAACTGAAATCATGAAAAGCAACTCAGGTTCACCATTTGTACCATCTGTGCTGAAAGCTCATCAGGCCAGCTTACCACCATGAGAAGGGGCACCTCATATCTTGGTGGCAAGGTGTTCTATATTGTGGGGGCTGCTACCAAGAAGGGACTCCTATTGGTATCCCTCCTTTTTCCTTACAAGGGACGGTGACCTTACGTTCACCAAGGCAGTAGTTCTCCTCCTTTCTCCATGGCTGGTACTAGTCAATGCTAGTGGAGGAGGAGATGTCCAGCCCTAGGCCCCTACTAAGTGGGATGCCTCAGGGCTCCCTCCCCTCCTATTTAACATCTATATGAAGCTGCTGGGAGAGGTCATCTGCCGGTATGGGGTTCAGTATCATCAGTATGCTGATGATACCCAATTATACATCTCTACCATGCTGGGAGGCTGTAAGGGCCTGGACGGGGAGAAACTGGCTGCAACTCAACCCTAGCAAGATGAAGTGGTTGTGGGTTTTTGCCCCCTGCCCCAGGGTCGGGAGAGTTGACATCTTTGACTCTGGACAGGGTTACACTCCCCTGCACAGATCTGGTGCACAATTTGGGGCTCCTCTCAGACTCACAGCTCCTGCTGGAGAGCAGGTGGCAGTCATGGCTAGGGGGGCCTTTGCACAAATCCATCTTGTGAGCCAATTGTGCACATTCCTGGATCAGGGAGGCTTGTTCACAATCACCCATGCCTTAATCACCTCCTGTTTGGATTACTGCAATGCACTCCACATGGGGCTGCCCTTGAAGATGATCTGGAGGCTGCAACTGGTCCAGAATGCAGCTGCACTGGCTTCCAGTGCTTTCCAGGTGCAATCCAAGGTGCTGGTTATCACCTTTAAAGCCCTACTTGGCATGGGGCCAGGTTACTTGCAGGACCACCTCTCCCTGAGGTTATCTATCCACCCTACTAGGTTAAATAGGGTGACCATGTTCCAGGTCCCCTCCCTTAAATGTTGCCATCTGATGGGAGATCAGAGATGCGCCTTCTTGGTGGCCACCCCAGCCCTTTGGAACAGCCTCCCACCTGAGATCCAAGGGATCCCTACCCTTTTATCCTTCTGGAGGGCTGTGAAGACTTGGCTCTTCCCCCAAGCATTGGGCTAGGATGCGGGTTGAGCTGCGAGGATGATCGGTCTGGCACCTGGAGGGAAGGGTACTTTTGTTTTTAACTATGTTTTTTATGGATTGTTGTGAGCCACCTAGAGTCATCATATGAGATAGGTGGCCTTATAAGTCCTATAAATACATACATACATACATCCTCAGCAGCTTCCTTTAGAGTGAACACACAAGATGGGTTGAATCTGAGTTGAAGCTTATCATCATCCAACAAAAAAGTGTATACTTATCCTTACAATAAGTGCAATAATTCACTTACTTTTAACTGGGGTACACTGTGGAAGCTATTAGATAGTGAGAACCTCCAGCCCAGGACCAGATGCTGCACAGCAGGGCTAGTCATTTCATCAGCTAACACAACAGGAATGCAGCCTATAATACTGTAGTTTTCCAATACAGTAATCCAGCTCTCAAGCCTCAAAAGTCTTGTAGTATTCTTGCCATAATGTTCTGCTTGTAAGCTTCCTAAATGCATCTACTGTTTCAGCAGGCTTGTCTTTTGTTCATATGAGGATTGCGTGCACAAAGCAGTTATTTGATGCCACCGTAGGAAGACTTCCAGCATTTCTTATCAATGGCCATGTTTACCAAAGGAGCTGTGGATGGAAGTACTGAAACCACTGGAGTTTCCTAAGTTGCCCAACCCCAAGTTAAAAGGTTTGCCAGTGTGGTGAGAACACCACAACACATTTTTTAGTATATTTTCACAAACTATGCTATTCTACCATGGATCTCTTGGGAGCAAATTTCAGTGTTCCACTCCCAGTGGATCTCCAGTGGCAGAAACATTGGTCAGAATGCTGTCCTGTTAATGTTTATCCTTCCCTGAAAAAAAAGAAATATCCACGCTGGAGGCTGACAGTTGTTGCCTGGCTTTCTAAAATGTGAGGCATACCAAGCAGTTTCTTCTTTAATTTGATGTTGGGTGGTCATTACATGGATACCGCAGAGAAACAACGGGGAAAACACCACTTTAGTATAAATGGAAGCCACAGCATCTATTTTAGAATGTAATAGCATGCTCATCCATTGCAGATGTGATCTCACAATTTTTCTATCTATTTTCAATTTTTTTAAAAAAACTCAGTTCAAAAATTTGCTAAATCAGGTATCTGCCTAAAAACAGAGACTTATACTAGACCAGTCATCCCTCTTGTGTAAAGTGTTCTTCCAATTACAGCACCTCATTTATGGAACTTGCTCCTCAAAAATATTTTCCTATCTATGATTTTTCTTTTCCCAAAGCAAATACTCATATGCTTTAAGATCTCACCTTATGTTATTGCTACATTGTCCCTATTTTTAATATTTTAGATTGTTGATGGAAGTCCTCCTCCTCCTCCTCCCCCCACTTTGACTTCTACTTCTACTCCTGGGAGCCAACTGGAGACCTCTAACTTAAGCTGAAAGTGTTAAATATTAAATATAAAAAAAGAAAATATACTTTCCTTTAAGCTTAGCAATACAATTTGGGAACTCATCTCAGTTAAAACAATGCAATCAGTGATATAGGTCACTGAGTAAATCATGCATCTACAATAATCTTTTTATTAGCAAATAAAAACCCCATATCCTTGATTAGATTGCTGCTATCATATACATTTCTTTTTAAAAAGGGGGGGGAGGGGTTGCATCTCTGAAAGATAACCCTATCATGAGTAATGATCTTGACATATATATAAAATCCTGCTGAAGTTCCTAGTTTTGCATCCTCCCAAATCTCTGAAATTTAAGCCATGAGTTTATAAAGTATGAACAAATAAGAGCTTTAGAGCCCAAATAACTGATTAAAATCAACACGGATGCATGGGAGAAACAAATATGAGCATCAGAACCCAAGAAGGGCTACATAGCTTGCAAACAATGTATCATATGAGAAATCATTATTTCTTCAGAAAAGGAGAGAGAACCAGGTATTATAATCCAAAGAGAAATTAACTACTACTAAAAAAATAATCCTGCAGTATTTTTATTCTAATGAAACATTCAGGGAAGGAATGCATCTCAGCATGTTTTGTTTTTTTTCCCCTGCCACGTCCTGTGCAAAAGCAGCCTATGCATTACTTTATTTTTTGTAATCATCAAGATGTTTTTCAGAGTTCCACATCTTGCAAAAGCAAACTAACAGTCCAGTACTAAAAACTGCTATTCTGCCTGAGATGTACCAGAATCACAGAATATAGTAGCTTCACAGGTTGGTACCTCTTGCAGGATGTTAGGCAGATGACCATGTGTTTATATCTGTGCATGGTTAATGGCTCCCTAAATGGGGATCGTACAACAGAACATGCTTACTGGGGGGCAAGGAGAAGATCAGCAGTTGATTACTGGATTGTATCATGTAATCTCCTAAATGCCCTACAGTAGATGGAGGTAGATACATGATTACGAAGTGAACACCACCCCCTAATACTGGGAATCAGTAACAACAGAAACAGTGTATGGCCAAGTACTGGAAAACAACGACACAGAGGTATGAATTAGTAGGAATGAAAGCAGTGCAAAAGCAGTCTTAATTTTTTTTTTAACCTACCTATGATGGACATTGCAAATTTTGATCATGGTGGTCCTGGTGGCCCTGGCTGAAACTGAGACAATGTCCAAAATAAGTAAGTGACGTGTTCAGAAAACTAAGGGGAATGTTTATCTGAAGCAACAGTGAAGTCTGAACCACAGGGAACCCTCTTCCATTCTTGTTGAACTCATCCTCTTTTCCCCAGATGTCCATATATGGATATATCCAATTTGAAGGAATTAGCGCACAAATACTGTTGGTATCTAGAAGGATGGAGCTTGGAAAGTGAACTCTCCTTCATTTTTAATTCAAAATTGGTCCATCCCTCCCAATTAATTCTTTCTCCCTTAGTCTCCTTTTCCTATCTTAACAAATTTAGAAGACAGTGACTGACAATCCTTTTTGATAAGGAGAATGCTACTCCTTATCAAATGAAATAAATTATTATTACTCTTTATATATTCAGCCTAAGTACTCAGAATGTTCACTAGCTCCAGCCATAATGTTCCCATGTTGAACTAGAATATTGAAAAGGAGATTGCAATTGTGTTCAAATGAATGGAGCTACATTCCAGTAAATGTTTAGGAATCTAACCCAATCTTGATTCCCTATTGCATGCAAGAATGTATTCAGCAGGATATTTTTTTTTTTCATAATCTCCAGTTCAGTATGAGGAAGCTGGCAGTAAAATGAAGAGCTGTCTCTTCCATGATTAGATTTCTGAAAAACTCATAGAGATACAAAGATAGGTTTTCATCCCCTTGGAAAAGGATGGGACAGGACCTGGGAAGCAAACCAAGTCATATATTTCATGTACTCTTTTATTTGCATGTTGCAATATTACTGAGAGCCTGAACTAGTTCTTTCTATAGTTTGAAAATCCACATGAAAATTTCTTAGTACTATTCAGTACTATTCCTGAACCTCTAGGAAATGATCAGTACCAAAAATGGATCACTATCACCATAGCAACATGCTTTGGATTTTTTTCCCCTTTTTCCATTCTATTCTAAAATGTAGCAAAAAGTGAGGGTGATTAGGCTTCTGTTTTCAAATTCCTACACTGCTACATTACATACAGAGATACCGATCACACTATTCCCTTTCTGGTAAGCAGTATTATACAAAACACAGAAAGAGTAAGAAGTAGTTCACCCTGAAATGAAAGGCATGGAGAGAAGAAAAGGCATTCTAGCTTAATCTAGTTTACTGCAACATCGTTCATTGTACCTCTAAATATTCTTGTAAATCATCCTTGCTTCCTTCAGGTTCATATACAGCTTCAGTCCGAATGGTATATACCAGTATTTCTCAGCCTTGGAAACTTGAAGATCTGTGGACTTCAACTCCCCAAATTGGATGGGGAATTCTGGGAGTTGAAGTCCACACATCTTCAAGTTGCCAAGGTTGAGAAACACTGGTATACACAGTCCAGCTTCCCTTAAGCTCTTAAATTAGAAAAAATACAGATGTTATATGTGACAGGCCCCCGTGTATTTGGGTTTTACTCAGTTTCTACTACTCCTCTTGGAAGGGGGGAATTTCTCTATTTTTATACAGTGTATATCCTGTATGATGTTTTCAGTTACACTGACTACCAGGAGACGGGTATTGTCATGGTTCCTGTTCCAATGTTCCTCTAACATCATAACCAGTTCCCGTGCCATGATGATGCTGACACGTGTTGCTGGGCAGGAGGGAGCTGCTGCTGTTAGTTCGTACCAGGCAGGAAGGCTGATGATGCGAGTGCAAAGGAATTTATGTCTGGACTAAAGTTGCCTGGCCAAGGTTGTTACCTGAAGATTGCCAGCAACCGTCTTGAACACCTGCAGAGGAATGGAATTATACTGACAGTGGGGGGAGGGGTCTGGGATTGCTTGTGGTTTAATTGGGAGAAATCCTGCGCTTTTGGTATTCTCAGCTTTGTCTCTGATCCTGCATACTATTCACCATTAAACTGGATTTCCATAGAACTCTATGTGAGTCTGGTTGTTGATCTGAATAGGCAGTCATTACAGGTACTATGTGACGAGTTTTGTCCTATCTGGCACTTGGGAGAATCAGAGTTGTAGGACAAAACCAGTCATATAGTGTCTGCTTCCTGGTGGTCAATATAACTGGATTCACAGCTTCAAAAACTGTCTAAAAACTTTTTGAAGACCTTATCAACTCCATCCAGCTATGATTTTCGCCATCTTCCCCATCGTCTTAACCCGTTCATTCTTGGGTTGAACTGTCAACCCCAGTTGCCAGACCAGGCAATCAACTCTGTAGGAAGACTAAACTATACTTTACTGACATAGGCTATAATAACAGAACCTCGGAAGTCTGATTTTGCTTTACCTCCCCTCCTTCTTACACTGCAGTGAACCAGGGAGGTGTTGGCCTGAACCTCTTCCATATGTTAACTTGCTTCCCAGGGTGTAAAGAATGTTTTAGCCCTCTTTGCCTGAGTAATGGGGTCTTGCATATTTCTATCAAGGTCATTTCCCTTACTCTCTACAATGACCTTCCCCTTTTTTAATTTTTATTTTATTTTGTTGTTGTTGTTGTTAAATTCTTGTTAATTTATTTTATTCCTGGAGAAAATCTATCTGTATGATCACTAAGAGTTGACACTGACTTGATGGCACATAATTAATCAATCAATCAATCAAATTATCTTTATATGGCCAAGCTGCTTTAGGTTACTTCTTTTGTGTTGGTCATTCATTTTTGCAATCAATCTGCATTTCTTCAGCATTCATTCCTGAGCTTGTCTCTTCTCCCTTTATCATACACTTCTTAAGCACCTCATTCCCACTGCTTTTAACTTGCTTTGATGTTTCTTCCAACTTTGCAGTTCTCACTTCCATATAACAATTAAGCAGAAATGCACTTTTACACAGTTGTACATGGTTTTGCTTCTTTTAACATTCATTCCTCACAGTAAGCCAAATATTCCCCACTGATTTTCTACAGACTCTACACATCTTATTATTTCTCCATCCATTCCCCATCTTTCATAAACTTTGCTTCCAGTGGCAGACCTTGGCAACAAATCCTAGAAACTGGACTCAGCCTAGCTTAACTCTCCTCTGCAAGGTACACAAATTCATCTATTTGCTCTAACTTTTTACCATTTTTAATATGATTTGCAATTTTTCACTCCGTTTTCCCTGTCAAATGCCTTGATCTTCAACACACTAAATTTCAGAAGCATGCTCTTGTTGCATCATACACTCTATTAACAATGACTGCAAATTATTTGGGTTCTCAGCCAATATCTGCATACAAAACTACAGAGACATTCACAACTTCAGCCAATAGCATATGTATTCTTAAATAATTATCCATCAATACTTAAACAACCAAGGAACATCACAACTCCTTATCTAACTCCCTGGTGCTAGACCACGCACTAAGCATTCATCATATACCGTTCTTATCACATTTAGCAACCGAATTTCAACTCTAGATTCACATAGCATATTCCCTAATTTAAGCCTATACATTTTATTGTATGCTTTCACTAAATCAACAAACATACAGTATAATAACATTTCTCACATTCAAACACTCCTGAATGGCCTGCTGATGAGTCACTTTTTATCGTTACCTCTCATACTTTTACAATCAGGTTTCTGCCAAATACCTTCTGAAGCAAAAAAAAAAAAGCTAAATTCTTTTATCATAATTACCTACTTAAAGGTGTTTTAGCTGTCCTTCAACCAATTAATAATCATTCATTGGATTTTAAAAGAATTCTATTTCTAACAAAAACTTTCTGTACCGTAGATATTGAAAGAAATGTAAATAAATAAATAAATGCATGAATGTGTTTGTGCATCATTTAATAAATTAAAATGAGTGTTCTTCATTAGAAGGAAAGATCACTCTTAATGTTTTGTTTTTCATTCTCGCTTACACTAAGAAGCTTCAAAGATCGAGAAATGACTCCTTCTTTTTTAAAATTTAGTTCCCCCCTGGTTCATCAAATAACGCTTTGGCTGTTTATCCTAGTAATTAAACTATGGAGCCCTTTAAGCATTTCCCTTCTCTATTAGAAGTTAAAACCAGTAACTAATATGCATATCATATGTTAGGTAGGAGGTGTGGTTGCCACCAAAAATTGGTTCCTCTGGCAGGAGCTCAATTAACACATTCAGTCTTGTAGTTTTTTGAGCTGCTTTGGATATGGTTCACAATTTCTTAAGCTGCTCCACATATGGTTTCACTCTCTCACACAGGAAGTTCACATGCACAGATCAGAAAGCAGAACATAAGAGGATCCTGCTGGATCTGACCAAAGGCCCATCTAGTTTTGCATTCTGTTTATTGCTATCAGGAGCAATCTTGAAGTAGTAGTTGACTGTAAAGTGAATATGAGTCAGCAGTATGGTGTGGCTGCAAACCATAAAAATCCAACTTAGGGTGCACCAACAGAAGTTAAATTTCTAATTCATGAGAAGTAATCATTCAACATTATTCTGCAACATGTAAGTCCCACTTTAAGTATTGTTTGCCATTCTTGATGCAACATTTTGAGAAGGATTCAGAGAAACAGGAACACTTTCAGAGAAGAGGAGCAAGGATGATTGAGGGATTAACAACTAAGTCCTATAAAAGAGATAGAAGGAACTAGGAATATTGAGAAGAAAGATTGGAGGGACTATCATAGTACTGTTCAGTTCTTTGAAGTATGAATGTCATACAAAAGAAAATCCAGAACTCTCCCAAAGAACAGAGTACAGGACCCAAAATTTGGATTCAAGTTACAGAGAGGCAAATTCCAGTTGAATTTGAGAAAAAACTGTGGCTAAGAAATGGAATACTGTGAAGGCCAGCTGAGACACAGAAGAGTCTGATGAAGGAAGCTGTTCAAAGTGCCCTGGAAGAATGCCAACCTTAGGGGGAGCCTAGCACTCAGGCACCTGAGGCTGAAATGGCCAATGGACTTTCGGGATAGCTGTAGGCAGCAGAAGATGAGGGGCTTGGTCTGGGACCTCCTCCCAGCCCTAGAGGATTCAGAGCCAAGCACAGAGCAGAACAGAGGAGATCTGCATGGCTCCACACACAGCAAGGGTGTCCCCACCTTTGATTGCCTGTACTTAGTATGAGTTCCATTTAAGAGCCATCATCACACAGCAGTTCTCCATTGAAAACAAATGCTCCACTTGCCAGAAGTCCATGCATTTGCATTCTGAACTTGTTGCCTGAGAAAGCTCTGCTCCTTGGAACCAGGACTGGCTGATGATGGTGTTTGGGCTCTTGGATCTCAGACTGTGACCGGACAATGTTCTTACCCACTGCTTTGGACCGTGGCTCCTGGAAGTCATACAGGTGAGGTTGCATCTTGGTTTGGAACTTTGCTGCACACGTGTGCACTGGCACACATGGCTTGCCTGCCCTATCCACATTAATAAAACTCAGAAATAAAGCCTCCACAACCTAACTGCTGTGTCTTTGTGTGTGTTTGGCCTAGAAAAGGACAGATACAACAGGTATAAGCCAGACTGGGAGGTGGCAGATACTCCCAGAAGGACATGGCAGGCTGCTTTCTTATAGCTGCTAAAAAAACTGCATGGCTATTTGGTTGTAGCTATGGCTATGTAGTCACCAGGTGTTGAATGGAACTCAGGGACACCTTTGTATTTCCACAACAGGCTTTCTTTCATTGGATGAGTTAAAGTGCAGACTAGTTAGACATCTGATGGGGATGCTGTTTTACAGATTTCTGCACTGAATAGGGATTGGATTCAATGGCATAAACAGGCCTTCGTAAATCTGCGTTATGACTCTAGGAAATTTACAAAGATTTACTCTAGGAAATTTACAAAGATTTACAAAATTTACAAAGATACAAAGATAGCATCTTCCGATTATTCTATAGTTTTTGATATCTAACAAAATGATGCAGCTGATCCTTGCAATATACCCTTCAAAGGTTGCATCTACTGATACATTTACCATGAGATTTTAACTCATGTCCTATAACCACATCCTACAGCAGCAAACACTATAATCTGTGTTTTTTAAAACTACCTCTACAAATAGATTAGCACAGAAAAATTATATTCAGAAGTTATAATAAGGATTAAACTAAGACAGCACAACCTGAGTGTCCCATGGCCACATGTAATCCACAACAGGCTTTGACTTGGCCTCCAATCTTCAAAAGATTGTATATTTTTAATATGATAGAAGAGGAAAATTATTCAGTGCATGGAAAGCAAATCATACAAGATCTGCTTTAGATTATGAATTCAGTGAGTTGCAATTACATTGATTCAATTAGTAAAAAAGTATGTGCGTGTGCATGTGTGTGTGAGGTTCTTTGCAGAGAGGGTCCAACAAACTCAAGATAGTGAATTTTGCAATTGAAGCTCTGCCTCTTTTTTCTACGTGTGTTGCACAATGCACAGTAAAAAGTTGTGGGGCTTCAATTGCATGGTCATGGCCCACATCTTGACTTTTGTGATCCTACCTTCAGACACTCCAATGTCTGTGTGTACCAGCATAGAATTCCAGTATATGCTGAATTCATTCCAAGGCATCCAATTTGATCTGTCAATTTGATTTAAAAATCCATTTCAAAGATTTGGTTCCAGTCAAATCATCTTCAAACACAAGATGATTTGATCTTCAAACAGCCCTGGTCATCATATTAACTGCATTTAATTAATATGTTTTAATTAAATTGGGATGTAAATTGAATTAGATTAAATCAATTTTTTTTTTCATCCTGGCACTTCTTTCTTCTTGAAATGTGATCTCCTGCCATTCTACTTAATATTTAAGTGTAGCCCTTGGTCCAGGCATACTGTAGGCAACATCCCTTTCATTCATGTATATGGCTTCATACATGCATATGATGCCTTGCTCTGAAAAATATTGTGCTGTCCTGAGTTAAATTCAGCACTAGAGTTCAGGGCTGGGACCCCCCCAGAAGTTGTAGTTGTATGTGCAAAGTCTTCCTTAACACAAACCTTCTCATTGTGCACCCAGAACCTACAGGAGAAATCACACAATGTTGTCTATTAGAAAAATAGCAAATGGACAAGTGTGACATAGAACGAGGGCCGAAGTACAGTCACCCACAATTTCTTACCTGGTTAAATAGTGACATGGAAAAAAGGACTCACCTCCAGGAAATGAGGCAAGGGCCATGAAATGTGAGGGATTTGGTTGGGGAGATGGGGCTTATCACAAGGGGCGGGGGGAGAGATGCATGTAAAAGAAGGTGCAGAAGTTAAATTGTGCTGTCACAGCTGTCATCTTGACATTTTTACCCCCCCACACCTTTTTTTTTTTACCATGGACTCCCTCACTTCTAGTCTATGCTTGCCTGTTAAATTTAACTCTGTTGTCTGAATACAGCTCAGAGAAGGTAAGAACCTTCATTTCCCATCAGCTCTCACTTCACTAGGAAAAGGATTTAACCGTCAGTAGCCTGGGAAAAAAAAGCTCCATCTTTAGTTTGAAAGGAGCTGTTCCATTCTTTGTCACTCTGGAATCTGTCACTTCACTCTGCTGCCTAGGTAGACCAGCCATTGCTCTGCAATAATCCCAGGGGGTAATAGAGAAACTGTAGCTGCTGACTCTTCTGGTTTTTCAACAACAATCTTGCCTGCCCCTGAAGTCTGTAGGTGTGTATCTTATTTGACAAGTGAGGACTCCCCTGTTCTCCTTGTCTCCCTTGTCTTCAAATGAACACTTCAAAGCCTGGAGTCTTTGACAGGAAATATTCCATAAACAATGAGTCAGCCTTCACTGTTGGTGACAGCAGAAATGCATACTCTCCAGGATGGGTTTCCATTCAGTTTGTCAAGAAAGTGCAACAGTATTAACGTGCTGCCCTCAGCATGTCACTTAAATCCATATATGACTATATAAAGATACAGAGCTGAACAGCCTTCCCCAAGCTAGTGCCTTCCAGGTTCATTGCAATCACGAGTCCCAGAATTTTCAGCGAGGTGGTGGGCTGGAGATTCTAGAAGCTGTGGTCCCAAACCAGATGGAAGGCATCAGATTCCTTACAATGACAATTGCAATACAGTTTCCGAATTCATTGCCCTCACAATCCCCAGAATTCAGTGCCATCACAGTCCCCAGAACCAATCTGGCAGGAGGGCAACAGGCTCAAGAGGGTTGAATTAAATAGGTGGTGGAAGATTAGATTATTGGAGTTACCTGAAGCATCTCAGTGCTTCAGACTGATAATGGTGGTGCTGAAAATGATTTTTTAAAAATTATATTTACATTCCACCTTTACTCCCGGAGCTCAAAGCAGCATGCATTTCTCCCAGAGACATTCATTTTATCCTCACAGGGTCCCGTGAAGCAGGTCTGATTACAAACTGGTATCTGGCCTACACTCATACTTTGCCTAGTTCACACAACACAGTAAACCTTAATCCCAGGATAAGAAATTATAATTGCTCTGAAGTCCTTGGTGCTCTCTGAGCTTGGTTGTTTGCTTGCAGACATTTCATTACCCAACTAGGTAACATCATCAGTTGCCAACCAAAACAACCAAGCTGAGAGAGCACCAAGGACTCCACAGTTCAACCCTGAACTACAGAGATTCTCATCTATTGGAACTATAATTGCTCTGTTCATGTAACATGCGAAAGATACTCTACTTCAAACCAAGCTCATCTCCTGTTGACCTTATGGATATGTCCATGAAACTTTCTTCAAAGTTGGATGGAAGTGGTTTGCTATTGCCTTCTTCAGGGATGTTCTTGACTTCCCAGCTTAGCCTACAGCTTTGAGATTTTCTGGTTCTCCCATTCATAGGCTGACCACATGTCCCATTTTGAACAGGACAGTCCCGTTTTTTTAACATTTCCTGACCATCCCGTCATTTTAATGTAAAAGTCAATTTTGTCCCATTTTTTAAAAAACGTTAGAGCCATTATTGGGAAAAGTGGGAAAAAATTGAAATTGAAATTGAAAAGGAGGCTGACTTGGCAGTAGTTCTCAATCCGGTGAGAAACCTAGAGCAGGAATGCAGGAACAGCTGATTAGCGGTGAGCAAAAGGAAGAGTCGCTGCCGCCAATCAGCGCAGTGGAAGACGGTCAGAAAAGGGCGCCCAGGGGAAAAGAAGCCAATTGGCTCTCAGGCCAAAACGGTGGGAAGAAAATAAAATAAAAGGGCGTGCCAGAGAGGAACAGGTTGTTGGGGACAACAGTTCACTAGACTCCTCCATTCCTGTCCTCCCGTCCCAGCTCACCACTGCCCTCAGCCCTCCACTTCTCCAGCCTCCTTCCACCTTTGTTCCTGTCCTCCCATCCCAGCCCGCCACCGCCCTCAGCCCTCCTGCAACCTCTCTGCCCAAAGCCACCCCTGCACCAGCCTCTCCAGACCCAACCATTGCTGCACCTCCCCCTCCTGCACCTTCCCAGCAAGGACCAGCAAATGGATCTTAAAAACTCTTTAAAACCTTTTTTATTGTCTTACTTTTTCATGAATATGGAATACTACATAATATTACATAAGTTTAACCCCGTCCCATTTTGCGATCCCAATGTCCCATTTTTGTCTCAAGGAAATATGGTCAGCCTACCCATTCACGTATATCCAGGTCTGTTCCTGCTCAGCTTTGCAAGATCAGCCAAGTCAGCTAGGCATTGTCTTCTAACACTGTATACCCAAACAATGGCCTCTCCTCCTTCCTCCTTCCTCCTTCCTCCTCTAAGAAAAATAAGGAATTTAAACTGAGGAAGAAATACATGCTATGAAGCCA
This sequence comes from Candoia aspera, assembly GCF_035149785.1. Classification (NCBI taxonomy): domain Eukaryota; kingdom Metazoa; phylum Chordata; class Lepidosauria; order Squamata; family Candoiidae; genus Candoia; species Candoia aspera. Next base: position 10,650,315 of record NC_086155.1, on the reverse strand, counting down.
TGAGGATTAATAAGTAGTATCAAGAGCAACTCTTTTCTTAGCCAGGCAGAGGATGAGAGGCCAGCTCAATACCCAGTTTCAGGATGCTGCTTTGGAGACAAATAGCCCCTACAGGCAACAGGAGACTTTCCCCTCATTATACTGCTTTAAGTGGCTAATGTATGGCTTCAGGCTGGATTGTTCAGCTTTAAAAAGCAAAATCACCATGATAGAGAAAGATTGATTAAGACAGGGAGCCAGGACATGACAATTTCATGGGGAGCATCCTGGATTTCGCCGCAATATATGAGGCAATTAGTATATGTTCCTGGATAGAAGATAACAAAGGCATTTTCTCTACGAACCGATTCCTAGGTTTTTGCAGTGGATATGGGTGTGTGAGAGCACTAGTGTGTGTGTGTGCATGTTTTATCAGCTGAGGTTCAGTACTACTGCCTGCCCTGCTTTAATGGCCCATGTCATTAATCTGCGCAGCCAACTTCCAACTCTGCACTCGCTTCTCTGACAGCCTTCCCCCCCATAAATATCTCCACTTGTGCACCACTGCACAGAACTCTGTAAATCACTTTGACTGTTCTGCCCACCCTGAAATCCAGCTCTTAGGATCCAAAGGACAAACAAGAGATGCACAGAAGTTGACTAGCTTGAGAAATGGTGACATATGAAAGAAGACTCTCCCTTTCCCTCCCCCACCCCCCAAGGCACACGCTAAGTGGGAAAGGGATGTGTCTGGGGGAGGAAGATCAGTTCAGCTTCAAAGTGTCACCAACTACAAGTCCCCTTTGGTTGCTCTTTGTAGCTTCAGCTACTTGTTCAGTAACAAAGAAGTCACACTGGGAAATGCTGGCATTTACATAGGTTCATTTATTTGCTACATTTATCACACTCTGCTTCCAAGGGGAGGGATCAGAACGCAGTAGCAAAGCACCTGATTCTCATACTGAAGAACCTGATAAGAAATTCATTTAAACTGAATAGACTCACCAGTGGGATGTAGCTGCAAAAATTAAAAAAAAATGTGGGGGGATGCAATTTTAGGAAGTTTGGCAGCTTCCCAAAATTGCATCCCCCCATTCAACTGCAGACAGCTGAAATGCAGGGTGCCCCTAAGTACTTAAACTTTTGGGACATCCTGTATAGTTTACAAATCATGGGAAATAATAGTTATATTTTATTCTATGTTGGACTGATCTCGCTTGGAGTACTGTGTCCAAGTGGTGTGGACTCTACAATTCCTTCAGTAAAGATAATAAAGATGCAGACCTACTGGAGCAGGTTCAGAGAAGGGCATCAAGAATGATCAGGAGACTGGAAGCAACTTCTTAAGACATTCTGGTACAGAATTTGGGCAACGTGTAGAAAAAGGACAGGGCTTGCACTACACAACCCAATATCACTTTTGTCAGCCTGGTTTCCTCTGCTCCCCTTTCTCCCAAGGACATTGCCACTACAAAAAGAAATTGAAGGGATTGGGAAGTTTAGCCATGAGAAGAGAAGAGTGAAGATGGTTGTGATGGTTATGATGGTATCTCAGGGGCATCTATAGTGTGTGTGTGTGTCAAATATTCAAGATGATAGACACAGCAGCACAAAGGCCTGTCTCTTTTGTGCATGTGCCAATGACACATGAATATACAATGGGGCAGGATTTTGATCATACTGTTGCAACTACCATCTTGCCCCACTCCAATACTGCTGGGTACTCTTCAAATACACAAGGGAAGGTCAAGATATCTATCACTGCAGAATCCAGAACACCAAATGGTATGTTCAGATTAAGGGAAGGCAGATGCTGACTGAATATCAGAAAAGAGTATTTCTAACTACCAGGAAATGCCAGGGCTATAGACTAGATTAGGAATTTAAAAAACGTCCCAGCAAAAGAAAAAAGCAAATAGGACATGGAATGATGCTTTCCAGTTATGCTAGAAAAACAGTCATCATAGTAGCAGTGACTTTACTTTGAATTCTTACACTGAGCAGTTGGATTCAACAGCAGCAGCTCTTCCAGATCAGTGGTTCTATGATTCTAGCATAGATTCAGTTTGTAGTATGAACCATTAAAGTAGAGCTGGCACTCCTCTGGCACCAAAGATCATGCCATAGAAAATTCTATGCCAAAATGTCAGTTTTCTGGAGTGAAACTTTTAAAAAAGCAAAACTGACTTCTAAACATACATACATGCATACATTTATTCCAAGCATTTATATGGATGCCCAACTCAGTTAAGGAGACTCTGGGTGATGTACAACAAAAACTGAACATTAACAAGAAGATCTACTATGCATCCTTAAAATATAACCCAAGTGTGCAACATGGTGAACTGAACTGACCACAGGGGAGTCCACTCACCCAGACCCAAATGCCTAGGGGGAAAGCCAGGTCTTACTATCTTGGGCAAACCCAGTCCATCTGGTTTAGTCTGACATTTAATGTGTAGTTCAAGTGCAGAAAAAAAATGAATTCACCAGTTAATCATAAGTCACAAATGAGTTGGGGATGAAACATTTGCTCTTGCTGCAGTGATGCCACCAAACACAGTAGTACTTCTCATTCTCAAAATATCAATAGCAACTGGGAAATTTTTGCTCCCGGAGCTAAAATTCCTTCTGTTGCATTATTTGGAATGCTTGGTATTTTAAACTGATTAAGCCCACTGGATGGGACCATTCCAGATATTTATACAGTAGCATCTACACCAAGCCATGATGTTGCAAAAGTGATGGCATAGCCATGGTGATCCTGTCTGATACAAGCCCATCAGTTATGATATTTGTATCATGATGTTATCTTACTCATGTTGTCATCTACTCCTCCCTTGACCCCATGGATATCCATGTATATATAAGCTAGACGGGTGTTGACGACCGACAGGAAGCTCTGGCGTGGGCTGGTCCATGAAGTCACGAAGAGTCGGAAGCGACTGAACGGATAAACAACAACAACATAAGCTTGTTGTTGTTGTTTATTCATTTAGTCGCTTCCGACTCTTCGTGACTTCATGGACCAGCCCACGCCAGAGCTTCCTGTCGGTCGTCAACACCCCCAGCTCCCCCAGGGATGAGTCCGTCACCTCTAGAATATCATCCATCCACCTTGCCCTTGGTCGGCCCCTCTTCCTTTTGCCTTCCATTCTCCCTAGCATCAGCATCTTCTCCAGGGTGTCCTGTCTTCTCATTATGTGGCCAAAGTATTTCAGTTTTACCTTTAATATCATTCCCTCAAGTGAGCAGTCTGGCTTTATTTCCTGGAGTATAGACTGGTTTGATCTTCTTGCAGTCCAAGGCACTCTCAGAATTTTCCTCCAACACCACAGTTCAAAAGCATCGATCTTCCTTCTCTCAGCCTTCCTTATGGTCCAGCTCTCGCAGCCATATGTTACTACGGGGAACACCATTGCTTTAACTATGCGGGCCTTTGTTGTCAGTGTGATGTCTCTGCTCTTAACTATTTTATCGAGATTTGTCATTGCTCAACATAAGTTAGACTATGATAAATGGAATTACATAGTTTTTGTTGCAGTGTTAGTGAGAATTCAGTAATTATAACATGCTGTGTAAACCAGACCATCCCATTATGCTACAATCTGATTTATTTGCTTGTGCATAGCATTTTTAGTGAACACTACAATTGTGTACTGGCTATTTCTAATGTAGGGACTGGCATGTCATAAGAACCCTGCCTTGTGTGATCTTCCAGTATTACTGAATCATTATAGACATTAAAACCAATAAGACATCAAAATTTGCAAGCACCATTTGAATATTTAAGCACATGGATTTTTAATTTCTGTTTGAACATGCAGGAGAAACAATATTAGTAAATGCCTGGTGGTGTGCAGGAACAATGTTAGTAAATGCCTGCTGAGTGCAGGAACATTTCAAAAATGTTACAACAATCTGTGTTCAAGATGTATTAGACAATAAGCTTGATAAGAGCACCAACTGCTGCTCCAGGAAAGCTGACTTTTTAATGGAGAAAATGTTATTGTATAAAAATACAGTTACGTGGCCATGTTATTGTATAAAAATACAGTTTTGCTCCAAAATTGCTAATAAGTAATATATAAGGAAGGTTATGAATTCATATGTAAGGAGGGGTGAATATTATACTTTGCATGCCCAAAATAGATGGTGTTTCACTGTGTTACACTATATAGTTAGGGCAAACATTAAATCATGGGCTGTTCTTGCTCATCTTGCTGAATTTGTAGCAGGAGTATTATATTTCCCCCCACTGAAATACTCAATTAAGATGGTGAATTGTATGTTACATGAACCCAAGGTGCCTAGAAGCTTGTTTTAGAAAGGGAAGGGAAGGGAAGGGAAGGGAAGGGAAGGGAAGGGAAGGGAAGGGAAGGGAAGGGCCCAGTGGGAATTTAAAGAAACTGGAATAGTTTTTGAGAAGCTCGATAAGAATTATCAGGAAACTTGAAACTAAATTCTATGAAGAGAAATTTAAAAAGCTGGGCATAGGGACTTTTGATGGAGGCCTGGCAAGCTAAACACGGCTCCATGGAGAGCAGAGATGATGACCATGGCAAAGACTGAAGAACTGCTGAGTAGACTGGTTCTCTGAAACCTCTCTGAACAAGAAGAGGATGGGAGATAACCCACATGTGCTCTGGATGGCTGCTCCTCATGAGGGACCACAGGGCAGCAGTCTCCCACAGGTTATGTCTACTGTAAGTCATAACAGAGATTAGAGACCTTATGATTTAAATTGGATGCTAGAGGGGATTAAAGATTCTAGGCCAAAAAAACCTGATACCTTTGATTTTGATTAGGACTGGGATTTACAGAGTGACATAAAACACTATAACATTTGAAATATTCAAGATCTTCAAAGAATGGGGCCAGAAATTAGTAGCCACAACATATCAGTAACAATGTCTGCTTCTATGGATAGACTATGTTTAAAGGAATGACATACATGAAACAAATCTTGCTTGATGCAGAAATAATGGAATCAGAAATATTGGATTAAAAAAAAGTGTGGATTACAAGAGAAGACTTTTAAAGTGGAAACACAAGTGACAGGCCAAGAGAATGACCCAAATAAGGATTCTTCACTGGATATACAAAAGAAGCTAGCTGAAGTTTTAAAAATTAAAAGGAAAATATGAATGATAAACCAAGAGAATGACCTGGATAATGTCTTTTTAATGGATTTACAAAAGAGGTTTGTTAAAGCCCCAAAGAAGCCTATGAGATGAGACAAAGAAGAATTGAAGAGAGATCAAATCCTACAATAATATTTGAATGAATTAAAGATTAGGATTTTCAGAAGTAAAAGGAAGGAATATAAAATTGGTTTATTTGATCAAGGTTAAAATAAGACAAGTTTTTATGAAATTCTGGCAACTTTTATGGACTTTTTGCTGACATCAGGATTGAAATATTGATGACTTATGGATTTGCTTAGAGATAAGGGATGGGTTATGGGAAGAAGAGATATCTGTTTGTAACCCTCTAGGGGGTGAAGTGTTAACAAATTTGTTTATACTTGTGATGAAGACTGGAAGTCACTTCTTTATATATTTCTTTTCTTTTTCTTTATTTCACTCTTCTTTTTTTCTTTTTCTTTCTTTGCACTTTTTATTCTCTCTTTTTATTTTCCTTTCACTCTCTGAGTTTAGATTGTATTGGTTTTTATTACTGTAATTAAAATCTTCAATAAAAATTGTCTGTGTGTGTGTATAAATAAATAAATAAAAAGCTGGGCATGATTAGCCATAAGAAAAGAGGTCTGAGGGAGGATATATATTAAAAAGATGGGATATAATAATAATAATAATAATAATAATAATAATAATAATAGTAATACAGGATTCTTCAAGTACTACATGAAGGAGTGTCACTACAGAAAAAGAGCAAGACCTGTTATCTGGTATCTCTGCAGTGACCATATGTCGTTTATTATAAAGGTAAAAGGTAAAAGGTAAAGGTTTCCCTTGACGTAAAGTCCAGTTGAGTCCGACTCTAGGGGGCGGTGCTCATCTCCGTTTCTAAGCCTTAGAGCCGGCGTTGTCCCTAGGGACACTTCCGGGTCATGTGGCCAGCATGACGACTCGGAACGCCGTTACCTTCCCGCCGAAGCGGTGCCTATTGATCTACTCACCTTTGCGTGCTTTCGAACTGCTAGGTGAGCAGGAGCTGGGACTAGCAACAGGAGCTCACCCCACCGCGCGGTTTCAAACCACCGACCTTCCGATCGACAGCTCAGCAGTTTAACCCGCAGCGCCACCGCGTCCCTTATTATAAAGGACAATCCTTTATTTTGAAAAACTGACTTTTAGATTTATTTGATTTAATTATTTATTTTCTTGGTTTTGCTCTTGAATTTTCCTTTGTAAAGCAAAGTTATAAACGTAAGCAATTATTTTTTTATCCTTATGAACCTCTTTCAGATTTGCCTTTTTCAGGTTTGTCCTTTATTTTTTCCAAGAGAATATGGTCACTGTAGTTATCCCAGAATGCAGGACATGGACAAATGGGTTTAAGTTACAAAAAGCCAGATTCCAGCTGAATATTATGAAGAAAAAAAAAACTTTCTAAGAGGAAGAATGGTTCAGCAGTGGAATCACTTAGCAAAGGAGGTGGTGGATTTTCTTCACTGGACACATTCAAGCAACAGCTAGACAGCCATCTGCCTGGGATGCTAATAGGGATTCATTCTGTTTTTCATGCGTTCATTCGTAAAAGTGACATACCCCATTTTTTAATCAACATTCATTGCTTTATTCAAAAACTGCACTTCTTCCCCACATACATTTTCATGAATTTTAACCTAAAATATCTGTTTTTGTGCACATTTTGTCCTAAAACATGTCTTTTAGATGCATATGAAGACATTCCTTAAGCTTCAAAAACTGACCGTCTGAGAATGACCAATAAACTGCAGGCCATAGGGAGGAATTCACCCCCATGGTCCAATTGCCACTAACATTCTGATTCCTCTCCCATAAATCACTGAACTTATTTGGTTTCTATTTTTGCCCTTTTGAAATGCCTTAATATTTTAATATCTGGCTAGGATGAATTGCCAGTGGTAAACACGTCTTCTCTCTATTGCTCAGCCATGAAAGTGCATGTGTCTGAGTTCTAATGCACCACATAGGGTAGAGCCTTCCACCCACTCTGTAGATGTCAAGAAACCAAGGGACAATTGACGTATGGCAAGAGATTTGTGCTTTTCTTTCCTGGCATGTATTTAACAAAAAGAACCCTCACTCTCTTGGCTTTTCAATCAATAGAAAAAACTATTATAACTGAATGACTGAACACAGCAGGGAGAGTAGAACCCTTTACTGTACAATGGTTCAAGGTCTTGGGCCATATTTCTTAGCATGATGACTATGGGGTTGTAAAGATGTTCCTGTTTTCAGCCTTAAAATAGTGGAGAACATGTTTGGTGCTCAAACCTGGCATTCCATGGCTTTACTTAGCCACCAGAGAAATACCTCTAAAGGATGTTCTAGCTATACCGCTTAGATTTCTCCTTGGAAGACCTAGATGAAACATCTATATTCCACAAATGGCCTTCATATAGGAAAACAGATTCTAACTCAATCTTAAGAAAAACTTCCTAACAATAAAAACAGTTTGATAGTGGAACCAATTACCCAGGAGGATAGTGTTCAAGCCATAGATAGTGTTCATTTTCACAGGATGTGTTCAAGCCATAGATAGTGTTCATTTTCACAGGATGTGTTCAAGCCATAGTTAGACAGCTATCTGTTGTTAGGATACTTTAATTGGATTCCTGAAGCAAGTGGTTGGACTAATAGGCCCATTCCAACTTTATGATTCACAATTCTTCAGGAGAATGGAGTTTTATAACTCATACCATGTGTGCCTTCAAATCAATGTTGACTCATGGCAAATATCTGGACAAGTCCCTGCTTCTTGGTGAGATTTTGGAAGTGGTTTGATATTGCCTCCTTCCGAGGGCTGAGAGAGAGTGACTGGCCCAAGGTCACCCAGCTGGCTTTGTGCCTAAGGTGGGACAAGAACACACATTCTCCTGTGTTTTATCCTGGTGCTTTAACCACTACATCAAACTGGCTTTCATCCACTTACTAATTTGTTTACTATAGCAGAATACTTCCATACCATTGCCATGAGAACTGCATGGATGTGTCCATGTAGTTATGAGTAGTCAAGCTTGGCTCAAGGGCATCTTTACCTTTTACTGATAAGCTTCAACGAACATGAAATATTATCTCATTGGGTTGCTTTTTGTTGTTTATTCGTTTAGTCGCTTCCGACTCTTCGTGACTTCATGGACCAGCCCACGCCAGAGCTTCCTGTCGGTCGTCAACATCCCCAGCTCCCCCAGGGACGAGTCCGTCACCTCTAGAATATCATCCATCCACCTTGCCCTTGGTCGGCCCCTCTTCCTTTTGCCCTCCACTCTCCCTAGCACTGCAGAATCTAATGAAAATGGGAGGAACAAAGGACTTCCAAGTACCATTTATTTTTTGCCATACATTCAGAAAATCACTCAGCTAAAGAACTTAGGAACCACAGCAACAAAACTGCTGGAATTGTGCAATCTGATTTTTCGTTTTGCTTTTTTTTAATAGGATGCCTCACTCTAAAAAACAAAAACAAACAAAACAAGAAGAAATAAGTGACAGGATTAAAAGGGAGGAAAGGCATGAAGAAGAATATATTAGCTTTAAGGAGTGACTGAGGTTTTTAAAAATCAATAGAAATTTCATCAGTATGAAGTTATTTTTTTTAAGAGAATTAAAAATACATATATTTTCTCCCTCTTCCCTCAAAATATTTTTGAAGAAAATTGTTCTGAATACATTCTTACATTCCACATAAGATAGAAAAAGGTATTTTGAGATGTTCAGTTTTCTATTTATTGCATAAATATTGCACAGTAATATTTGAGAGCCAGTTTGGTCTAGTGGTTAAGGTGCTGGGCTAGAAACCAGGAGGCTGAGAGTTCTAGTCCCGCCTTAGGCATGAAAGCCGGCTGGGTGACCTTGGGCCAGTCCCTCTCTCTCAGCCCAAGAGCCAATCAGGCATGGTATGAGAGTTCTAGTCCCGCCTTAGGCATGAAAGCTGGCTGGGTGACCTTGGGCCAGTCACTCCCTCTCAGCCCAACTCACTTCACAGGGTTGCTGTCGTAGGGAAAATAGAAGGAGGAAGCAGTATTAGGTATGTTCGCTGACTTGAGTTATTCATAAAAATAATAAGACAGGATATAAAATACAAATAAATAAATAAATAAATAAATGTAGCATCCAAAGTCTTCATCCCTCTACTAAGTTTTTTCTTATGACAATCCTGCAAGGCTGAAATTGTTAAAGACTGGTTGTCTAAAATCACCCAAATTAATTTTGTTGCTAAATGGACAAACAATCTCACCACACCACATTGGACAGCTTTTATTTCGTTTCAGATATTCTATAGCTTTGTCTCTTTGGAAATTGGCTAATACTCAACATTCTATCTTTGGGTTAGCAAAGCCCTATGGTAGTGTTCTCATAATAAGTTATGCCCAAGCAAACAATCCCTATTGATGCTTAATGTGATTATCTAGTTCACACAGCTAAGCATGCTAAGCCAATGGCTCAGTTTACACTATGTGCTGAATTACAACACCCATTTTATTCTGATCTAACTTGACTAAACCGAGCCACTGTGTCCTACTCATTGAAGTCTCTCACAGAGAAATTCATCTGAGTCAAGCCCAGGATGCAACTTTGGGACTTTTTAAAAGCCTTCCTTGAAGACAAGACCAGTTTTACAAACTCATAATTATCCTTTTTCTTGGATTAAAATTGGAATGAGAGAAGAATTGGTGCCCCAGTTTTCCCCCTACTCAATATAATGGAGGTACCAAGCTTGGTGAGTGATTATAAAAAGTGCAGCTATCAGCAATTTGGGAAATGCAACTTTTGAGAGAGTACAGGAGAGCAAATATAATCATTTGAGGTTGTCAAAAAGGCAAGTGAAAAATAGAAATGTATAATATAGGCTGGTTTTTGCACCTATATATTATTGGAGCTGCCAGATAGCGCTGTCAATTCTCTGAGCAGCATCACTGAAAGTCACTCCAAAAGAAACATCATGGTTTTAACAATTTTATATAATATACTGACCCTTCTGATATCATTGTAATTGTATGAAGATTATAGGACTTGATGTTAGCAATAGTATATAAGAGAAGAAATCAATTTTTCATTCCTCTGGAATGAGGGAATATTACAGGCACCAGGTAAACAAAATTATCTTTGAGTGTGTACAAGAAAAAAAAGCAACAACAAAAAAAAAGGATCCATCTACTTTCTTATTCTTTAACTTTGAAAGGATTCTGAACTTTGAAAAGGGGATAAGAGGAAGCTAAACCAAGCACAGTTGGTTAAGTTCTGCTGCAGGAAACCTGACACTTGAAACATTATGATTTTTTCTTTTGCTGAATCTTGTCCAATGTTCTGTTTCCATAATTAATAAAGTTATGGATGAACAAAGCATTTCAATGTTTTTATACCAGATATTATATTCTTCAGTTCCAATCCAAATGTTCACTCAGGAATAGGTTCATGTGGTAGTATATATTTACCTCTTGGAGTTTTATATATTTTGTGTGTTCCAAAAATTCACACCATCCCATTCAAGATCCTGGAGATTCTTTGGCTTAAAAAAACAAACAAATAAATAAATAAGGATTTGAAAGGTAGTATAAAGTTATGTATGGTATGGAGAACATACATAGGTTTCCTTCTTTTTCTTTTTTTCTTTTTCTTTTCTTCTGTTTTTTTTTTTTTTTTTTTTGGCTCCTGACCATCTTTACATGCAAGTATCCAAAAGCTAAGTAGGATCTGCCATGGTTAATACTGGAATTCAAGACTGGGAAGTTGAAAAAATACCTGAGAAAAAAGCAGTAGCAAGCTACTTCCATAATACTGCCAAGAAAACTGCATGGATGTAGTCACCAGAATTCAAGCACAACTTGAGAGCCTCCTGACCCAAGGTCATCTAATATTGGTAGAATACTTAGGATGGATAAAAGTCAGAACTTCATCCATCATGCAGGGCATAGGTGAACTGTGCAATTGGTAAGAATAAAGATGAAACAATAGGCATTAGATTTGTTGCCTTTAAAAGAAGATTGGACCAGGAGGGCACTATTACAACTTATCTTAAACTATATTCCATGGAATGCCAGTATCCTCCAAACAACTTGAAGGCATTCTGTAAGCACGGCAGAGATATGCTGAACACCCAATCACCTTTTCTTTCTCCTATCATTGTGAAAAGGTCTCGCTACAATTCTTTCATATAGTGAAAGAAGCTGAATGTTACACTGGATCAAAAACTTTCTTTAGCAAATCCAAAATTGAAAAAAAGTATACTATTATATTCAAGCTCATGCATTACGATTTATACTTGATGTATGAAATGTAAGAGAAAATAATAGATATTATCAAAACATGGTTTATTTCAATATTCCTTGTATTCCCCCTTTAAAAAAAAAAAAAGACATACTGTAGGTCATTCTGATTTAAAAAAAAATTCTTTGGTGCTCCATGGTCTTGAAAAAATTAAGAAACACTATTGTATATTACTTTCAGTACAGCATAAATAGTATAAGAACTCCTCAGTGGTGGGGAGGTCTTATAATGGCTGTGTTGAACTGATGTAGAATGAATTCTGTGGCTGATTAAGATTTTCTGTTTTAAACTGATTATGGATTTTTTTTTAATCCGAGTGTTTTTTACCTGTTGTGAGCCACCCAGAGTCATGTAGAAGAGACAGGTGGCCATACAAATCAAATAAATAACAATAACAACATTACCCCTCAGTAGCAGTTGCTTGTGAACACAATCAGAAGGCTAATGTTTCCTACAGGCTTACTGCATTGCAATGGGACCATACAACTGAACCAGGTTGTCCTTTCACATGATCTCATAGGTCTCTTCCTGTTATCTTAGTTCCTATAGGTGGGTTGAGCCTTTCATTTCAACAGAAGCAGCCAGTGATTGCATGCAGAGGCAGCATAGACCATTTTCAGCTTCCATAAAAAGAATGCATGAATATCAGAGTTTGCACACCTATTAAGAAATAGCAGAAGCAGGAGGCAAGGTCCAGATCAAACCATTGCCCCTGCTCTTCCTTCCGCTATATGTGCGCTGTCCAAGTGCTGAAATGAAGACATCAGCAAAGTTCCTTGTATATTGGTCTTGAATCGTAAAATCTGATTGTTCCCTTAGCAGTGCATTTTCCAATAAATGCGGCAAGAACATTATCTGACCTTCTTTTTAGTTACTCCCCTTTTAAATTCCAGTTATATCTTTTGACTCTCTGAAGCCACACGGTAGTGAGTTCTATAGGATGAAATGCCCATTAGAAAAGATAATATGTGCCAAATTTACTTTGAAATGAAACAATGGAGATTCAGGATGCACCATCTTGACCCCCTCTATATGTCAAATGCAGTGCTAATTCTCCTCCTAACTATAAATGGTGCATGACCCATTTTTTCTGGAACAAAGCTCAGGATGGTAATCAGAAGTGTTCAGCAGTTTCCGTTGCATTTCCAGAGTGCAGTTAACCTGCTTGACAAGGAAGAAATACCAATTAACGTCCCTCAGATCTACTGAGCATCACCCTCTTAATGCTTTGAAATTATTTATCTTGCATGGTATTCTTCACACCTTTTTATTTCTGCAAATAAGCATAGTGTCTTCCCCACCCATCCATCGGCCACCCCCAATTTTCAAACTGCTTGAACAGGACTTAGGTTGATGGAATGAAATTCTTATTTCAATTGAAGCTCAACATTATTTATTTCCTGGATATTCTTTTTAAGAAATTATTCCCACCCAAGACTGAATATTTCCCTCCAAGTCAGCAAAAATGTATTATCTGAACTTGCTGGTTATCCATGTTTTTCTATGAGAAAAAGAAGCCACATAGATCTCTTGGGGAATGGGGGGGAAAGCAATCTTTGCTTGTTAATTGTTAGAGAAGCACACCATCTGTTCCCTACACTACAACAGAGACTTTCCACATCCGGTATGATTTTTGTCATATGTTTACCTCCTTTATCAACATCTAAGGGTTTAGAGAAGAGCCAAACCTGCCACTATTTGTCCAGAAACAAGTCTATTTCAATATCTTTGTGGCACAATCTATCAGGAACCTTCCATGATAAGCCCTGTGGAATTAAATGGGAGCTGTTGTGCTTTCCTATGGCTTTCTTTCATGTCAGTAGTGATTGCAGAACTTCCCAGTCAATTCTGACAATGACTTTGGTCTGTGGTTCTTCTAAGAGACTAGTTTGCTTCCATCCCATTGGCATCTCTCCTGTCTAGAACACTTTTTAAGCCATATTGCATGCTTTGCAATCCATCCGGCATTTGTCCAAAGCTGCTTGCTGCTTGGTATACTGTTATTCTCATTTTATGTCAAGGGACCGAGATAGAAAGATGCATCCCAGAGATGAAAGAACATTATGTGATTTCCTGAAAGTTCTGCAATGTGTTTTATGGATTGCAGGGGAGGGGGTGGATTCTCTACAACCACAGCATTTTTTGCAAATGAATTTGCAAAATCTTTGCAATGTCACAGTTAGTTTGAAGAGCATGCTGGGCTGCTAATCAGTTTGCCTGAGCATAGACATGGGATCTCCTTACTGCACAGGTGGGTGGGAATGAGCATGTGGCTGCTGAAATTTGTTCAATCACATTGTTTCATTTTTGTACTACTAAAAGATAAAAATAAAGATACTCTTGAGACAAGCTCAAGTCCAGGTGATGCCATAGATAGAGGTAGTCCTTGTTGAATGACCACTTGTTCAGTGACTGTTCAAAGTTACAACGGTGCTGAGTGAGGGGACTTATGATCATTCCTCATAGTTGTGGCTGTTGCAGGGTCCCTGGAGTCATGTGATCGAGATTTGCACACTTGGCAACTGGCTCATGATTGTGATGGTGGCAGCATCCTATGGTCACATGATTGCCACTTACAACCTTCACTGCCAGCTTCCAACAACCAAAGTCAGGGGGGAACCAGCAGGAGGTTGCAAATGGTGATCACATGACTGCAGGATGCTACGACCATGTGGGATTCACCTAACAATGACACATGGAACTTCCATCGTAAGTCAGTGCAATCATATGATGTCATGCTTTACAACTGTGTCACTTAGCAATGGAGTCCATTGTTAAGCAAGGACTACCTGTATGGAGTTTCCTTGTTGGCAGAATGGAAGTGGTTTGCCACTGCTGCTTGATGGGATTTTATTTTTCAACTTCCTAATAAAGATAGTCCTGAACTTCCTGAAGGTCACTCATCCAGGTCCTAATCAGTCCTCATCCTGCCTGTCATTTGAACCCAACAGTCAGCCGGGTACTGCTAGCAACTACAGCTTTGTGCTAGTAGATGCACAATCCTGTTCCTTGACAGGATGGGGATGTGGTGTTTCATACAATCAGAATTTTCACATGATCCCACTGAATTACAGATCTACTAAGAGCACTGTGTACCTTCCAAGTAATGTTAATATGCGCCTGGATTAGCTTTTGCTATTTTCCCAGTGTTTTGGTGTCTGACTATCTTTCTCCCTAGTGCTCATTTGTGATATGTGGATAAATATATATATATATATATATATATATATATATATATATATATATATATATATATATATATGGATGTGAAGGAGCAAAACCAAGTGAGAAACAGTGTAAGGCATCATTCTTGACTACCCAAAATGAGATTAGGAATGAGGGACAATTCCAATTCAAATAGAGTTTGGTTGAGGCATGAATAAACTTGTTCATCCAAGGGGTGCATTTGCTTAGAAATATTTTGCTGGGGGAGAAGGGATACTTAGCTAAGGGATGAAGGAAGCAGGTGGTGAAGCCAAAGCCCAACATGGATGAGAATTTTCATGATATGATTTTCCTGACACTTACAAAGTAACCCAGGTTGTGTTTGTTTCTCTCATTCTTTTTCTCCCATCTCTTACTCCCAAGTCCCAGGCTGTAGAGATGCAACTGAAACATATTAGTGGAGTATGAACTGATCTTGTACAGGACAGCATTGGAAATTTGACTGAAACCTGTTTGGTAGAGGGTCAGAAGCAATCCAAGGCCTGCCTACTTTTGAACCAGGCTAAAGACATCACAGCTTTCCAGACCATAAAGCAAACATGTTCACAAGGGAAGTGGGTGGCAAGGAGGAGACCAATGATGAAAGCAGCATTGTGCCAACTTGATGCAAGCTCTGCCAGCTATGTAGCAGCAGACTGCCAATTTATGACAGTGCAATTTTTCACTTTAAAGAAAGCACTAAAGTATTGTACATATAAGGTATGGTTGTTAAACCTCCAATAGATTAACATTCCTATTTTGCAAAGCAGGAGGATGGGAAAGGGGAACAACTCTCATCTCTTTGAAAAATGCCAGCTTTGTATGCATGATATCACACTACCTGCATGGGCAAAAAAGGGGTGGAGCTTGCCTCACCATGGTGCGACATTGCTTTCATTATTTTGACAAAAGCCTTTGATCCTGTGGACACCTCTGCAGTAGAGCCACCAGATGCAGTCTGCAAAAATCTGGATGGCTATGAGATGATAGCAAAGAAATATGGGCAACAGGGACTCAACAGACAGGTGTGAGTGTGGGCAGAAGACGATGCATGGCAATTTAGATGTTCAAACCAGGATTTTACAAAACCTGGAACTCTGTGGGATTCCATGAGAGATTAAGGAGGGGGGAATCACTCAAAATCAGCCAATTTTCTATCCCTAGAACTTGCCTTTTATTCAGGATTTCCAGGATTATTATTTTTTTTCCACTAACAGGTTCCACAGCCTGGAAGAAAATTGAAAACCCCTGTTTAAACCTAAGCCCTAAGCCTGGACAGTTTTGGTGTGTTAATGCCCCCAGCTTGGCCCCTCTCCTAGAGTCTTCCAGAGAAGCAGTGCAAGCCAAAAGAAGACTGTAGGCACCCATTCCTGGCCCAAACCACCCCATTCCAGTTTTAGAGCCAAATTCAGTGCATCACCATCCATTATTCTCTCCTTCAGTACAAAATGGATTAAAAATGCTCACAGCTCACCTACAATGCCTCACCCTGGCTTTGCTCCTATTTAAAGCCATGCCTGCTTAGCTGAATAGTGTATGGAGATGAATGGAACCCCTAACATGGGCAGAGTTATGTATGTGTTTAACTAATTGCAGGATAAGGACCATGGAGAGCAGCTGAATTGCTTGTAAGGAAATTGAAAACATATTCTTTCCATTTAACCGAGGCTGCCTAGAGTAAATTGTATGACTATGCTCCAGAGGCATTAAATAAGGACTCTGACTTGCTGCTGTTTTAAAATGCTATTTATATCCCCATTGTATGTAGTCTGCAGCTATAATTATTTCCTTAATGCATTATTTTATTGCAGAACTACTACAGCAATGATTATAAGGTATCGGAGAGTGTAGCTGGTTGTAGTGTTAATAGTGCTCATAAATCTACCAGAACATCTATTTTCTCTGATGGCCCAGAATTCTTACTTTGCTTTTTCACATTTTTGCCACCAAGCCAAGTCATCATCTCTAAATTTGATTGTAAATTAAACATTCTGTCCACAGCAAGGTAAATGCCCTTCTGGAGGCAATCTGGCAAATTAATAGTGACATCTTGCGTCTGAGGAGTGGGCGGATATTTTCACAAGTTATTAAAGGAAAGCATCCGTACACACTGCCACAGAAGTAGCTGTTGCAACACAGGAAGGAGCACATACCTGATTGCATCCGGTTCTGTTCAGGCAGAACCAGAGTGTGAAATCTGATTGTGCATGAACCATCTGCAGACCCCAGTCCTCAGAGAACAGAAACCATCCTCCTAACCCAAGATACATCTACAAAAATATAGCAGCAGACTGCCAATTTATGACAGTGCGATTTTTCACTTTAAA
This sequence comes from Candoia aspera, assembly GCF_035149785.1. Taxonomy (NCBI): domain Eukaryota; kingdom Metazoa; phylum Chordata; class Lepidosauria; order Squamata; family Candoiidae; genus Candoia; species Candoia aspera. Next base: position 10,633,367 of record NC_086155.1, on the reverse strand, counting down.
GAAAGCACTAAAGTATTGTACATATAAGGTATGGTTGTTAAACCTCCAATAGATTAACATTCCTATTTTGCAAAGCAGGAGGATGGGACGGGGGAACAACTCTCATCTCTTTGAAAAATGAGTCAAAAACTCCAACTATCTTTAAAGGGAAGGGGGCCCCATTGATGTGACTACATCACCAGATTCCTGCAGTCCTCTAACAGCTGAACGAATACTTAAAGAACTGTGTGGCTCCCACCCATTTTTAAAAAATGCAGTTGTGATAGAAAAGAATACACTTGATTAATGCAAACCATCTTGTAAGTAGAAAGATAAATTTCCTAACAGCCTAGTGGGCAAATCAATGATTCCAGTGCCTTTAGCTAGAAAAAATTTTAAGGGCACAGTTGTTGTTTTTTAATACATGTATACAGAACCACAAAGGTTAGGTGCCTGGCACCTGTTTTGAGATAGCAAAGGATGTATGGAGGGTTTTCTCCCCCATTTCATTCTGTATTAAACTAATAGACTAGAATCAAATTATTCTTAAAATCCATCCCTCCACCCACCTATACTCAAAGTCTTAACTCATAAACCTACCAGTTAAAACTGTTTCCTGCTGCTGGTTCATCATTTAACAGCTGTAATCTACCAGCTAAACCAGGGATAGGCAACGTGAGATCCTCAAAGGGTATGGACTGCAGCTCCCAAGATCTTTCTTCTTTGATCATGGGAAGTGGACTGATGAGTATTGGGGTTCAGCAATAGCTCAAGGCTGAGACCTTGGACTTGGTCTTCTACCTCCTTTTCAAAACTTCTATTCTGCAAAAAGTAGAATTCATATCAAACCACAACAATGCTAAAAGGAGGACAAAGGAGCTGTTACATAAAAACATCCAAAGGCATAAGCTGAATCAATTGTGTACTGATGCATGATACCGATGATGTCCTTAACCTCCAGCACCATCTCCTGATGCTCCTTGGAGAACCCTGGTTCACCCTATGATTGGTGCACAGAGAGAGGCCACACAGATGCATACTTTTGTGAGATGGGCAGCCATACAAATATGATAGATAGATAAATGAATAAATTCCTAATCCAGCCTGAAACCAATTTGTTCATTTCCATTCCATGTTAGCAAGAATATGACACTGCATTCCACAGTGTGCCAAGTCTGGTTAGTTTAAACCTTGGTTAGTGTTACTATTATTCAAACTGTCCATTTGGTCATTTATGTTTCAGTGCAGTCTGCAAATGCTGGAAATGAACAGAAAACTCGGTGACCGGGTTAAGCATATCATGTGAATGTAATCAGTGGGCGTACACAGGCCTCCATGGGAGGAAAGAGGACAAAGGATATTAAGTGCATCATAATTACATAACTTGCATCATTTGTTTGATGAAGTCATGGCATGTGATGTCATTGCGACTTGCACTGGATGCTTGTGTGTGCTGTAGGATTTCCAGAACTTTATTTTTTCCAAGCAAAATTCCTCCAAGGCATTTAACAGCACCTAGCCATTCAAATATCAAACAATGCCATAGAAACCTGACGTGATCTAGTATTTCATTCCTTCTCCTTATGTAAAACTATAATTGCAAACAGTGCACCTGAGTCTGACATGACATTAAGATGGAAGTTGCTAAGCTTCTTTCAAGCCATCTCAAATAAAGGGGATTAATTGTACAAAGGCATGACTTGATCACCTAATATCAATATGCTGTGGTGGCCTTTAGTTTTACTGTGGGTGTTAAGTGTGCGATTAAGGAGTTAAGCAGGATATAGAACCATTTAGTGTCATACTGTCAACAATCCCCTGGATGTGACTCCATGTAAGTTTTCAGGTCTTGCCACTCCTGCCTATCATGCAAACACAATAGGAATTACTCAATTTAACACCATTTCAATTCTAATTGAATCCATTTACTAAATCCTGAATAAATACATTATAACTGCTGCTTTGGTCAAACAGAGAGAAATAGCCATCTTCTAATGACTCCCCTGTGGATTTAATGCCTATTCTATCTGTTAGAATAATGATTCCAACACCATGAGAATACATTTAATGGATAATAGTTATTTAAACATGCCAAGTCTTTGTAGAGTAGATAAGGTTCTTTCCCTTCCCTTCCCTTCCCTTTCCAAATAAATCTGTATTTATGAAAGAGGATTTCAAAGAAGTAGGTGCCATGTGTGATATTTGCACTATTGTTGTTAATTATGTATGATCTCTAATGCAGGATGCAGGTTTGTGCTGGAACAGGCTTGATGGAGAGTATCACATTCTTTCCATTTCCACCTTTCAAGTGTTGAGTAAGAATCCTTGTAGCCAGAACAGCAACATCCATGCGTAAGAGATTAAGAAGGGGCATGCACAGGGATAGGGTGAAGTAAAAAAAAGTCAAGATAGTAGGCTTGACCATACAATCAGAGCTCTGGCCCCCATTTTTTATAGGCACTGTGAGACACACGTATAGTGGCAGGGCATCAACCCCACAGTTGCAGCTGCCATCTTGATTTTTTTCTTACCTTCTCACCCATAGGTACCACTGAGTTAATATTGGCAGACTTGGGAATAGGATATGTAAATCATTTTGACACAATTTGCAGTGGGTGCAAATTTGGGGATTTTATTTCTAGAGATATCCATGGTGGAGTGCAGGGTGGGCAGGCAATGTATACAGTATATTATCAAGATTTTAGCAAGAAGGAAAGAAGAAAGGGAGGGAGGGAGGTTCTTCTAGCTTTTATTAAAAGTCATGTGTGGTTACAGCCATACTGGTTGAACAGCAGCTTCTTCCCATCTTGAACATGTTCTGCAATAACCTGGACACAGGAAGGAGCTAGTCTGCAAACAGACCAGCACTTACATAACTTTACCTGGTTTTTTAAAAGTAGGGAAAGTTCAAAAAACACTTTGGAACACTTCATATATTTTCAAACTAAGTGTAATCTCCATCTACTCATCTGGCCTGATCTTTTGTTGTTGTTGTTATGTATTTTTTAAATCAAGACATTTATTGAGGACTTACAAATTCCAGCTTGAGAAATGTTTGAGGTTTGCAGAAGTGTAAATAATCTTAAGAAAAAGGGAGCAGAACTGACATCATTCCAATAGGGAATTAGCATTTTTATGTCCCACTACATTTCCCCCTTCTGACAATGGGAGGATGGGAGAATAGAAAACAGAAGGAAGGAACAGAATCATTGTTGAAAACCTAACATAACACAAAACCCATCATTTTTCAACCCATTTATCTTACCATTGTATGGTTTGATAGATGAATTATTTGAGTTAGCCATAACTGGGATTGTACCTTTGGATTTTTTCCTAAACTAGCTCTTCGTTAATATCTCCTATTCTCTTTAACAACTTTTCTAAGAAAAAGAGAGAGAAATAACCAATAATTTTAAAAGCCTGAAAGCAAAGAAAAAACATTTATCTGTGGGTGGAGCAAAGTTGTAAGGAAGAAAAGAAACTTTGTCTAATTAAGTTATGTGCTTATTGTTTCCACTTTGATCTCTGACTTCTATCACATTTACAAGCTTCCTACAAAATTGTGTAGCCAAAGTATATCTCTGCGCCTTGCAGTAGTCAGAAATCTCTGATGGAGTAAGAGTTTGAAAGGCAATAACAGTCACACAACCAGTTTCAAGCCAGTTTAAGCAATAATAATAGCTAAAATGTGTATTAAATGTATTGTACAATACAGTATATTCTACCCAATAAATACACTGAAAATGCCTACCCACAACAGGAAAAGTGGTTAGGAAGATCTGCATTGTTCAGAAAGATAAATCCAGCCCTTGCATGCTGTCAGAAAGCCTGAAATTATAGCATCACCCATTTGAGAATTGGACGCTATCTGAGATTGGTTTGTTTTTTCAGTTTACCATATGGTGGAAATCACTTGGAAAAATTCCTCTCACCCATTGAAAACTGTGGACACAAGCACATCTCTTCCTAACCTCACTGCATGATAGCATGGAGTCAACATTTCCATCTAGCTTCACATTAAAGCTAATTGGGGGATAAGCATTATTCCATACTTTGAATGGTGAGCTCAGATACAGACAAAGATATTGGCTGGCTGGCTCTCACACTGGGTTATGGATTCAAGGTGATTATTCTTGGTCACTGCTGGGATGGGTACAATTTTTTTTAATGAAATGGTCCTATTAGAATAGAGTGTTGGTTTTCATCTATGCCATTGGGGAGGCAGTAAGCAGTATATGAGTCGCTTGGGTCTTGCATATACTTAGCATCAGTGTGACCCATTTTTAACATATTTAGGATCTCGGTCTTAAACAAGTCATTCTCCTAGAAGCAGCCTTTGTCAACTTTTTGACCCTGGAGGAACCCGTGAAATATTTTTCAGGCCTCGGGGAGCCCCTGCACATTCAGGCTCAAAGATAGGCCAGAAGTTACAAAATTATTATATTTGTTTCATGTGCAGGCCTGTATATATGCATTAACAGTTCTTAAACTAAAAATAAAGAATGAAACTGACCTCTTTAATGTGAAGTTGCCCAAATTAGAAATAATTTTAAAAATAAATCGTGATCTCCCAGGGAATCCCTAGTGACCTCTCAGGGAACCCTACGGTGCCATGGAACCCTGGTTGAGAAATCCTGTCCTAGAGCATTCTAATTGACTCCTTTCTGGCAGCTTAGAACCTTCCCAACCATTCTGATTACCCAGTGATACCATTTCTCCACTGTATTTATTTCCAAATTTAGAGGTTGCCCAACTCCTTGATAACTCTGAGCAGCTTACAAATTAAAAAAAAGGAGAACATACAATACTTTTCCTTTGCTTGTAAATTATGTCCTCTGACTCCTCCCCTTCTTCTGCTTCCTGTACATTTTCTCCATCAATCTCCTTTCATGCTCTAAAACACTTAGAAGACATTTTATAGGTTGCATTTGGCAAAAAACATCCTTCCTCAGTAGGGGTGATGGTTCCAGGTTAGGTTCCATATTAGGTTGTGGCATCTGGGTAAAATTGTCCAAGCTGGGAAGCTAATTTGGGTGAAGGCTGGGCTGAATTTTGATGGGACAGCTACAATTCCAGGGTTGTAGGGTAGACTGGGAATTTTTTTTAAAAAAAGTCCCAGAGAAACAACCTCCTCCTCCTTCTCCTCCTTCCTGGACAAGTCCCTGCAGTTTTCTTGGCAAGGTTTTTGGGAAGTGGCTTTCCATGTCCTCCTTCCTAGGGCTGAGACAGTGACTGGCCCAAGCTGGCTTCATGCCTGAGGTAGAACCAGAACTTACGGTCTCCCAGTTTCTAGCCTGGTGCTTTAACCACTACACCAAACTGGCTATCAGAGAAAGCACTAGCAAACCATTTCTGCACTCCTGCCAAGAGAATTATATAAACCGTAAGTCATCAATATCCATAAGTCATTATAGTCTTTATTTCCATGTTCGCTGAGTCAAATGGCAAATTGGATGGTATCCATTTTGCACTAAGAATCACCTCAAACCTCCAAACAATGTAGGCTTCTGAGGGCAGGGAGGGGAGTGACAAAATGTGCATGCCAGAGTCATGGCACAAAAAGTGTAACTGCAAGATACACTTGAACTCCAAGAATGGCACTGTTGCATGATGTCATTATTCTGACATCACTGTTGTTTGCTATGGATATTGCTGCCAAAAAATGAGCCAGAATTGTTGGGGCTACCTATTCCATGATTTCCAACCATGATTCCTGGCCATGTGGTTCCTGAGCATGTTTTTTCCTGACTGTGATAGCATGCTATTTCTGATTATGATTCCTATGGCTCCAGGGAAAACAAGGGAAATTAAATGCTGGAAAGCAGAGAACCACTTTTCTGTCTGGGTGCCAGTCATCTGAGTATAGAAACAACATAGCAACTATAGGTACAACCATAATTATAACATAGAACAAATCTACATGGCTGGAACCCAACTTGAAATTCGTAATTTGCAAGAATATGAATTATGACTGCATTTAATTTTCTGACTTCTGTGGATCTTTGACTAGATAAGTAATTTTGCAAGCCCATCTTAACCCAAATATGCTACTTTTAGCATACATTTCCTCAATGCAATTTTTTCTTTAAAAAAAAAATTCTCAGACTCTTGTTTTATGTAACCTTCCCTGTGATTTTCTAACAGCAGTGTTCCTAACTGACATGTTTCATTGCGTATAGCTATCTAAAATATACACTCCCAAAGACAGATGGTCTCTTCAGGATCCATCTACCAAAAATATAATTTTCTGTGGATTTTTGGCTTGGGAAGTTTGGACCCTAGCTGATTCTATTGGTTGCTGCTCTTTGTCCACAACTGGATCTTGGTGCCGATTCATTTTGGTAGAAATCCTTTTCATCCTCTGCCACCAATAAGCTGTGCCTGATACCTCCCAAAATTAAGGGTTTCCTGTGAAGTGAGGATACCTTGTTAGTAAAGGGTCTACTCTCTAAACCAGTGGCAAAATCTTTGTGCACATCTCCTAGAAAAGGCTTCAGAGGAGTGGTTTTCCTTTCTGGTTGATGCTCATTCCCTTTTAAATCTTTTTTTTAGGATTTAGAAGTCACTTTATCCCAGCACACATGTTCATGGAAAGAATTAGGGTTGCCATCTTTTCAATTGGCTAATGTAGTTTTATTTTTAAGACAGACTTCCTGGGCTGAAATAAGTAAGGATTGATGTATCCCTTTGCTGTGACAAGCTTCACCTTATGTTTTCTGGTGTTCAGGCTGCCCTTTTCCTTTCTGCCTGTTTATTATTTGTAAGGCTGTCTGGTTAGAAGAACGAGGCCACAACTTTCCAAAGCAAAGGAGGTGGGGGAGAAAGAAGGGGGATTGCCAATGAATATAGGGCCATACAGCAACTGTTCGAAGTTACCACTGCACTGAATGAGGAGACTTACGACCAGTCCTTGTAGTTGTGACTGTCACAGCATCCCCATGATCATGTGACTGTAATTTGGGTGCTTGGTGACCAGCTCACAATCACAATATTGCAGCATCCCATGGTTACATGGTCTCCATTTGCAACCTTCCCTCCTGGTTTCCAACAAGCAAAGTCAATGGGGAAGCCAACAAGAGGTCACAAATGGTGATCACGTAATGTCATGCTTAGTGACTGCATGGGATTCGCTTAATGACAGCAACCAGAACTGCTGCAACTGTCATCATAAGTCAGCACGGTCATGCAATATCATGGTTTAATGCCATGTTGCTTAGCTATAGAGTTGCTGGTCCCAATTATCATCATTAAGCGAGGATTACCTGTGCACCAATTTTGAAAACCACAAGGGAAAAAAAAAATACAGGAGTTGTAGCAGTTGTAACAAGAAAGGCTAACTGAACTTAATTATAAAAGTTCTAAGAAACTTTTTATAAAGCTAAATTTATAACTTGATTTTAAAAATTCTTAGAAAACTTGGGAATATGATTTTAAAAAGAGCTTTGGACCTTGAACATTCCGACTTGTTTGTGCTCAGAGGCTTCCCAGGATCATAACCCCAAACATGAGTGGTAGAAATGAGCAGAAACAGCAAGAAAGTAAATGGCTTCAAACAAAGAACCCAAGGCAATCAAAATGAAAATAGAGAGGCTTTAAAAACTTGCAAAAAGTTTAAAAGGAAAAAAAGCAGGGAGGAAGAAGCCAATTAGATCTGCCTGTTTCCTTGTTGCAATGCATGATATCTTCAGCCCATATGGCTGCTAAAAATAATTAAGGGGAAAAGTGTGGTGTTGGGCCACAAAAGAATTGCCTGTTCCTGCTATAGTGCTATGTTTTGATCATGCAAGGCCTTACATAAGCAGCTTTGGAAATCCATATAGAATTTGTTTTCTGCTAATTTTGCTGGGTGTCCAAACTGGAGTGTAGCCTTTTACTCTTTCTCTTTAACTGTGGTCCCTGACACAGCGCCAGTAGATGCCTCCTTTTGGTACACAACAAGCTCACTTCCCACAACTTCTTTTTTTTTCCCTTTAAGTTATTTAACTTAAATAAAACTCAGACAGGAAGCTGGCATGCCTCAAAGTAAACACCAGCTTCTAACCTCTTTATTTATAAGGAAGTCTCTGAGCTTTGCGTAGGTGACTGCAGTGCCGTGCCTGGTTTATATTTATGCTCTCCTGCCCTGAACAAAATATAATGATGACTTAAGAAGCAACACCAGCCCTCTGAGATAGATCAGATGAGGAAAAAGACATTAAAAGAAGTACTGGAACTCTATTTGATTGTTAAAGTTGTATCACTTTGCCTAGTGGCAAGGCTGGCCCTGGGTAGATATCCTTCTGATCTCTGGCCAGTGAATTGTCAAAAATTCAACCATATTCTCCAAAGGTACATTGAGATACGTTGTCAGCTCTACTAGTCATCTCTTGAGTGGGTAGCATTGCCTCTGAAGGAACAGGACTGCAACTTGGGCCTTGCTCTGGCCTCATAGATCCTGTTGGATGAGCAGGAAAAGGCCATGACCATGAGGGCCTTTGTCCTGCTCTAGCCAATCTACTAGTTTCAGCTCTCATCAGTCCTCATCACTCTTCTGATGGGCTATTGAAATGTGAACCACTGTGATGGACTTCAGTAACACTGCTTGTTCTCAGGAAGGAGGGAGCACATTCCAAGGAGGAGAGCAAGGTATGAGAAAACTTAGTCCAGAGCTGGAACATGGGAAGATTAAGAGGTTCAGAGTATCCCTGCCCTAGAGGTTTCCCAGGTTATTTCCCCTTAGGTTAGGTAGTGTAGCTTTAGTCTGGGAAGATTCTGTCTATACCGTGTGAGCAAATAAAGAGTTTGGCTGGACTGATTCTTTGTCGTTCTTGGGCTTGGCCTGACATCAATCTTGCCAGACTAAAGCTACTCTACCTAACCTAGAGGGAAATAACCTGGGAAGGCTCTGGGGTGGAGCTACTCTGGACCTCTTAGTCTTCCCAGATCCAGACTGTGTTTTCTCTTACCTTGCTCCCCTCCTTGGAATGTGCTCCCTCCTTCCTGAGAACCAGCAGCATTACTGAAGTCCATCACATCACCTCCCCTCAGAGACACATTCCATCACAGCCACTTAGAAGTGACCTTTGGTTCAGAATACCACAGCCTGGTTATTGGTTGGTTCTCACTGCCAGGAGCACATTACATCAGTGCTTCAGGCCCTGCACGGGTTCCCATTGGCTTCTGGGAACAATTCAAAGTGCTGGTGTTTATTATTATTATTATTATTATTATTATTATTATTATTATTATTAAAATATATATGCTGCCTGAGTCCCAGAGATTTGGGCACTTTACAAATTCTTAAAAACATTTAAACAAGAACGGTTTCCAAGTGGGACTATTGGACTATTTGATTGTATCTGAAAAAAATGAAGTTTTGATTTTGGGCTTAAATTGATCCCAAATTTAAACAATTGATTAAATTGTTATTGCTTATAGAAATAAGGTTTATCAAGGTTTGGTTTAGACTAAGAGATTAATGTATTATATACAATATTTGTGTTTGTGTTGGAGGTTGGAAGTCACTTCTTCTGTATTTCTTTCTAATTATTTCTGCACTTTTTTAGTTCGCCTTTTTTCTTTTAGTTCTTTCTTCAGTCTTTTCTATGCTTTGTATTCTATCTGTATTTTGAAGCTCTAATAAAGTCTTCTTAAGAAACATTAAACAAGAAAGTACAGAAAAGAACAAAGAAGGCAGAGATAACAAATCCAGAAGAGAACAAAGAAAAAGAAGAAAAGGGGGCTTCGATCATGCTTGCCAAAGGCCTGGGTGCAGAGCCAGGCCTTCACAACCCTTCAAAACACCAGTTCACATCTTGGGGGGAACATCATTCCAGAGGGTAGGCACTGCTACAGAGAAGGTGTGCTTCTGGGGCCCCAAAAGATGGCATTGTTTAATTGAAGGAACCCAGAGAACCCTAAGCTTGTTAGATTGGATCAGCCAGGCAGATACTATAGGAGACAGGTGGGCCCTCAAGTAACCAGGCCCTTGAATCGCACCCAGAAGCAAACTGGCAACCAGCGCAGCTTTGAAAGCAGAGATATTACATGGGCATATCAAGGCATGCCTAACACTGCCTGTACCATTGCATTCTGGATCAGTTGAAACTTCGGGGTGGTCTTCAAGGGCAGCCCCATGTATAGTGCATTGTAGTAGTCAAGCACATAAAATATAAAGCTATCCATTTTGCTTGGCACCAAGATATCTTCAGGACTTCCTTCTCCCACTAGAATCAATTAAATAAAATGCATAAGCAAAATATGTGGACTTTAGTTATGTTACTGTCACATGATTGTTAGTGGCATTGGTATACGGTTGTCATTTATATTTATTTGTAGCTGCTGGATCCCAGCTAACATAATCTACAAACATAACATAATCTACAAACCTTTGGATCAAATAGTACCATTCTATACATATATCTAACTCAGAGGTAGTCTGAGTAGAAGATTCCAGCCAAGATGTGCAGTTGATTATGTGCCATCTAGTTGGTGTCAACTCTTAATGACTACATAGACAGGACTTCTACAGGATGATCTGTCCCTAACCTGGTCCTTCAGGTCTTCTAATGATTCATCATTGTGACTGTAATTGAGTTCATCCACCTTGCTGTTGATCATCCTCTTCTTCTCTTTCCTTCTATCTTTCCCAACTTTTTAGACTTCTCAAGGGAATCATGTTCATTAGCTATCTGTAATTTGGAGTACGCACACACACACACACACACACACACACACACACTATTTGGGTTTGCTGAAATCAGTAGATGAAGCTTTTTTTCTTCTCCTTGGCATGACCCTAAAATAGTTATAGAAGTTTCTATTCTATGTAAATTAAAGAACATAAACATACATCTTCAAGCCAACAGAAAGATAAGATAAACACTCACAGATCAGGGCAATGCAATATGGTGTTCTGCGGTGGTGAGCCAAAAAAGTATTTTGGCAGTGAATCAGGAATGTCTTAGAAGATAGATCAGAAGAAAGGAAAGGAAAAAGGAAAGGAAAGGAAAGGAAAGGAAAGGAAAGGAAAGGAAAGGAAAGGAAAAAGAGACACACACAGAGAGAAATCATTAATGATCAAGACCTGGTGTATTAGGACCCAATGTTAATATTTCAAAATGAAATCAACAGTGAGTGTGAAGGCTAGATATCTATCCTGAATTTTTTTGCCCTTTGCTCAGCATGGCTAAACCATGTGATAATGCAAATGGTTTAGTATAGCAGGCAAAATGAAAAGATGATGGCAATCTGCAATCTGAAGGAGGACTGAGTGGGCAAGAGACGCCTAGCAAAATGCCAACCATTAGTGTTTCATCTTTCCATAACTGGGTGCTTTCCACATATCCAAGATGCATGGGTATCCACAGGAGAGGGCAAATGACAAAATGAGTATTGCAGTGCAAGCTTGCTGTGTCCCTTTTGTATGTGCATTGTGATGCTGCACAAACGTATGTAAAAGGGCATGTTTGTACCTTATGTCTTTGCAATGCTTATTTCATCATTCTGATAAAACTGCCACATGCTGCAGATGCCTGCTTTGTTTGCCACCAGGAATGGGGTAAAGATCAAATCTCTTTGAAGTTGAACTTAATTCCTGATAACTTCATGGACAGAGCCATATAGTTTTCTTGGAAAGAATACTGAAGTGGTTTCCCATTGCAATCTTCAAGGATTTTTTCTTAACATCCCAGTCAAGCCATACCCTGGGATTCTCTGGAAGTCTCTCATCCACATATTGATCAGGCCTGACTTTGCTTGACTTCTGAGTCCAGATGCTGCCCCCTCTTCAGACTGATTAGCTGCACTAGGGCAAATGTCTGAAGTTGTCATGGTTGGACACCTTCTGAGGGCATGGAGATTCAGAAGACCTGGTTGTGAACCCTGCATTTTAGCAAATCACCTCCTCCCTCTACACCAGTGTCTCTGATGTTTTCAGCAGCTGCAAAGTAAATGGAAATATTTACTTGTTTTCCTGTTTATTTACACCAGTTATAAGTGCACTTCTGCTCATACATTGGGATTTTTTCCCTTAGACTTCTTTGTGATCCTTTCTCCAACCCTCTGGAGCTTGTTTTGGAGTGTGTGGGGTGGAAAAGAATGCAGCTGATACAACACATCATGATTATTATGGGAACAGAATTGGCAAGTGGTTTTTGTAAAGAATTTGGCTATTTATAGCTGGTAGGTAGCCAAATTTCTTACAATGCAATACTCATCTTCTCGTGGTGGGAGATATGGTACCAACTATGAAACTTGGAGGAAATTTGTGTCAGCCCTTGGAGGCAGTCCAGACAAGAAGCACCAACTACCTTTATTATAAGGTTACAGTAGCAGAATCTTGCAAGCCTGAAAGTACTTCTCCCCTCCCCTGGCTTTGCTTTCCAGAGAAAAGGGTCCCTTCTGAGATTTTTTCTCCACCCCCACCCCTCCTTTGGACTCAGATTTCATTTATCAGATTATCTAGGCTGTGGCTCTTCCTCCTGTCTCCCAAGGTCATTCCCACATACTATTACAATTTATTCCAAGTACAAGCCATTGTTGCCCCTCCCCCTTTCCGCCCCCCACCCCTCACCGACGGTGAGCGTGAAAGAGCAGAAATGGTTGGGGAATGAAACAGTATGGGAATAAAGTGGTTGCAAATGGATATTTTGAAAACGATGAAGCCACACACAGCCTTGCACTACTCCATCTAATTTTGACTCATGCCTGATTTTTTTTTTCATACTACAGATTAGCAGTTATGACTCAATATTCATAAACAGCTTTAAATACTTTTGTTCATTTAATTGAGGAATACAAAGAATGCAACAGTGAAAGAAAGGCAACAACAGCAACAAAAATTATGAGGTCTTTGCATACATATATATATATATATATGTATATAAAGTTTTACACAACAGTTTCAATAAAGGATTACCATATTTTATTGTAATCATCCATTCATAATCCACATCTGTAACCAACTTGTGCCTATGATGCAAATAACATCAGGTTTTCAATTCACTGAATAGTTAGGGCCATAAATTTATCTTTCCAATGTTAATTTAATAAGCATTATAAGTATATAAATGTGCAACAACCAAAATGGGATTTTTTTTAACAATGCATATATGGACTGTTGATGCTTTAAAAATAAAATTCTTCTTATTCACTCAAATCATTGGTAAAATAATAGGAACTTGGGTAGATTCTGCAAATATTTCATTTATGCATCCAAAAACCTTTTAGACACAATGAAATACGTTAAGCCCCACCTTAGGCCTACTGTATTCCTCATCTCCATCTGAATAATGATACGATAAATTGCAAACAAGAAATGATATTTACAAGCTTTTGCCTGAGTCAGTGAACTTTTTTTAATTTATAAATATTTGTTTTCCAAATGAAATAGAAAATCTGATATTTAGCCACAAGCAGGGTGATTGTGTTGCAAGTTTCATAAGAAACAGAATGTTTCTCATATATGTAAAATGAAATATCCTGAACTAAATGTGATTCTGCAGATGCACAAGACATCAGTTTAATTCCAGCTCAAGCATTAATACAAACTTACTCCTAATGTTATTCTTTTCATTTTTATTTTTCATTTTTTCCCAGAATAAGTTTTTATTTAAAAACTGTGGAAAATAAAATTGGTCATCTTGATGATCTGAATATCAAAATAATTAAAATACTACAGATAGGTCGGAGAGTGCTTGGAAATGTTAAAATTTAGTTTGAGCTGTTCCACTTCAACCTATATAGCTGAATCCTATTCTATTTTTAAAAATACACAAACTTCCAGGAATACAATCCTAGTTTATTATTTGCCTTGAGCATATATAAACCAGTATTACAACCCATCACGGTTAGCTATCTCACTCATGGAACAAATGACCCATGTTCCTACCCATCCACCTGAAGCTTTTCCAATCAAAAAATTCATTTATTCCCCATCTGTTTTATGTACTGCTGACCATAAAGTATTTCACAGTTGCAGTGCAATCAGCTTCTCTTTTAAGACATTGATATGATAAAATGTACACTGTTTACAAACCCAGTTTAATACAGGTATTGTGAAATTGACTATAAAGGACTGAAATTGACTAGAAGAGTTTAAGATCAAGTTTCTTGATAAACCAAGGATGTGCAATAGAGTGGGCAATGCCAAGAAGAGGATGGAAAGAGAGGAAATCAGGAAAGGATTGCTGTTGTGTGTATTTAATGTTTGTTCATGTTCTCATCCAAAGTAAATCAAAGCTGGCTAGTGCTTCCATGCAAATGTCTCACCACTGAGAGATCATGCAGTAGTGTTGCAACCATTCAAGGAGGAGAGTTGGAGAGCAGTTGAAAATTTAACAAATGAAGAACTAGTAGGTTAAATATATACCATATGGCTGTTTGGAACTAAAAGGAAAAAGAAAAACATTGCCTTAATAAGCATCAATGGAGCTTTTTTTAAAAAAAATGTGTAAGTGACTGGTGACACACATACAGGCACCAAATCAAGTTGAAACTCACCAAAGCTAGCAGGGATGCACCCCTTAGATCTTTCCTTAACCCACCTATGTGTGCTGTGTGAACCAAGACACTGTGTATCCTAATTTTACAGAGCAACTAGCTGGGAAGAATTAAATTGTGCAAGGTGTTTCTAATCAGGATTCAGTCACAGCATTGTTACATTCACCTAAACAAATCAGACGAGCAGCTGCATGTTCTCTATGTAATGGGATGGTCATCTGTCAGAGATGCTCTAGCGGAATATGCACTGTGCAGTAGGATGAACTAGCTGACTTCCAAATTCCCTTCCAAGTCTGTGACTTTATGATTTAGTTCTGCATGGTTGGAATTCCAGTTTGGGCAGTTCTTCAGCGATGTTCCTGAACACCCTTCCTCCAACGCCCAATTTCTTACTGTGTTCTCTGAATGAACCAAAAACCCTGCTGTTAGAGCAGGCATAGCGTGCCTGTCTTCTGTTCTTGACACCATTTTGCATAATAGTAATAGCAAAAGTTCTGTGGAAATACCTTCATGTCTCTATCTACAGGCACAATGTAGTCTTCCCAGCCATCCAGGTAATTGATATATGTACTTCCTTCTGCATATATTTCACCCATTTCTTGGAAAGGCTAACCTGGTGACCTTCAGAGCAGTGGCAGAAGCAGTTCTGTGGTTAATAAATGTGTATCGTGCAAAGAAAGGGGAAACCACTCCACAGGTTGTTTGCCCATCCTGTCTATCATTATTACTAATCTAGGCTGGAGAGAATGTCTTAATGAATGACACCCCTTGACTTTCTATAACTGCACTGCAAAGGTCACTGGAGCAGTTCTTATAGCATATCAGGGCAATACAATGAGTGTAGCCTCTTAGCCTTGGCAAAATGAGAATGTTTTCTTGCCCTGCTAGGCTACAGGAGGCAATGAAACCATTTGCTGCAGAAGACCTCATACTCTGTACATTCACAAGATATATGGGTCACTAACAGACCTCTGAAAGCAGCCTTGATCCAATCTGAATTGGCGATTAGAAGAGGGCATGAACTGAAATGCATTTATGGGCAAGCCAATTTGAGCCACTTCAAGATCTGAAATTGGATTCAAACCACACATTTGTCCATAAACCAGGATGGGGAGGCATTCAAAATGCCTGCAGCTGCTTCTTTTTTGGCAGTCTGGGATGAAAATATCAGAGACGGCAGACCCTTTAGAGGACTACGGAACAGAGGTGTTTGTGGGGGGACTCCAGATGGTGGTTACACCCTTGCAATCAAAGCTCTGCCTCTTTTAACTCCCTGCCCCCTGAATGCTTCTGCTGTAGAATCTTTCAGTCAAATACTAACATGGATTTCACTGCAGCAAACTTCTGAAATCTTCTTTTTCTATCTATTTTTGAGGCTGAGATAGCAGAGAAAAGAAAAGGATATCAGAGGAGCCTCCAAACTGTTTAGCGAAGAACCCAGGGGTATCTGTGGGGGTGGAGGAATTTTTTTTTAAGTCAAGATAGCAGCCATGGCTTCATGATTAAAGTCCTGCCCCCCTTTTATATGTGTTGCATGTAAAAGTGCCTAGGGGATGCTAAACCAATGCAGCAAGTACTTGATTCCCACTTTAAAATCAACACTCTGGAACACTGTTTTTTAAAAAAATTCAATCCTTCCTTTTCCAATTACTTTCTGGGGTGTCTTGCTTGGCATGATATGGAAGAGTGGCTATGGGCAGAGTGCATGAGCAAAGCTGAGTTTCTTCTGGGTAGGACTTGATGGATCAGGGTTGGAACTGGCAGGCAATCCTCCATGGTAGTTAAGTAATTAGCAGAGGCAGCCAGAGCAGACTGGCTCAGAGAGAGACAATGACAGAGAGACAATGAAGCCACAGAAGAAGAAGCAGACACATCAGCCCTATTATTTATTTCCATACTTATTTACTGAAGTTATTTTCAGCTTTTGTATCCTACTCCAGTTGGCAGACTCTGGGTGGCATGCAACAGAGTAGCAACAATAGAAAAACACATGGAAAGCAACAACTAAAACCATATTTAAAAAGATAAGACACTCTGAGATGCATGTCACCAAACCAGTCCATATAACTTTAACTACATAATTAAGGTCACTGCCATTCACTTTTTTGACCCCTCCCTGATCTTCCTGTCTAAATGCAAACCTGTCGTCCATTCATGTTGAAACCTGCTGTCACATCTTCAAGCTAGACCAGGTCAGAAGTCACAGACCCCAAGAAATACTAGAACTATGTTATTGACATGTCATTATGACAGAATCTTGAAAGTCTAATACAATAGTGTTTCTCCTTCCCTCCCTCTTATACTAAAGAAAGTCAAGATAGGGCATTCTTGAGTTTCTTTCTCATGCCTTCCTGTTTTCCTAAGCTAAGTTCATGTTTTCCTAATGGCTGACACATACTCTTCAAGGTTATCTCTGTACTCCTCTACACTTGCCCAGGACCAGTGCAGAAATGCAACAATCCATTAGCAAATGTGCCTGGCCACATTCATGAAGCTGAGAGCTGAAAAAGTGAGTAGCAACCCCAGGTTAGCCTTATCTCCCCTTATCTTGGTTTTCAACTTCTTACAGAGACAGAAAGTCAAACGAGGTACTAAAATTTATTAGCCAGCCATTCACATCGATGTCAGAGACTCCATCACAGCATAGGTATCCGTAACAAGCCCTGATAATGTTCCCCATATCATGATGTCATTGCTAAAGTGATTTTGAATTATGTAATATGTGGGATGACTTCATGACCCATGTGATATCATTTGCTCCCTCGCCCTCCTGCAGACATCTCTGCGTCACATCACTCTTTCCACCACATATTGAATGTGAAGCTACAGCTCTCTATATTGTCCATAATGACCTCATACATTTCAGAAAATCCATCAAATTTGTGAAGTGCTTCGCAAGGCCGATTCAGTTGGGTGATTAAATTAAAGCTTTGTTGAATCAAGGGAAGCCTTTAAAGCTTAGCACAGCCCTAATTATTAATGCATTAAGTAATATATAATGTATACCTAGGGAGGTAATAAGAAATCTTATCTAATATTACAGAAATACCATAAGGATATGCAAGCTTAGTGATCTGAGGAAAACCTCTGATAGAAGCAACATCTATTATACCAAGCTGATACTTACCTACTTATTAGCCTTTTGCAGAAATGCAGGGAAGGTCAAAGTAGGAAAGATACTTCCTAATGAATCAGGATTCAAAATAGCTTTTCTCCCTTTACTCTTCTCTGGACTTTCCTGAGATCTTCAGTATGAAGTTTTACAGGCTATACGTCAAACTAACAAAATAGCTCCAAAACTGGAGGCTGTGGGGGTCTAGATAGGGAAGAACAGGCTTTGGCATAATGGTTCCAAGACCAAGTCACTCTAGGTTTTGAGTTCCCCAGATCCTGGAACTGGAGATTTTCTTTCTTTAATTCTGGATGGGGTTGCAATCCTCTGCTCAGATGTAATGTGCTGGGGTCCTCCTGGATATGCCCAACTTTGCCTTATCTACCAGTTGCATCTGTTCCTGGAGTGGGAGTACCTGTTTGCTGTCACTCACACCCTAATCACCTTCTGACTAGACTACTGCAACACATTCTACGTGGGGCTGTCCTTGAAGACCATCTAGAAGTTGTGCAGAATGCAGTGGCATCACTAGTTATGGGCATACATCTATGTAACACAACTACTATGGATGGAGCTGCACTTATAGGGAGCTACACTGGCTCCCTATAAGGTGCTTTCAAGGTATTGGCCATCACCTACAAAGCCCTACATGGCACAGGACCAGGTTATTTATGGGACCGCCTCCCACCCCCCAATATATGTCCATCTCACTCACTCTAATAGGGTGGGAATGCTTTGGGTGACTTCCCTGAAACAATGCCACCTTATGAGACCCAGGAGGCATGCCTTTTCCATGGCAGTGCCTATCTTTTGAAAAGATTCCCCCCACCCACCCAATATTTGGGTGGCTCTGACCCTTTGTCAACCCTTCCAGATAAACCAGACAGGAAACACAACCAGATGAATTAATTCTACTTTATTGTAAGGCTTCATTAACAGACTCTTGCAAGTCTGAAAGTACAAATCTCCCGCCCTCCCTATTTATCGCTTGAGTGGTCAGGGCTGGTCTTTCCTAAATTTCTTCTTTAGACCGTTACCCTCTCACGGACTCCCTTTCCTTTTATCTGACTGTTCCCTAGGCAGCATCTCTTCCCTCTGTTCTCCAAGGTCACCCTCACATTCCATCACACTGTCATGGTTCCTGTTCCAATGTTACTGAAACATCACAACAAGTTTCCATGCCGTGCTGGTGCTGACATGTATTGTTGTCCAGGAGGGCGCCGCTACTGTTCACTTGTACCAGGAAGTGAGTGTGATGATGCGAGCATGAAGGAATGCATGCTTGGGCTAACTTGACTGGTCAAGGACATTACCCGAAGACTGCCAGCAATCGTTACAAACACCTGCAAGGGAATGGAATTCTACTGACATTAGGGGAAGGGGTTTGGGATTGCTTGTGGGTTAATTGGGAGAAACCCCATGCTTTTGGTATTCTCAGCTTTGCCTGTGATCCTGCATACTATTCATCATTAAATTAGATTTCCATAGAAGTTCTGTATGAGTCTGATTGTTGATTTGGATAGACAGTCATCACACACACTCTGTTGGCTTTCAGAACACCTGGCTGTTTCTCTGAGGTTGGGATAAGTACAGCCCTCATCAGGAAGAAGTGGGTGGTATAAATGTGATACAGGTTGCCTATTCATGATTGTTTGCTTTTTCGTTAGGATTGTTTTATGTTTGTTTTTGTTTTGGTTGTTGTTAAGCCACCCAGATTCTAAGTGTTTGAGTTGGCTGGCCATATAAATTCTGTAAATAAATAAAATAACTATTAAAAAAAATACCAAAGGAATGCAATGGAACAAGGAGGATTAGGATTGCCTGATTTAAAACTGTATTTGCAGCCTGTTGTTTGGTTTGGATGAAAGAGTTGGTGCTGCTGAAAAATAAAAGAATTTTAGAATTAGAAGAGCATGATCTGAGGTTTGGATGGCATGGTTTTCCTTGGTGCCATAAAGTTAAGGTTAATGTCGATTTCAAAAATAATTATGTTAGAAATGCCATATTGAGTATATGGAATAGATAAAAACCCAGACCTTGCCTGAAAATGCCTTTATGGGTCTCAGCCCAGGAAGCATTTTGTAGGAAAGAAACATCAGGTAAAGAGAAACAGTTAACATATTGATAGTTGTTAGAACAAGAGCATGGAGAATATAAGATGAAATCAAGAGAACCACCAGTTGCAGAGGGATTTAGTTTTCAACAGTTTTCATATGCACAGTAAAGAGAAAAATTCAAGGTAGATAACAGGACATTTATTTATTTATTTATTTTCTATCCCACCTTTTATTATTTTTACAAATAACTCAAGGCAGGGAATAGACCTAATACTCCTTCCTCCTCCTCTTTTCCCCACGACAACAACCCTGTGAGGTGGGTTGGGCTGAGAGAGAGGGACTGGCCCAAGATCACCCAGCTGGCATTCAGGCCTAAGGCGGGACTAGAACTCACAGCCTCCTGGTTTCTAGCCCAGTGTAATGATTGCCCTAGCCCAAATACTCAGACTCACAAGAGGCTGCTAAATGAAATCTGATTTATTAGAGAACTAAAGACAAGTACAAAGAAAGCTGAGAATGAGCAAAAGCGCGCCAAATACAAACTTAAACCCTTGCCGCAAACGTATCCCGCCTCCCTCGTAACAGCCCCGCCCGGCACAGGTGCTAGCAATCGTCAGAGTTGCTAGCCTGGGAAAGTAACCTTGAGCGCAGTAGATAAGACAAATACATTCCAAAGCAAAGTTAAAAGATAACTGTTCCCATCCTCCCCAGAGAGATGAAACACGCATCCCATGAATGACATGCGAAACGTTACAATGTATCAAAGACATTGAAACGGCGAACATGACATACCGCCCCCCTAAAAATATAGCTAGGGACCCGGCTTAGTGGGATAAGCAGAGTGAAAACGGGCTACCAGGACAGGGGAAGCCACATCTGGTGCAGCAACCCACTCTGGATGAGGGAAATGTTTCCAACGAACTAAATATTGTAAAGTATTGCGAAGGCGTCTAGAATCCAAAATTTCTTTAACTTCAAAGTGTTGCTGACCGTCAATCATGATGGGGGTTGGAGGTGGAGGTTGGCGATGCCAGCGGTCAGAAGGAATAGTCGGTTTGAGCAAACTGCAATGAAAAACAGGGTGTAAGCGTTTGAGGTTATGAGGCAAGTCAAGTTTAAAAGTCACAGGGTTAATCTGAGCGGTAATCGGGAAAGGACCCACAAATTTAAGCGCAAGTTTCTTTGAAGGTTGTGAGGACTTGAGAAACTTAGTGGAAAGGTACACCGAGTCCCCGACTTGGAATGCAGGCTGGGGGGCCCGCTTTCGATCAGCATACAGTTTATAATCCACTTGTGCATCTGCTAATGCCTGTTGAATCATTGGCCAGGAGTCAGCCAGTTGCGTTGTCCAATCATCTGGAGTGGCTGATCCTGCAGGAGGTTGCGGTAGATCAGGGATAGGTACAAAGTCTTTACCCTGGGCTACCCGAAATGGGGTTTGGCCAGTGCTTTGATGCACTGCATTGTTGTAAGCCACTTCAGCAAACGGTAGGAGGTCTACCCAATTGTCCTGCTGATAATTCACAAAAGCTCGAAGGTACTGCTCCAGAGTAGAATTTAGAGCCTCAGTGGCCCCGTCCGTCTGAGGATGCCAAGCCGTGGAGAGGGCTTGCTTCGTGCCTAACAGTTTGAGGAACGCCCGCCAAAATTGCGAGGTAAATTGTGTGCCCCTGTCCGAAATTAAGCGGGAGGGACATCCGTGTAGCCTGTACATGTGTACAAGAAACAGGCGAGCCAATTGACGTGCCGACGGAATGGACACGCAAGGGATGAAGTGAGCTTGTTTAGAGAAATAATCTTTGACCACCCAAATGACCGTTTTGCGCTGGCTGGGTGGTAGATCTACAATGAAGTCCATGGAGATTTCCTCCCAAGGGGAAGAAGGGGCGGCCACCGGCTGCAGGAGGCCCTGGGGCTTACCCACCTTGCGTTTAGACATTGCACAAACAGTGCAGGAGGCAATGTAGTCCTTGACATCCTTACGCAATGTGGGCCACCAAAACTGCCTCCGAACCAGGTGCAAGGTTTTTACAAACCCAAAGTGACCTGCGAGCTTGTCATCGTGTGAACGTAGTAACACATCTTTTCTGAGGCTTTCAGGAACATAGAGGCGGTTAGATTCCCAAGCGAAGCCTCTATCAAAAGTAACACTGTCTTTATTCGCAAGCAACCAAGTATCCGTTTTCAGTTCTTTAAGAAACTTTTGTTGCAACTGGGAGGGAATTGACAAAGTGCTTGGCTGAGCAGCGTCCGTGGTGGGCGGCTGCTGCGCGCGCGTTTGGCTTCGCGTCACAGCCTGCATGCCCAATTGGGGCGCCGTCCATAGGGTGCTAACCACTTCTGGCGCTGCCCCAGCGTCCTGAGGTTGCCTTGACAACGCATCAGCCAAGAAGTTCTTTTTCCCTGGAATAAATTTCAATTGAAAATTGAATCGATTGAAAAATTGAGCCCAACGGACCTGTTTGGGGCTCAGTTTTCGAGGGGCACTAAGCGCCTCCAAGTTTTTATGATCAGTCCATACTTCAAAGGGATGATTTGCCCCCTCTAACAGATGCCGCCAAGCTTCCAACGCGGCTTTTACTGCAAACGCCTCCTTTTCCCAGACATGCCAACGTCTCTCAGTTTCGGAGAATTTGCGGGATAAGTAGGCACAGGGCTTGAGGCATCCTGTCCCGTCTTGTTGCATCAACAATGCCCCAATGGAATAATCGGAGGCATCTGCCTGTACTACAAAAGGCTTTGAGGGATCAGGATGCTGTAAAATGGGCTCTTTGACAAAAGCTGCTTTCAGCCGCTCAAACGCCGTTTGACAAGCAGGCGTCCAGCGCAACAGCGCCCCGGGATTCTTGACTCTCCGAGTATCTCCCACCCCTTTTGTTCGAAGCAGTTCAGTTAGTGGCAAGGCAATCTCGGCGAACCCCCTTATGAATAATCTGTAGTAGTTGCTGAACCCCAGGAAACTTTGCAGTTGCCTGCGGGTGCGGGGACTCTCCCAGTCCACGATAGCCTGCACCTTGGCAGGGTCCATTTCTATGCCTTTATCTGAAATTCTATACCCCAAGTAGTCAATTCGGGTCTGATGAAAGGCACATTTAGACAGTTTGGCATACAATTCAGCTGATCTGAGTTTACACAATACTTTCCTTACCAGAGCCACATGCTCTTCCATGGTTTCCGTATAAATCAATACATCATCCAAATACACCAGTACCCCTTTAAACAGATGTTCATGCAGTACCTCATTGATTAATTGCATAAATACCCCAGGGGCCCCAGCCAACCCGAATGGTAACACCTTATACTGGAAAGCTCCCAACGGGCAATTGAATGCAGTTTTCCACTCATCCCCCTCCTTGATTCGTACACAATAGTAGGCTTCTCTTAAATCAAGCTTAGAGAAGATCTTTCCCTTGGCCAGATGTGACAACATGTCCTTGATCAATGGCAAGGGATATTTGTTGGAAATTGAGACGGCATTTAATCCGCGGAAATCGGTACAAAGTCTCAATGTCCCATCCTTTTTTGGGCGAAAAAGCACCGGCGCCCCCACCGGTGAATTCGCCGGTTCAATGAATCCGCGCGCCAGATTTTTGTCCACAAAGTCTCTCAACAGAGTCAGTTCCTTTTGGGTCATGGAATAAATCTTTGGCTTGGGCAATTGGGTGTTGGGCAGCAGTTCTATGGCACAGTCCGTCTTTCGATGGGGGGGCAACTGGTCGGCTTCCTTTTCACCGAATACATCAGCAAACATCCTGTACTCGGCCGGCAAGCCTTCCAGAGGAGGGACCGGGTAAGGCGGAGTCGCAGCTGCCGCCACCCCCACCATCTCCTCTGGGGCACCCTTCCCCTCGGCCGCTTGATAGAACCCATCCCTAAACGTGATAGTTCGGTAAACCCAGTTTATTTGGGGGTTTTGCTGCACCAACCAGGGTACCCCCAACACCACCAAGGGTCCCCCCACAGGAGCCACGACAAAAGACAACCCTTCCTGGTGGCTGCCCAGTTGCAAGGCTACGCGCCCTGTAAAATGGGTGACCGGTTTACCCCCTGCCATGGACCCATCCAGTTGAGTAAAAGCGATGGGTCGTTGTAAAGGGGAAATGGGTAGCTCCAAAGCCGCTACCACGTCGGGGTGCATAAGACACCGGGAACACCCCGAATCAATCATGGCCCATACTTCTACAGTCTTGGATTGGGAGCCCAATTTCAATTTCACCGTGAGAATGCGGTAACTGCCACTCACCGACGGAGGCTCGCGCCCTTCCTCTACCACCTGCCCAGCGGCGCCCTTTAGAGCAGGTGGCTGGCGTTTCCCGCCGGCTGCATGATTTCGGTCTCCCCTTCAATGTCGTAGAACCTCACATCGTCTCCCTCGGCTTCAGCCACCGCAGCTTTCTGCTTCCTCGGCAATGCAGGGGACTTCGCCGACGGTTTGCCGGGCCGTTCCTCCCCCTTTGCCTTCGGGCATGCTGCCACTCGATGCCCCTCCTTACCACATCTCAAACACAAGCCTTTTGCGTACCGCTTCTCCCGCTCCTCGTCCCAGGGTCGTTGTCCCGGTTTCCCCCCGGTGCTCACTGGGCGGCTGGGTTTCACCTCCCGCCCCGACTTGGCGGTCTTCCACTGGGCAAAGATCTCCTAGGCATGTTCAGCCCTCCCCGCCAGCAGGATCCATTCGTACAGCGTATATGGGTCGTCCCTCCCCAGGGACCAGCGCAGCACCTCTGTATTCAAGCCATCCTTGAAGAGCTCGATAATGGTTGCTTGGGACCAGTCATCCACCTTCCCAGCTAGCGCTTTAAACTCCAAAGCATAATCTGCGACCGATCTGAACCCCTGCTTGAGTTCCTTCAGAGCTCGCTTTGCTCTCTCTTTTGCTAAGGGGTCCTCAAAGTGTTGTTTCAACGCCCAGAGGAACTCATCGAAACTTTCCAGTTCAGGCGCTTCCGACTGGCACATCTGGACATACCAGTCTGCCGCCCTCCCCTTCAGTTTGGTGGCAATGGTGATGATTCTCGCCTTCTCCGATTGGAAAAACGCCCCCCATTCTTCCATGTAAGTTTTCACATTCGTCAGGAAGAACGAGAGTTTGGTCGGGTCCCCATCAAACTTGACAGGGAAGTCTCGCATGCCGCCTCCCGCCGGGCTGCGCCCCACCACTGGTGCTGCTGCGGCTGGTGCTTCCCTGGCTCGGGGCGGCACGGGGCCCCGGGGCGATCGCCCTGGCGATGCTGCGATTTCCATCTGGACCGACTGGTCCCCTTCGCGCCTCCGCACCACCCGTCGCCGTTCCGGGGACTGCCCCTGGGAAGAAGGGGTTGAATGCCTCGGGCTTGATTCTTCCCGGACCTCTCGCAACGAGGTCACATCCAAGCTCAGCTTTTTCAGTATAGCCTCCAACGAATCCATTTTGGACTCCAGTACTCGGATCCGATCCGGAGTGGGTGAGCCCTCCGTTGGCTGCACCTGCACCACGTTGGGGGATAATGGGTATCTCTGCCTCCAGGATGGGCCCCCCGCTACGGTGGCACCTCCTTGGGTCTCATCCCAGGTGAGCAGCTCGCCCGGAGAATTCACGGTGGTCTCCGGGGCCGTTTTCAGCCCCCCGGCTTCACTCTCCGACGCGGAGCTCGCCTCTTCCCGGATGGCTGACAGCTCCCCACCTTGGGACGGTCGGCCGGACTGCCTCATGGTCGAGTCCGGTTCCCCTTCTTCCATCATCATGATGTCGGGTTCAGTCATCGCGGGCTCTCTCCCTCACAGGGTTAGACACTTGTCTTTCCTGGACAGGGGCCAGCGGGGTTAGGATCTTAGATTCTCAGCTTTATGTAATGATTGCCCTAGCCCAAATACTCAGACTCACAAGAGGCTGCTAAATGAAATCTGATTTATTAGAGAACTAAAGACAAGTACAAAGAAAGCTGAGAATGAGCAAAAGCGCGCCAAATACAAACTTAAACCCTTGCTGCAAACGTATCCCGCCTCCCTCGTAACAACCCCGCCCGGCACAGGTGCTAGCAATCGTCAGAGTTGCTAGCCTGGGAAAGTAACCTTGAGCGCAGTAGATAAGACAAATACATTCCAAAGCAAAGTTAAAAGATAACTGTTCCCATCCTCCCCAGAGAGATGAAACACGCATCCCATGAATGACATGCGAAACGTTACGATGTATCAAAGACATTGAAACGGCGAACATGACACCCAGCACCTTAACCACTAGGCCAAACTGGCTCAGACAAGGCTGAATTTGAAGTTGAATTATGTACAAATGATGAACATAAATGCCAAAGTGTATAAAATCTTGCTGAAATTTGAACTGGAGGATGAACAAGTGAAAGTTGATATGATAAAATAGACTAAGAACCTTAAACATATCATATTGAAGGGAAAACGTGTGGTTGAAAGGACTGAAATTCACACAATGTTATAATCTAAAAGAGAATTTTTATAAAACAATATACTGTTGATATATGACTCCAGAAAACAAATCTAGAATGTATAAAAGTACCTCACATTTATGTTGGAAACGTGGACAACATGAAGGGTCATTTTATTATGCTTGATGGATTTGTAAAGAAGCTAGAATATTTTGGGTTCAAATACATATACTGATACAAAAAAAGTTAAAGACTAAATATTCAACTGACTCAATTGAAACCAGAACTTTTTTTTTTGCTGGGATTAATGGACAGACAACTAGAAAAAAGATTATTTTTATATATGATCCCTGCTGCAAAACACAAACATGGAAAGATTCTGAAATACCCACAAGGGAGGAATGGTTAGTGAAGATGATGGAACTAGCAGAGATGGCAAAATGAACTTGCTTGCTTAGAGAAAGATCAGCTAGTACTTTTATTAGAGACTGAAAACACCTTATGGACTTTTTGCTGAAAAAAGAAAAAAAAATGAACTAATGATGTATGGATTTGATGATTAGAAAGAGTAGATTATGGAAAGAAGGAAAATTTAATGTAAACTTAGAGAGGGAGGACAAAATATAAATATACTTATAACTGCTGTTAAGAAGATTGAAAGCCACTTCTTTATTGTTCTTTCTTTTTTTTCCCCTTCTTTTCTATCTCTTTTTCTTTATTTGTTGTTTACTTTTCTATTATTTTTCTCTATTTCTCTTATCCTTGACTTAAAATTTGTATTGTTTTTACTCTGTGGAAAAACTTCTTTAATAAAAGTTATATTGTGGAATCAACACAGGACTCAAAGCAAAAATAATCAAGGGTGACCGCGGTGCTTATTGATACAGTGCACACTGGAGATGCACAAGAGGGTGGGTCCCTCCCCTGCAGACAAAAGAAATGCACTGATATTCTACATTACAGAAAAGGAAATGATGTAAGCATACCTATTCATATGATGATGCAGGCATATATACATATTCATAAGCAATAGATCTCAGGTTACTTTCTGCCCTACTTATCAACTCTGAAGAAAGCTATTGTCTTAGTGGGAAGAAGGGAGGGCGCAAACTTCTTGACTACAGAGATTCATGGGTTCCTGCAGGAATGTCCTGATAAAAGTTAGCAAAAGCTGCAAAAGCTGGTGTGAGATAGCTTTCAAGGTTGTTACCACATTCCTTTCTTCATGTTTCAGTTTGGTTAAATGGGACCATTCATCTGAAAAGTTATTTTTCTCATAATATATATGTTGTTGTTTATTCGTTCAGTCGCTTCCGACTCTTCGTGACTTCAGGGACCAGCCCACGACAGAGTTTCCTGTCGGTCATCAACACCCCCAGCTCCCCCAGGGACGAGTCCGTCACCTCTAGAATATCATCCATCTACCTTGCCCTTGGTCAGCCCCTCTTCCTTTTCCCTTCCACTCTCCCTAGCATCAACATCTTCTCCAGGCTGTCCTTCCTTCTCATTATATGGCCAAAGTATTTCAGTTTTGCCTTTCATATCGTTCCCTCAAGTGAGCAGTCTGGCTTTATTTCCTGGAGTATGGACTGGCTTGATCTTCTGGCATTCTCAGAATTTTCCTCCAACACCACAGTTCCAAAGCATCAATCTTCCTTCGCTCAGCCTTCCTTATGGTCCAGCTCTCGCAGCCATATGTTACTACGGGGAACACCATTGCTTTAACTATGCGGACCTTTGTTGTCAGTGTGATGTCTCTGCTCTTAACTATTTTATCAAGATTTGTCATTGCTCTTCTCCCAAGGATTATAATAATATATATAATAAATTAATATATAATAAATATATATTAAAAGAAAAAACCAAAGGGAAGAATTGATACCAGAAATTGTCTCAAGGGATTGAATAAAAACTGAGTGATGCAAGTGTGCCCAGTAAAAATGAATGAATATGTATACAATTTTGTGAGTAATAATATAACAGGATGTCAAGGCCTAGAACAGCAATTACAATCTGTTATTGAACGACCCTGTACATGATCTTTCTCATATACTGTATATGGTATATGATCTTTCTTATATAAATTGTATATGAACTTTCTCTAAGCAAACAAGGCTATTCTTCTAAAGGTGGGGAGAAAGTCTTTAGGTTTGGGGGCATTTCAGGATTTTGGAAGATAATCTTTGTTGCCGGGAAAAGTGTTTGATTTGCAATATTCCTTTAGGATGAAGCATGTGTGAGTGTTTTAACCAACTTCACTTGAAGGGAAAAAAATGCCAAGCTAAATAATTTCTTTGGGAAATTCATGTCACTTGTGAGTGTCTGTGGGCTCTAAGAGATTGATCATTTTTATTTTAACTGTGTCTTAGCCATACCATATGGAGGGCAGGTCTATCCTATGATCCTTAATTCTGTATGCTGAAACCTTTGGGACTGAGTGAGGTTGTCCTGATTGAGTGTAATTAGGCTTTCTCTCACTTCAGTTTACCTCTTAAGCTTCACAACTCAATCCTGGAAAACAGGGAACATCAGATGGTTACATTGGCAGTGCATCAATACATTTCCTCCTCCCTGTCCATACATAGGGGAGACCTTTATGAAAGGAGAAAAAGGTTGCTTTTAATTCATTATTCCAATGGACCTCATCCCACAAATGGGGCATATAAATCACGCTAAACTATACTTTAATGTGCTTTGCATCTGGTGTAGGAGATTTTGTGGGGCCAAGTTAAGGCCCCTAACCCGAAGACATCTTTCCAGGGAAAACAAAGAATTGCTCAGCATCTATTATGCACCCAAAGAACAGAGAGCAATGATGATAGTGCTGAAACCAAAATGCTCAAAATCTCTCTGATAAATATTCTGATAACTCTAAGTTGCTACAGACGCTTTGGTTGAGCAGGGCCTTGAAAAAAACATCTTGAATTTTACTTAGACAATATTCAGTGATGTACACACACAGGAGAGTGATGGGGAAATGAGCTGAAATAATAGCTTGTACCTCATTAACTAGGACTGCTGGTGGGGAATCACATTTCTGAATGTTCCCCAGCAAAAACAAACACATTGTATAGTCAAAACAGCAAACAGCCTTGGGGCACAGTGAGAAAATTATCAGAGCAAGGACTTGGCTGGAATAGGCACATTCCCCCTCATGTGATAGTTGCCATTTTATTGCACAAACTTTTAATCAACCAAACAACACAAGGGGGAGTTTTCAAAATTGGCATCTCCAAATTTGAATTGGTACAATTTGTTTTTAGCTTTGTTTATAGACTAGGCTTTAGATGAGAACTCTCATAGGTAATATTGCTAAATGTTAAAATATAGCTGAAAAAGACGTTTTAAAAGTCTAAAGGAAACCTAAGTATAAAAGCACCATAACTGCTTTTTCTGGGAATCTTTCAAATGAACATCAGCCTTTGGGTTCTTTGTGTTCGCTGAGCTTGGTTGTTTGTTTGTTGCTCAGTAATAAGCAAGCACATCCCAACCAAGCCTGGCAGGGCCAGCTACTATATATAAACCACCAGTGAACTCTACTCTCCTAGGCACTGATGATGTTACCTAGCCTGGTAATGAGAAGTCTGCAGGAAAACAACCAAGCTCAGAGAACACCTAGAACCCAACCATTCAGCCCTGAGCTACCTATATTCTATATTCTATATTTGAACATCAAGTTTTGCCACACCCAAACATCTCCACCCCTTTGGTATTGACCAAAAGACCTTCTGGAAGATCCCATGAACACAGTGGGAAACTGTCTTCTAATCTCGATACAGAAATCTACCTTTCAGCCAATGGTGGATAGATCTACCTGGCACTGTTATGCTGTGCAAGGAACTTATTTGGAACATGTCCAGCACAGGGATGCTATGGACCAGTGGTTCTCAACCATGTTGGTCTCAGGAGCCCTTTACAGTCTTAAAAGATGATTGAGGACCCCAAAGAGCTTTGGTTTATGTGGGTTAGGGTTAGGGTTAGGGTTATGTATTAGAAATTAAAACTGAGAAATTTTAAAATATTTACTTGACTTTATGGAACCCCAAAAGGGGCTTGGGCAACCCCAGGGGTCCCCAGACCACACTTTGAGAACAACTGCTATAGATATTTTGGTGACAAAGAGAGATGAACCTACTGTATGTGCCTATGGTATAAGGATACGTCAAGCTTAGCAGGACATCCCTGCCCTATCCATCGCATCTGAAAAATACCTTTAGTTGCTGCATTGCAGACTAAGGTTAGTGTTAGCATTAGCTATCCAGAGTATGATCTGATCTACTGTACAGTCTTAAGTGGGATGAAGTGGCAAGCAAATGGCAAGAAGCTCTTTTTCTAGCCACAATTCATTACAGGCAAGCCCAGCAGACAAGCCCCTTCATAAGATTATGCATTTCTCTGAGCAGCAATATTGGCATTCCAATTTGTACAGCACCTAGGTCCTCCTCTTAATGTCTTAAGAACGACCATGGAGAACAAGTGGTAACTAGTGGACCAGGATCTAGCATTCTCCCCTGTCCAAGTGATACCAAACCATAAAGATAGAAATATAGAGGGGAAACAGCCTCACCTCTCCAGTTCTGACCTCCTTATATTGATGTAGAAGATCCAGAGTGAAACAGTTGCCTATTGCGCTAGGCACTGCAACTGGAATTCAGCAGAAAGTGTTGTTTTGGCATTTAGTCCCATCTTCAGCACTCCAGTCCACCCATAACCACACATAAACATTTTTTCTTACTTAAATGGATCACTTCCTTCTTTGTTGGCATCTGCACTGAATTAAAGGCATTTTCCCCAATGCTTATTAACCTTCCCTCCTTCAGATTTAAAATCCTTTCATGACATTGCACTTCAACACATGAGCTGAAGGGCTCATCAGCAGACCACCTAGGATAGTGCATTTGTAACACGTCAATAGTCATGGCATGGCAGGAGTGTAAACTTGTCAAGCACAGCAGAGATAAGAGACAGGCTACAGTCAAGTAAGAGGGGTCCAAAAATAACTTCATGGAGCTGGGGAAAATATGAAACAAGGGAAAGAGAGTTGGGATGGTTTCAGATGGCATGGAGGGTTGGGGGACAGAGCAGCACCTAAATGAAGCCTCAGAAGTTTTAACTTGTGAATGGGCTTTATCAAAGGAGACTTGGAAGAGTCTAATGACCCCAGTTGGTCAGGGGCATCTGCAGGGGGGTTTAAAAAGACAAGATGGTGATCACAGCCATGCAGTCAAAGCCCTTCATCTTTTTTTAAATGTATGCTCCCTGCACAATGTGCAAAAGAAAGGGGTGAGCTATGATTGTGTGGTTGAGGCCACCATCATGACTTTTTGACCATCCCCTGTGGATGCCCATGCCATGCACTTCTGCAGAAGCTTCCTTCTGTTATTGACATGATGAAAGCAACCTCACACCCTTGTGCCAGAAACTCAGCATCCTTTGGGTATGGCAATGCTGCTTTCATATCTGCCCCACCTCCCTTCCCTATACACACTGCTGTATTTTATCTACTTCATCTCTCCTATTGTCCACCAAAATTATTCCAATAGTCAAGGTCAAACATGGCATACTTCCCCCTTCCTTATCCAGAAAAGACCATCTGAGATATAATGCATGGGTTCTGGCTTTGGCTCAAAATCTGGGATCTTCCTTGGTCTCATCCTATGAAATGGAGCAATGTTACAGAACACTGCTATTGTAAGTGCTAAATTGCCAAGCCACAGGGGTATAAACTTCAGAGAAGCAACAGGCCATAGGACTCCCTGAGATTACCTGGTAGGGTCATGCCCCCTGAGGCCGAGCCCCCATTCTATACTAGACTCTCTATCCAGCCCATCCTTCTCCTGGCTGCTTCTCCACCATCAACTAGCTCTTTCTCTGCATCCATAGCCTACAGACTTTTGAAGCTGCTATTTGGATTGTGCTATGCATATTTGCACGCTCAGTTGCACTGTAGCTTTCATTTCTAGTTCTGTGGTATTTGGATGAGAAGGCATTATTTGCAAAATAAGCATAGTAATTTGGGTGGGGGTGGGGTGTTCCACTTCAGCTATTTCTAAACAGAAGCCAATGTATTCTTTACAAAGTGTGGAGGGGAGTACACGTACTTGGGTGCCCACACATTCAGTTTTGAGACAGAAATGCTTAACCTATTCTGTTTTCCATCCCGGCTGGGGTTCTGCAGTGAAGAATAAAAATAAGAAACATTGTCAGCTCATCCTCCATGCTTGTGTAGTCAGAAGGTAATGGACACTGAAGAAGTATTTCTTTGAGGGATATGGTTGTCATTATCCCACAATAAAAAAATACTCTGGGTGTATCAGCCCTATTCACTCCCGTTACATGGAAGAGTCTTAGGATCTGCAGTCCTTCAGATGTTGATAAACAACACATTACTACATCTCTAACCATTAGCCATGATAGCTGGAACTGCTGGGAGTTTAGTAATCTTTAGAGAATCATAGGTCTATCCCTGCATCAGTACAGTTAGCTCCTCCTTTAGGTTTTCATTTATCATATGGGGGCTGAGCTGCATCTCAATGAGTGAAAAATATACAACATACTGTATGTATATGTATATGTATATGTATATGTACACGTACACGTACACATACATGTACATGTACACACACATACAATTTGTGTATATAATTTAAAACACACAGTATGGGGGGATGCAGATGTGATTTAGTTTTTCTTTTTTCTTTTGTTTAATTGCATCAGAACTAAGACCTTTTGTGCATTTTGAAAGAAATGTTGCTGATGGATGATGGAATTAGTAGAAGGTATATAAACTGCATTTAGCTCAGAGGATAGGAACCTATAGGTAAAGGTAAAGGTTTCCCTTGAGGTAAAGTCCAGTCGAATCCGACTCTAGGGGGCGGTGCTCATCTCCGTTTCAAAGCCTTGGAGCCGGCGTTGTCCATAGGACACTTCCGGGTCATGTGGCCAGCATGACTCACGGAACGCCGTTACCTTCCCGCCGAAGCGGTACCTATTGATCTACTCACATTTGCATGTTTTCGAACTGCTTGGTGTTCAGGAGCTGGGACGAGCAACGGGAGCTCACCCCGCCGCGCGGTTTTGAACCGCCGACCTTCCGATCGACAGCTCAGCGGTTTAACCCGCAACCTATATGATCTCAGAAAAGCCACTCAGGATCAGATCTGGTTAGTGCTTGGATGGAAGATCACCACCAAATCCCCAGAGATTTAAACTAGATTATGAACAGGGGGAAAAAGGCAATGATGAACAATTTCCAAACATTGTTCTCCAAACAATTGCAAAGAAAATTGCAGTGTTTTCTCCATGACGTCACCAGCAGCCAAATTTGAGCTGAAAGAGACTTTATCTTTGCTACAATCTGCAGGCCATTTGGACAATACCTTCAAAGCTGTAAGTAGAATCATTTGCCACTGAACTCAGTGGAAAATCAACCATCAAAGTAATATAGAAACAAAGCAGTATTTGAAATATAACAAGGGTGCATCAGCTCTATTCACTCCCATTACAACCGCAGGAGTCTGGAGAATTCTAGTGTGAGGTCTTGGCACTCCCAACACCAAATCCTCACAGGATTTCATGGATTCTAAAATAATTTTGAACTATAAAATCCAATCAATCTTCATTACGGTCATAGGTCAGCATATGATTGATCAAAAATAATGTTGTGGTGCTGTAGGTTGTGTTTGGGGCATTGTTGAGCTGCTGCCACCTAGATGAGAAGCCCTGCATGCTGATAACCAGTTGGTGAAGGGTCCCATTCAAGATGCCTTGCTTTAATGATTAGGATCATTAAAGCAGCTACGTCTTTTTTTTTAGGCTCATGCAGAAAACTAAACAAAAAACTGTGTGCGTTTTAATAATAATGGAGAGACGCTGAGCAAGCGCTTGTCCAAATGCTCAAACACTTCTGAATCATTACCAAAGTGTGCACAGACTTAATTTCAATGAATTTCTGGTCAGAAAAGTTGTCTTCTCTCCTCATAATTGATACAAACTTTAACATCATCTTTATGTGAAGCTGGAAATAGGAAGCAATGAGTGCTTGCTCAAACATATCACTAGATGCTTGTTTGTATATTATACATACAGCCAGGATCCAAGCCATGCACCAGTAAGGTATGAAAAAGACTGTTTCATTATTCTTTTTCCAAAGCGTGAACAAATCTCAGAATAAGAAAATATTGCGAAGTTTTAATGTAGCTAGCAATCTGTACATAGATTGTTTCCAAAGCAGCAAAAGTAACTTAAGCATGTAAGTTTATTACACTCAGGGAATGGGCATTTGTGGCCTTCATTTATTGCTGAGACACAACTTCCAGTATCCCTTGTCATTGCCCATGCTGGCTGAGGTGGTTGGGAGCTGTAGTTCAGGAACACCTGAGAAGTCACTATTTCTCCATCCCTGGGCCTGGCCTAAGAGGCAGAGTTCAGATGTCATGAGTACTGATGGCGAGCAGGAGGGGGCCTCTATCCAGGGGGGAAAACGCATGCGTAGTACTGAGGAGTTAAGCAGCCATTCAAAGAGACACAGATCAGACCCGCCTTAACTTTTGGGGTTTATCTGTCTGGGTTTTTCCCACGCTTCTTCAGTTTGTTAGGATTTTCTGTCTTATGTAGCAGCAATAAACACTAGAGACCTATTCCTTGTCTCAGCGTGATTCCTGACTGTTAGGACATCAGCTGTGATATCATCAGGAAATACTTGGTATTGCATATTTCTAATTGGGCACATCGTCAGGAAAGACCCATCGCTTGAAAAGGACATCACGTTTGGTAAAGTCGAGGGCCAGCGGAAAAGAGGAAGACCTTCAGTGCAATGGATTGATACAATTACTGCAACAATGGATGCAAACATTGGAACAGTCAGGCATATGGCGCAAAACCGAACAGCATTTCGTCCTGTTATACATCGGGTCACCATGAGGCTATGTATAATAGAACAAACAGTACACGACTCAACGGCAACTAACAACAACAACAACAATTGCATTCTATCTTATTAAGTCTCAATATTCTAATTTACTTGCTTTGTTGATGGAATATCATGAAAGTGATGGCTCTATTGTTTAGTGGCCACAGAAAAACACAGCCATGGACTTTATAGAATGATGTTCATTGACTCCAATAAAAGATGAAGCCTCCCTTGAGTTGAGCTAAATTCCTGTTGATTTTATGGACTAGTCCGTGTTGCTTTCTTGGCAATAATACAGAAGTGGTTTGCCACTACCTTTGGGGGGAATATTTTTTTTTTTTACTGCCTAGTCTAGTTTAGAGCTAGGAGAGTACTGAAGGTCTCCTATGCAAATACGAACCAGGTCTGACCTTGTTTGGCTGTTCTAAGATCAGCCAAGGTCAGCTAAGTGCTCACTGACTCCTGTAAAATTAATTCAAATAAAAGAGAATTTCCTTGGGAGACAAGCATGTCCTTGTGCATTCAGAAGAATGCAAGGATCTTTCTCATTTGAAGAAAAGGAGAAAGGGAAGGAACCTTTTTTGCTGAATTGGAACCTCTTTTGCTGAATTATTTCCTCTACTGGAGATATGCAGTAGATTGTCACATACCCTGCTGTTGTGATTGTTAAAGTAAAAGGTAGTGGAGATCAGAAACAACAACATGGTTACATTCAACTGATTTTTCACAGCCTCTGAAATGACTTGACAGTTTTTTCTACCATGCTGGGAGGTTAACTATTAAATTCTAAACAAAGATGTCTACCAGTAAACATACTAACAATCTGGTAGCTTGGTTCTTCCAAGAGAATTATTTTTATTTTACTTTTGAGATACTGTAAGCTATAGCTAAACAGTATGTAAATACCTGCTTCTTGACACACCTGCGCTCTACCCGTTGCCTGATCAGAAAAAAGTATGAAAAACAAATATGAAACACAGTTTATCTACTGGTGGTTAAGAAGAAATATGTACAGTAAAATCATTGCTGGGTTTTTGATATTTCTTCTTACCATCTATAGATAACCCATTTGTTTAATGTTGGAAGGGAGATAGATAGATGATAGATAGATAGATAGATAGATAGATAGATAGATAGATAGATAGATAGATACACACACAGAGATACATACATACATACTGTATATATTCTTAACATTTATTTTATGCTTAGAGGTGTCCAAGTCCCGATTTCAGAATACAAATTTGGAATAAAATAGCTTTTTCCTAAAAAGTGGTAAATCGTTCATGGATTATTATTTTTTTTAGTAAAAACTCTGAGATTTGGAGGAGAATGGAAAACAAAAGGAAAACGAAACTCTTTTGATGTGACTGGAGAAATATTGACATCACACATATGCTACATATTTATTAAATAAAATAAAACAGGTTTCATTGATTCAGAATCAGTGCAATTGATCTGTGTGAAGGTCATTTCCCCACCCCAAAATGGATACGATAGTATAACGATGCCTAGACTTTGGGCATCAAGTGGTAAGCCTTAAAACCCAGGAGGCTTCCAGGTAACTATCAAGAAAGTGGGAAGTGATATATGGGACATAGGAAAAAGATCAATATATGCTGGGGCCCAACAGAGTTGACTTTGCTCAATGCAGCATTATTATTTCCTCTTCCTCTTCCTCCTCCTCTTCTTCCCCTGCTCCTCCCTCCTCCCTTTTTCTGTTTTATCTTGAAGGACTGGATGAACACAGAGATAATCACAGCTGCTTGTTTTATTATTTTCTGCTTACAGATATATTATTCTCTACTATAAAAAAAAATGTCATATATATGTCCTTGATAAGTATGCATGGGATGGGGAGGACAGAGCTATAAGACCAATAAATCCAGGGTCTAAATTATCTTGCAGCCCAATGATTAAACATTTGAAGATATTATGGATCACTTTATCTGACTGCAATTAAAATACACAGCCACATAGGAAAAAGAACCAAGTCTAACCCTGCTTTTCCAGTGGATAAGAAGCACATCGAAGCTCTGGATACCAATCCTGAGGCTACCAAGAAGTCTAGTGGAACTGATGTTAGATGTCCTGAAGAGTCAAATATCTCTTGTGCTAGTCTACCTGCCCAGCAGTACAGAGGAGACACAAAGTGGGAGGGAACTTCAACTTGAGGGAGACTTTACCATTGATAATCCCAAATAAGTTCTCAAAATTGTTCAAAGACTCATCTAGAATAAACCTCTCTGGGATCTTACCCAGGAAGGATTGTTAGTTGCGGATCAACCCATCCTGCTAGCACCTCACAGAAGGGGAGCACATATAAAGTGTAGGATCTTTTGGTCCACCCAGTTCAATATTATTAATGATGACAGCCAGTGACTCTCAAAGAATCCAAGCAGTATTCTTTCACAACTCTTCCTGGAATCTGAGTATTGTCTTGCTACTGTTAATATTAAGAAATTATCTTAATATTGCTTAAATTCTACAGAAGAGGAGGTTGCCCTTCTTCCAATGTTCAATACTGGCAGCACTGGTTCTGGCTGTCTTCACTTTAAGGAAGAACAAGTATGGATAATTGACACTGCTGTAACTGGAGATAGAAGGATCAATGAGAAAAAACTAGAAACAATAGGGAAATACTGTATATCTGCAAACAAAGATCAAGCAAATGTGGAAAAAGAAAGCCGTGGTGGTGTCCAGAGTGATTGGTCCACTCAGTTCCATACCTAAAGATCTGGAGAAGCACTTGGACACAATAAGAATGGACAGAATCTCAACACACTGGTTTCAAAAAGTCAAACCACTAGGAACAGCACATATATTATGGTGGTATCTTTAGCTATCCTAGATCCTTGGGAAGGACCTGATAGTCAAAAGTATCAAACCCAGTCAGAACTACAGTATCTGTTAGACTGTGTATAAAATAACAATAACAACAATAATAATAATAATAATAGATGATATACTCAGCTCAACAACAGTACAACAAGAATGCAGCTTGGCTAAAGGAGGTTAAGAAGGAAAAAAAGAAGCTGAAATGAAAGAACTTGTAATAATAGCAGAAATGGTGGAGAAAAGGACAAGGGAGGTCAAGAATTGGTCAGCGCCAGGTGAAGATGAACTGCATGGTTTTTGGTTGAAACATCTGACTGGTCTGCACCTACTCATTGCCAAGCAGTTTAACAACAGCATAGACTACTGCAACACACTCTACATGGGGCTACCCTTGAAGAGTATCTGGAAGCTTCAGTTGGTTCAAAATGTGGCTGCACAAACAGTGATGAATGCTCCAAGGTCAGCACACGTAACACCTTTACTGCGTGAGTTGCATTGGGTACCACTTTGCCTCTGGGTCCAATTCAAGGTGTTGGCTATCACCTTTAAAGCCCTACATGGCATGGGGCCAGGTTACCTGAGGGACCGTCTCATCCTCATTACATGAGCCCGTCCCACCTGGTCGTGCAGAGAGGGCATGCTTCGGACCCCATCTGTAAGAGAATCCCATCTGGCGGGGTCCAGGAGGTGGGCCTTCTCTGCAGCAGCTCCCACCCTTTGGAACATCCTTCCCCCAAGTTAGCCCCCTCCCTCCCAGACTTCAGAAAACAGCTGAAGACCTGGTTTTGTCGTCTTGCCTGGAATAGGGAGGGGAAGAGCCATTCTTGGGGCTGGTTGGTTTCCTAGTTCTGCAGGGACCAGTTTTATGCCCTTATGGTTTGAATTAGATCCACCATGGCTTGGATTTTATTGCATTTTATGCTGACTGATCAATGGCTATATTTATGATTTTATGGAATTTTTAATTGTTTTTATTGTGAACCGCCCAGGGTCCCCGGTGTGGGGAGATGGGCGGTGATAAAAATTTGATAAATAAATAAATAAACAATAAATAAACATACTGCAAGGAGGCAAAATTGAAGATCGGTTAACGTCTGGCAAAACTTACCTGATGATGAAAGATCCAACAAAGGGGGCGGCACCAGGCAATTGCCGGCCAATTACCTGCTTACCAACAACTTTCATATTGCTAACTGGTGTTGTAGTTGATGCCGTCCAACAGCATCTAGTTGAAAACAAGCTCCTTCCATCTGAGCAGAAAGGAAACCACCCAAACAGCAGAGGGACAAAAGATCAGCTCCTAATTGACAAGATGGTTTTGGAAAAGTGTAAGAGAAGGAAGACCAACTTGAATATAGCTTGGATTGATTACAAGAAGGCATTTGACTCCCTGCCACAGGACTGGATAATCAAATACCTAGAAATAATAGGAGTCAATAGAAACGTCAGAAACTTTGTGCAAAGATCCATGGCACAATGGAAGACACAGTTGCTGGTCAATGGCGATAGACTGGGAGAGGTTAACGTCAAGAGAGGAATCTTCTATGTTCTCACTATCCCACTGTTGTCACTGCACTGATTCCTCTGTCAACAATACTGAACAAGTCAGGCCATGGCTATCAAACATCAAAAACATCTGCCAGGCTATCCCACCTCCTTTACATGGACAATCTGAAGCTGTATGGAAAAACACCATCTGAATTGGAATTGCTGCTCAACGCTGTCTGAATATACAGCCAAGATATTGCAATGGAGTTTGGACTGGACAAATGTACCACCATTACCATCAACAAGGGACAAATAGTGAAAACTGAAGGAATCAAGATGCCCTATGGAAATAACATCAAGTGTTTGGATGAAGATCACTACAAATACCTGGGCATCCTTCAGGCTGCAACATCAAGCACACTGAGGTTAAGAAAAGGTTAGTAGTAAATACATCAGGAGAGTGAAGAAGATCTTAAAGTCCAAACTCAGTGGCAGAAATACCATCAAGGCAATTAACACCTGGGCAATTCCAGTCATTAGATACACAGCTGGAATAGTGGACTGAACTCAAGCTGAACTAGAAGCCCTGGATTGGAAGACCAGAAAAATAATGACAATGAATCATGTCCTTCATCCATGCAGCAACATTGACAGACTCTATTTACCAAGAAGCATAGGTGGGCATGGAATGTTGCAAGTACACCAGACAGTTGAAGAGGGAAAAAGGGCATTGGAAGAATATCTGAAGGACACTGAAGAAGATGCACTGAAGCTAGTACACCATGAAGGCTTATTGAATACCAAAGAGACCAAACTGGCCTATAAGAAAGACCAAATGAAGAACAGAAAAGAGACATGGCAAGGCAAAGTATTACATAGCCAGTTTGTTCTTTATTCAATCAGTCACTTCCAACTCTTTGTGACTTCATGGACCAGCTCATACCAGAGCTTCCTGTCAGTCGTCGCCACCCCCAGCTCCCCCAGGGATGAGTCCGTCACCTCTAGAATATCATCCATCCACCTTGCCCTTGGTCGGCCCCTCTTCCTTTTGCCCTCCACTCTCCCTAGCATCAGCATCTTCTCCAGGGTGTCCTGTCTTCTCATTATGTGGCCAAAGTATTTCAGTTTTGCCTTTAATATCATTCCCTCAAGTGAGCAGTCGGGCTTGATTTCCTGGAGGATGGACTGGCTTGATCTTCTGGCACTCTCAGAATTTTCCTCCAACACCACAGTTCAAAAGCATCGATCTTCCTTCTCTCAGCCTTCCTTATGGTCCAGCTCTCGCAGCCATATGTTACTACGGGGAACACCATTGCTTTAACTATGTGGACCTTTGTTGTCAGTGTGATGTCTCTTAACTATTTTATCGAGATTTGTCATTGCTCTTCTCCCAAGGATTAAGCGTCTTCTGATTTCCTGACTGCAGTCAGCATCTGCAGTAATCTTCGCACCTAGAAATACAAAGTCTTTCACTGCTTCTACATTTTCTCCCTCTATTTGCCAGTTATCAAGCAAGCTGGTTGCCATACTCTCGGTTTTTTTGAGGTTTAGCTGCAAGCCAGCTTTTGCACTTTCTTCTTTCACCTTCATCATAAGACTCCTCAGTTCCTCTTCGCTTTCAGCCATCAAAGTGGTATCATCTGCATATCTGAGATTGTTAATGTTTCTTCCAGCGATTTTAACTCCAGCCTTGGATTCCTCAAGCCCAGCATGTTGCATGATGTGTTCTGCGTACAAATTGAATAGGTAGGGTGAGAGTATACAGCCCTGCCGTACTCCTTTCCCAATCTTAAACCAGTCCGTTGTTCCATGGTCTGTTCTTACTGTTGCTACTTGGTTGTTATACAGATTCCTCAGGAGGCAGACAAGATGACTTGGTATCCCCATACCGCTAAGAACTTGCCACAATTTGTAAAAGAAAAAAAAAAAAACTAGCAGGCAAAGCTGATAACTGAGTAAGGTGGGTGGTGACCAGATTTGAAATATAAATAAATAAATAACAAGCGGACCTGGCAATGGCTAAGAGCAGGAAAGAAAGAGACAGAGGGGCTAATTCTGGCTGCACAAGACCAAGCCTTAAGAACAAATGCATATAAAGCCAGAATTGAGAAGACAGCAAATCCTGTCTCTGCAAAAAAGCTGAAGAAACAGTGGACCACCTAGTTAGCTGCTGCAAGAAGATTGCACAACTGATAACAAACAACAGCATGACAAAGTAGCAACAATGGTGTGTTGGAATATCTGCAAGAAATACCTGTTGCAAGCAAGAACTAGTGGGACCACAAAATAGACAAAGTAATAGAAAATGAAGAAGCCAAAGTGCTCTGGGACTTTAGAATTCAAGCAAAGAAGCATCTGCCACACAGC
Source organism: Candoia aspera (assembly GCF_035149785.1). Classification (NCBI taxonomy): domain Eukaryota; kingdom Metazoa; phylum Chordata; class Lepidosauria; order Squamata; family Candoiidae; genus Candoia; species Candoia aspera. The sequence continues at coordinate 10,591,757 of NC_086155.1, read as the reverse complement.
TTCCCAGACTTAACAATTGTTGATAAGAAAGACAAAAAAGTCCAGAGAGTGGACATTGCAATCCCTGGAGACAGCAGAATAGAAGAGAAAGAATTGGAGAAAATCACAAAAAGACCTGCAAATAGAAGTAGAATGACTGTGGGAAAAGAAAGCAAAGACAGTACCAACAGTAATAGATGCCTTGGGTGCAATTCCAAAACATCTGGAGCACTACTTGAACACCATCGGCATTGACAAAATCACCATCAGTCAATTGCAAAAGGTAGCTTTACTTGGAACAGCTTACATCCTGCAACGATACCTTTAATTTTATTAAACAACATCTGCCTATCCCAGGTCCTTGAGAAGGACTCAATAGATGGACAAAAATGCCAAATCCAGTCTAAACATCTGGCTGACTTTGCAATCAACCCTAATAATAGATCACATGCTCAGCTCATGCAAGAAGATCACACAAACTGACTATAAACAACAACATAAGACAGTCACCAAAATGATTTACTGGAACATCTGTAAAAATTATCATTTGCCAGTAATGAAAAATTGGTGGGAACATATACTTGAAAACATAGTCAAAAATGAGCAGGTTAAAATATTGTGGGATTTCCAAATAAAAACTGATAAAGTCTTGACACATAACACACCAGATTTAACTATGGTTGAAAAGAAGTAGGTGTTGATAACAGATATGCTAATACTGGGTGATAGTGGAACAGAAGACAAAGAATCGGAGAAGATCACAAAGTATCAAGATCTGAAAATCAAAGTTGAAAGATTATGGTATAAACCAGCCGTGGTGGTCCCAGTGATTATTGGCACACTGGGTGTCATACCAAAAAGCCTTGGACAGCACTTAGAAAATCTGTGCATTGACAAAATTTCCATCTGTCAATTACACAAGGCCACATTGCTTGGATCCATAGGTGCACTACACCGATACATTACAACATGCTAGGTTCTTGGGAAGAACTTGATGCAAATGAGGGCCAACACCAGCTAAAGAACTGGAAGCTGTGGCTTCAAGTTGTTGTGTATAATAATAATAATCTTAAACAAATGGAAAGCAATTATTATTCATCATTAATCCCTTCTCAAGCATAGCATTGCTCTCTAGTAGCCTCTGTAGAGAATGATCCCAATCCCATTGCATGTTGTCTAATTACACTATCAGTCCTATCAAATGGTTTGAATATTTATTTGTGGATACAAGAGCTTATTTATTTTTCAGATTCTCTCTCTCACACACTTTTAAAATAAACATATCTGGCATAAACTTGATTTACCTCTGATATTTCTTTTTCCCCTGGGAAATTCATGCCAGTTTCTGGCTTCTGTCCCCATTTTTGTTTGCAAATCCTGAAAGAAACGTTAATTCTGTAGAGCGTTTTTTTCCCCTTTAAACCAGCCTATTTTGGTTAATAAATCATTCTTTATTTGCCAGGAAAAGCTAAACCCCCGCACATCAATATAATTTCAAAAACAGACTTAACTACTCACCCTAAAAGAATAATTCACAGGGCTCTGGGGGTAGGAAATGCAAAATAGAGACAAGTTAATTTAGTGACTTGGCAACTTGTTCCCTACAGCCTTGATGGACAACGGCCAAACAATTGGGCAAGAGTCATTTTGGTAGAATTTACTGTGGAAATGATCTCTAATATGGCTTTAAATTAAAGGAAAATATTGAGCTACACCTCTTAATTTATATGTATCCCTCCTGTTTTGAAGATTCACACCTCCATCTAAGGATTATTAACTGAGGAATGGTTCTGACACACCAGAGCCCTAATTATATTTGAAATCTGCTCTTAAAATCTAACCTGGAAGTATTTGTACTCAGAAACTGGTGTTATTCCTTTTATTTGATTTATTTTATCAATAAAAAGTATTTTAATTCATCTTATACATACACGCCACCCAAATCTGGGGGCTTTTGGTAGATTAAAAACATTTAACAGCAATGACATTTGAGGTCAGCAGATGTTCAAGGTATTAGCTTGGTGAGCTGCAAAAATTGAAAATTGTCATTGGTTCCTTTTACCTCCCACAGATGCCCATGGGTATATGTGTGGGGACCAGGGAGTAACCAAGCTACCTATGCTGGTACTTCAATGAGCAAATTCCATTGCCGTATAAAGATTTCAACACACTTTTTTCCCATGTTGAAGAAGCATGCTTTTCTCTAGGATTGATGTCTAACAGGTCCTGGAATAGGCTGCTGCTGCCAGACCATGCTGCAGATCACCCTGGGCTCCTCTCTTAAAGTATCTAGAGAGGAATCCTGCCATCAAATGTCAGAAGTAAACCATTCAGAAATGTTAGCATGATTCTCACCATGTTTTTGGTGGAAAAAAAAGGATCACCATAACGATTGGATTTTACATAATATTAACCCAATATTCTAAGCTAAACATATACTTCGTGTGTGTGTATGTATATGTGTGTGTGTGTGTATATGTATATTTATATTTATCTGTGTGTGTGTGTGTATGTATATGTGTGTGTGTGTGTATATGTATATTTATATTTATCTGTGTGTGTGTGTGTGTGTGTATGTGTGTGTGTATGTATGTGTGTGTGTATGTGTGTGTGTATGTGTGTGTGTATGTGTGTATGTATGTGTGTATGTGTGTATGTGTGTGTATGTGTGTATGTGTGTATGTGTGTATGTGTGTGTATATATATATATATATATATATATATATATATATATATATATATATATATAAATTGGATGGCATAGCAGTTTGGTGTTCATGCTGCTTTTTCTTGCTGGGAAATCCTTGTGAGGTCCGGCAGCCAGATGTGTAGACTATTTAGCCATGACAAGTCACATTGCCCGGGGTGCACCACGAGGAGGCTAGTCTACATTGCACTGAGAGAGAGTGACTGGCCCAAGGTCACCCAGCTGGCTTTCAGGCCTAAGGTGGGACTAGAACTCACAGACTCCTGATTTCTAGCCCAGAACCTTAAGCACTAGACCAAACTGGCTCTCATCAACATATAATATGATGTATGGGGATCCCATCACAGTTGATTATCTTATTAACCTATTCACAATGCTTAAACCAGATGTTTCCAAAGGATATATTCAAGCATGGCTTGGCACCTAGATATCCACAGGTACTGTTTCTCCTACTGTGATAAAAACCACTCTGTCCAATATTTAAGAGAATAAACCATGAGGTCTCCACCCTAGTGAATGCAAAGTGGCTGGGACAAGATGATGCACCTCAGTAGTGATTGTCCCTGCCCTTTGGGTCCCAAGATAAGGAATGCCTCCAACCTCTTGGCTGTCAAGAAGGCCATAAAAATATTTTTGTTCCCCCAGGGTATGGCTGCTGTTGGTACCTGGGTTGCTTAGTTAGTTAGTTTAGAATGAAGTTTTGTCTCTTGTTGTTGTTAGTGTAAAATGCTTTGAACCCTTGTGAAGCCTATTCATAATTGCATAAATAAATAAACAAATAAGATTGTTCCCTTTAAACTCATTTCACAGAAAGGTCAATTCAATTAGAGTTCTTTCAGGTAGAACTTGGGGTTCATATAGGAAAAGAGAAACCCATATCAGACAGGTGGAGGTTGAAATCAGCCAACTGCAATCAAGTCTATCAAGTCAGAGTTAGGCTGAAATAAGTCAAATTATGATAAAGTCACAGGAGAAGCCACTGAACAGAGATCAGGACCAAGGATAGCTCCTAACATGCACAGCTGTTAGCCAAAACACAACACAGTAATTCAGGAAAGGAGTGAGGTCAGATGAAAATATTAATAGATATTTCCATCTCTCTTGAAGCCCTTAAAAACCTAGAACCAACTGTATATGTTATATTCCAGTATGGCAAGGGCAGCTATGAAGGAGACCTCCCTGGATGATAGTGATGATGATGATGATGGCTGGGGGGATCTTCAGTCTGGAATGGGCTGCCAAGGCTTAATTAAGTTGATTCTAAATCCTATTTGAAGCCATGCTAGTGGCCAGGAGCAGTGTTTCAAATGCACTAATATGCTTTATAGTGAAGGCTGGTACATATAGCTATGCTACTTGTGAATGGAATTGCACATTCAATTGTGCATTAAAATGTACAACAAATGTATTGTTGGTAATGCAGTGCTTATAGGAATCCACACTCAGCTGTAAATTCCAAAGAGCCTTCTACAACATTCAAATTCCATGTCCTCTACTTTTTGCCTAGCTCACAGAAGAGCAGTTGAATTCATTTTACCTGCTAAAACAAAATCTAATCAAATTAGACAGAACTGACCATACAATCTTATTGTTAAAAATGAAGCCGAGTAGACAATTTCATCACCCCAACTTGAAAAAAAAACCCTCTTAATATTCTTTTGAAAACTGTTTTACAACTAGCCATGCAGCTTTTTTTAAAAAGTGAAATCTACCTTACCCAACTAGATATATTGGACTATAACTCCAATGCTAACTGGGTATTCTGAGACATTTACATCTTAGGAGAGCTCCTGATTGGGGAAGATTAATTCATGAAGCAACTGGAACTTGAAGCTTCCTTGTCTGACTATTCCTTCTTTTACCCACATTCTTCCTGATGGATCCCATTGGGCAAAAGTTGACTACACTTCAACTAGTCTATACCTACCAGGCTGTATCAGTCTAATCGTCCTGCCAATCTCTCCTTCTCTTCTGAATTATAAAAATCATGAAGACGCTCTGCTGTAAATAGCACCACTTAGTGGCAGAATGTCACTTTCAAAGAATTATTTCTATCAGCACAGGAAGGCAAAGAGATTTGAATTAAATCAATGGAATGCTGATCTCTACCAATTTTGCTTTGAATAATCCACACTTCCATTACTTTTCGTTTGCTCTTCATTCTAATCTTCTGAGCTAAAGTTAGGTTAGACTACTATTTATTTTATATCCACAGTAGACCTGGAATACAGGCGAAGGAAGCATTCATTATTATTATTTATTTTCTATCCTGCCTTTATTATTTTTTATAAATAACTCAAGGTGGGGAACATACCTAATACTCCTTCCTCCTCCTATTTTCCCCACAACAACAACCCTGTGAGGTGAGTTGGGCTGAGAGAGAGGGACTGGCTTAATTTAAACTTTGATTTGTAGCTTCTAAGCCCAGTAAAAAAATATTGTTGTTATTGTTGCTGTTGATGATGGTGGTGATGGTGATAATAATATCTTCATCATCTGAGATACAAATGGTGAAGAAACTTTGCAGTTTGATTCGGTTTCTTCAGAGATCATCCACGACCCAGAGATTTAGAAGAGTGCCAGACAGAACATCTGAAGACCTGGAAGACATTTGTACATGACTTTCCCCTTCCTTCATGACTCTTATCTGTTCTGAACTATTTTAAAATGAATACTAAGCTGCTTGAAGAAGTTTATTAACAGATAAGCATAAATTATATATAAAATCCATTACAATGTTGCATCTGACTGCAGAAGGGAAATTTGAACAGGTTGTGCGAAGTAGGTAGAAGCTCTTCTTGTGCCAAAACTTTTTTGCTTTAAATGTTTTAAACCAAGAATGCTCAACTCATTACTTGTACATGACCTCACATAAGTAAGAAAAGACATTACGATGTCTTCAATGAACTGTTTCAGGCACTGCCTGGAATGTATCCAATAATAGCCACATTACAGTTAATTAAAAAACCCTATTTCAAACTCATTTTTCACCTTTGGGGAAGTTAAACATAGTTTAGACTAACACACTTTATCCAGCCATAATGTAGAATTAATTAGCTTAATGCCTGTATACAGAATTCATAAGCCTTTCTTTTTATTCTTTTTTTAATTACAGGAGAGCTTGCTCCTGTCTTTCCTCAGAATCTAAAAATGGGGTCAAAATTATCCATCTTCTCACATGCACCATGCCTGCATATTTCATTAAAATACATAGTACCACATGATACCAGTGAGTTTCCTGAGCTAAGTCAAATGACTGCCATGCCATAAAGTGCCCTTTTTGGAACAGCTAAAGGGAAGGACCAGTCATAAAATATGGGTAAAATTACAATTTGTGTTTTGGAAGAGAAGAAAAATCAATTTGGTTAAAGGCCCCATATGAGACACAGAAGGGTTTGGTCAATGATAGGAAGGGAAAGTTTGGAATGATTTTGGGGGATTAGAGTGCAACATGGAAAAAAAAAAAACTAGACTGTCATCCCATGTATTCTGTCATGGTCCAACTTCAGTAGGACATTGATTATCTCACATACCACCAAAGAGCAAGGAAGGAAAGCTAATCCTTTCCTACCACAAAGTCAATTCATAGCATACTGCACACTTCCTTTATCCCAGTTTTTACTGTACTTTACAGAGGTTGTCCCCTAAAATGCCATTAAACCTGTGCATTTCTGCCCTAAAGTAAAAACATATTTTGGAAGAAATAATTTTCTCTAGATCCAATGGCAATGAGCGCAGGAATGGGAAGTGTTAAAATATCTATTTAGGTATGTTGAGATTCAGCTAATTAGCAGTTTTCACCCTTCCTGATCATTAAATATATTTACATTTCCCAAAGACTTCTATATTACATGCAAATATGAGTTTGTTGCCATATACTGTGTATTCAAGTTATTTGTTAAACATTGGTGGGGAAGAGATATTTAGAATTAGAAGGGTACGATCTGAGGCTTGGATGGCATGGTTTTCTATGGTACAATAAAGTTAAGGTTAATGCAGATTTTAAGAATAATTATATTAGAAGTGCCTTATTGAGAATATGGAACAGATATAAACCCTATGCCCAAAAATGCCTTTATGGGTCTCAGCACAAGAAGCATTTTACAGGAAAAAAAACACTTGTTGTTTATTTGTTCAGTTGCTTCCAACTCTTCATGACTTCATGGACCAGCCCACACCAGAGCTTCCTGTCAGTTGTCAACAACCCCAGCTCCCCCAGGGATGAGTCTGTCACTAGGTAAAGAAAAATGGTTAACTTATTGAGAATCGTTAGAACAGGAACATGGAGAATATAAGATGACATCAAAAGAGCAATTGGCTGCAGAGGGATTTAGTGTTTGTGTGTGTGGGTGTATGTATTTCTTTTTTAAAAGTTTCAATAAAAATCATATTTAAAAAAAAGCAGGATAGAAATATGATAAAGAAACAACAAACCATGCTTTGGCTTCATGGGACATATATGAGCTAGGTCTGTGAGTTGTATTGGCTGATTTAAGCCAAGCACATTTGCAAGCACATGAATACTATGAAGTGGTCCCATTTTAGGAAAAAAAAAATCAACACTCAGCCCATTGTGAACCAGTTGGAAGATTTTGGAAGCCACTCCTCTTCCTTCAATGTACCATAATTTGAATAAAAAATGAGATCTGATAAAGTCTCAACTCTTCATTTGGCATCTAAAAAGAGCCAATATTAAACTGACCTGCAAACTGTGATAAAACTGCAGGGCAGCTTTGTATTGGGCAAAATGACTAATGAAAGATTAAAGAGCTCCAGTTTTTATTTATTTATTCTAATTAATTTATAATGTTAATTTCCGGGGCTGCCCATTTGTCCATGACTCAGGGCTGTGTGTAAGGATTAAAACAAAGAACCAATACAGTAGATTAAAAAACACAAAATAAGGTCATATCAGGGTGAAAAAAATAATTGAAATACATGAGCATCTTCTTCATAGCAAGGACACCCCATCCTAGCTCAAAGGCTGAGAAAAAAGCCAACTCTTCAAGGCTTTCTTGATGGACAGCTGAATCCTTGAAGTGAATGCTGTTCCAGAGGGCAGGCGCTACAACAGAGTTTAATCCATCCAAACTAAAAAAGGTGTACCCAAGACTCATGATTTGGATTTTCTCAAAAGCTCCATGACCTTTTTCAAAGTGAAGTGCAACACAAGAATGTAAGGAGGAGGGCCTTGGCAAAATGTGTGATCCAGCTCTAAACCAAGGACACAGAACCTTTTTCAAGTTGAAGGGCACAGCTGGATTTTGCACCACGGCTACTCCACCAAGCAAATCAAGAAATGCACAGGTCCAGTCAAAGGCTAAGTTTAACAGTTAAATCAGATTGATGTGTAATAAAATTAAATATAATGAATATGGTATTTCCTATATGTTTAATAATTTCCCTTTTCTGTCCCAATAGCAAGTGGGAAGATCAACATTCAGTTTTCTCTATGCCATGGAAGCTGACTGGGGGACCTTGTATCAGCATCATTTCTTAGCCAAGCTATGTGATGGTCAGGGATGTCCACAGAGAGAGGGTCAAAAAGGTCAAGAGATCAACCACCACCATGAAATCAAAGCCCCGCCCCTTTGTTGTGTGTATTGCAACACACATAAAAAAGGTGGGGCTTCAGTCACAAGGTTGTGGCTGCCATCTTGCCTTTTTTAAAAAGTGAAGATCAAATTACTATTATTTTTATTTGATTAGATGTGAGGCTATATCAAAATACAAACTAGAACACAAGAGTAAGACCATGCATAAATGGTGTAAAAGGCAAAACTTAAAAGAAAATGCAAATCATATTTCTGTTCGATACCCATAATTTACCCCAATCAGATCCATATATAATCCACATTATAGTTTAGCATGATTCTTGCCACACCGCTCTATGAACTTCAATAGAACTATCCTCATCAGTCCCTCCCACACTGTCAAAATCATTTCTGCAGAACTGTAACAAGTTTGCAAAATGTCTTTTTATTTTGTGGTTTCTTGAACTTGGCAACTGTTGTGTACCATAAACTATGCTTCATGACCTTTTCCCCCCTTTTATTGTAGTATTATAAATCTTGATACATTGTATTATTTCAGTGCCAATTTCAGTGCAGTAATATTTAGGTCAAATGTTTAAAAATTATAAACATCCTATTATTTGGAAAGCTTGAAGTATTAAAAATAAGAAGAAAAAAGTAAAAAATCTATCAATATTAATAGCATGTTAGGAGGTCGATATTGCAAGCATATCATTATTTAACTTTTCATCCAAAATTGAGTATAATGTTAAAAAAAAAAAATGGCTGCTGCCATCTTGATGTTTTGATCCCCCCACATTCAGCGGACACTCCTGCTAACAGGGTTGGTGTTGTGGAAAGGAAAGTGAATCAGGAGAGGCTACAGTAGTGTTACATTTATTGTTTCAAGCTCCAAGGAGACCATACACTGAACCAGGGTTTCTCAACCAGGGTTCTGTGGAATCCTAGGGTTCTGTGAGAGCTCCATAGGGGTTCCCTGGGAGAACACAACTTACTTAAAAAATTATTTCAAATTGGGGCAATTACACATTCAAGAGATAAGTTTCATTCTTTATTTTCAGGTTAAGAACACTGTTAATACACATATACAGGCCTACCCATGAAACGAATATAATAATTTTGTAACTTCTGGCCTATATTTGAGCCTGAATATGCAGGGGCTCCCTGAGGCCTGAAAAATATTTCAAGGTCCCTCAAGGGTCAAAAGGTTGAGAAAGGCTGCCCTGAACAAACAAGTAAACAAAACTAAAAGGGGAACTTTTAAAAGGGAATGACTGAGCAATGGTTTGAGAAATCATAGCTCTGAATGAGGGCTTCCATTTTTCACTCTGAAATTGCTCCTTCCTTTTCTTCTCTCCTCCTTTCTGCCTGCCCAGCATATGCTCAGACCCTTAGCTATGGTTCCATGGCTACACCTAGGTCAGTGTTTCTCAACCGTGACAACTTTAAGATGTGTGGACTTCAACTCCCAGAATTCCCCAGCCAGCATGGCTGGCTGGGGAATTCTGGGAGTTGAAGTCCACACATCTTAAAGTTGTCAAGGTTGAGTCAAGGTTGAGAAACACTGACCTAGGGTATGATGAAATGTTGCTATCTAGCTTTAAACATGGATGCTTGAAAAAGAATTTCAACAGGCTCATTTCCTCTGGATGTAACCTCCTGTTCCTTTACTGTCATGTCTCTTGGTCCTGCGCAGCAGGCTTTGCAGGACTCTGCTTTACACCCTTTTCTATTCTGAGTGTCTGAACCTGCAACCTGATGCTACTGTTCTTGGTATTTAATGGTTCTTTTATCCCCTCAACACACACACAGGGCGCCTGCTGCTGTCAGAGAGAAGTGCCTGTGCTCAGCAAGGGGAGAAACTTCCTTCAATCCTGCCACATTCCATTCAGTATCTCGGCCTGAATTCCTCATCCTTCCCAGCTCTTGATCCTCTTGAGTGTGGTGTCACATAGCAACTTGCATGTCTGGAGAAACAGCCTTGTTCTTCAAACATTTGGGAAATTAATTTAACAGGCACACGTACCCTCCTTTAAAAGTTGTCAGCTAGCCAGCAACATATCTTGCTATGGATTTGAAGGCTTCTGATGACTCTTCCAATTTCCTTAATGCAGAGAAATCTTAGAACTGATTCAAACACTCAGAAGGCAGGGGCACACAGGATTTTAGAAGCAGAAAAATCACTTGCCCTGTTTTTATTTTTATTTTATTTTTTGCATCTTGAAGTAACGGAAAGGGTAAGAACTTTTCGCTGTACTACCCTTTTCTTCTCCACTTCTCCATTATGGAGACATCTGTTTATAACACAGAGCAGCCTTACTCAACCTTTTGACCCTGGAGGAACCCTTGAAATATTTTTTCAGGCTTCAGGAAACCCAGGCACATTCAGGCTCAAATCTAGGCCAGAAGTTACAAAATTATTATATCCGTTTCATGGGTTGACCTGGTTATATGCATTAACAGTGTTCTTAAACTAATTTTTTTTTAAAAAATGAAACTTACCTCTTTAATGTGAAGTTGCCGGAATTTGAAATAATTTTTTAAAGGAATTGTTATTTCCCAGGGAACCCCTAGGGACCTCTCACGGAAGTCTGGGTTCTACAGAAACCTGGTTGAGAAAACTTGCCACAGAGTATGGCATGGACTGCTGCAGCACAAACAACAAAGTCTAGGGTCATACTAAGCCATCATTTGTCTTAATCATCATTTGTTGGGTAATCACAACTGGCTGGGCTGGCCCCATCCTGACCCATGAGCTAGAAAACACAACAGTTTGGTTCATACCTTGTATTATCATCAGCAAAACACATTCTGGCTTCAGACATACAAACCAAGTAACAGGTTCTACAGCGCCTTAAAAACGTCAGATTTATTACCGCAAGGGATTCTGTAACACCTTTTAAAAATCCTCAAAGCAGTTTACAATAGAAATCAGAAATGAAAAGAACAGTTTGTAACAATTAAAAATCCATTACAACTTTTAAAACATAGAGAATATAATAAGGAGTAGAACAAGGCAACAGAGAAGAAGAAAAAAACAATAATACAAGGTTAAAGATTAAAGCGGATTGAAAAGGCCTGGGAGAATAAAAACAGCTTTGCCCAGTGATCAAAAAATGATAAAGGTGGTTTTGTTGTACCCCAGTGGGTCGGGCGTTTGGGGGTCAAAGCATTTTTTTAATATATTTTGTTTAAAAGTTTTAAGAGAGAAGATGAAAATTAATAGAAACTAATATAGAGTAAAAAAAAAAGGAAAAAGGAATAAATGAAAAGGCTAAAAGCTCAAAAACAGAAATAAAAAAAGACATGAAGAAGTAGCTTCCAATCTTCTTTACAGCAGTTATCAGTACAATTATAAGTTTACCTCTTAATCTATGGCTACAACATAACTCTATTTTTTTCTATAATCTATTCTTTCTACTCATCAAAAGCATAAATCGTAAGTTCGTTGTTTTTCTGTTTCATAGCAAAAGTTTTATAAGGGGTTTCCAGTCAGCAATAAATGTAGATATTGTCTTTTGTCTGATCAAGTCAGTTTGGCCATCTCAGCAAGTTCCATCATCTTCACCAACCATTCCTCCACTGTGGGTAGTACTGAATCTTTCCATCTTTGTGCATATAATAATCTCACTGCACTGTATAAAAACAAAGTTCCGCAACTTTTTTCCAACTGTTTGTCCATTATGTTGGGATAGGGGTCAACTCAGCATTGTCTCATAAGCATAAGGGGGTCTTTCTAGTAAACACATCTCTATTGTGCCTGTGGGATGTCACATGGGTCACCTGATTTCCACTTCCTTCTTCTTCTTGGGTTTGGGGATTAATGATCTCCATTTGACCTCTTGGGCACACCTGCAAGCAGGAGGTGCTGCAGAATGCAGCTCTTGTCCTCTCATCTCGCTTGCACGCAGACATTTCTTTTTCCATAGAAAATGTCTCCAAAGAACCAGCGATGAATAAGTGCTTTCTACTATGAAGCTACTTGTATCCAGATCTACTGAATAAATGTAAGCTACCTTTTTTTTCCTCTTCATCTAGCTACTGTGTGAGGACTGAATTATTTTCTGAACGTAATTTAAGCTTAATATGCAAGTTTTGGTTCACGCTTCTACTTTGCAAGATTGTTGTTAGCTGCTTGGAGTTCTTTTATTAACCTTTAAAGCTCCATCACAGTAATCCCAAAAGAAAAGCCATCAGTTTCAATTGTATATTAATCTTTAAAATCCTCTGAATTAGAGTATGTATTTGAATCCAAAACTTTCTGGCTTTTTTACATGTCCACCAAATATTAATCAAATGCCCCTTCTTATTGTTCATATTTCCAACATAAATTTGAAGCACCTTTATACATTCTAGACAATTTCTCTGGTGACATACTGTATATCAATGGTACATCATTTTATAAAAAGTTTAAGATTATAACATAATGTAAATTTCAATCCTTTCAGCTACATATTTCCCATTGTTCCATCTGTATATTATATCCAAAAATTTTAGCCCACTTTATTATACATTCTTTCACTTGCTTTTCTTCTGTTTCAAATTTCAATAAAAGTTTATACATTTTAGCAATTACATGTTCATTTGTACACAGTTGTATTTCAGACTCAGTCTTTCAGTGTTCAAAACTATGAATTCTTTTGTCTACTTTAAATTTTTCTAATAATTGTAAATAAGACAACCATCGACAACTATATCCCCTTGCCACCAGTTCTTCTCTTGATTTTATTTTACATTCCTCTTGACAAAATGCTGGTATCTCACGATAAGTTAGCCATTTGTGTTTGCCTATTATTTCTCATCCATAACAAAGGTGTTTTCGGGCCCAGCCTGGATTTGTATCTATTCCATAGTATCAATATGGCATAATGATTTTTAAAACCTACATTAACCTTAACTTCGTCATACCACAAAGTTGCATGCCAACGAAATCTCAGGTCATGTCCTTTTAACTCCAAAAGCCTTCTGTGTCTCAGCAACACCCACTCTTTCATCCAAACCAAACAGCAAGCTGCAAAATACAATTTCAAATCAGGTAAACCTAATCCTCCTTTTTCCTTTGCACCTTTTAATACCTTATATTTAACTTGTGATTTTTTCCCCTGCCACACAAATTTAGATATATTCTTCTGCCATTGTTTAAATAGTGCATCAGTTGTCAAAACAGGTATTGTCTGAAACAAAAACAACATTCTAGGCAAGACATTCATCTTAATCACAGAAATTCTCCCCAGCAATGACAATTGTAGTTTCTCCCATCTTACATATCTTTTTTAACTTCATTCCATGTCTTAACATAGTTATTTTGAAATAACATACAATTCATATTTGTCATAGTGATTCCCAAATATTTTACCTTCTTCTCAGTCTTAAAACCCATTTTATTTATCAACTCTGTTTGATCTTATACTTTCATATTTTTAACATCATCTTCTGTTTATTAATCTTAAAGCTTGCTAATGCACCAAATTCTTTTAATTTGCCAATTAATGTTTCAATTCCCTTTAAAGGATCTCCCAGAACCAACACCAAATCATCTGCAAAAGCTCTTAACTTATAAGTCTCTTTTTTAATCTTTACTCCTGCAATCCTCTCATCTTGTCTCATGTCTCTATTCAGTATTTCAAGAACCAAAATAAACAAAAGAGAAGACAATGGCAGCCCTGTCTTGTTCGTTTTTGTATCTCACATGATTTTGTTAGATCTCCTTTAACAATTATTTGTGCTTTCTGTGAAGTATAAATCGATCTTACCCATTTTATAAAGTTCTCTCCAAAATTCGTATCTTCCAAAACCTTGAACAGGAAAGCCCAGTTCAAATTGTCGCAGACCTTCTCTGCATCTAAGAAAATCAATGTGGCTTCTTTTTCATTATGTCGCTCCAAATATTCCAAAATGTCCAACACATTTCTAGCATTGTCTTTAATTGTCTTTTCGGTAAAAACCCACATTGATCCTCATGAATAAATTCTTGCAAAATTATTTTCAGTCTATCAGCTAGAATTATTGTGAACAACTTGTAGCCATTATTCAATAATTATATCAGTCTCTAATTTCTTGTTAAGGTCAAATCTTGTCACTCTTTAGGTCTTAGTGCTATATTGGCCTCTTTCCAACTCTCTGGCCTCTTTCTTCCCTGTAGGATAGTGTTCATCATATTTTGTAAAGGTTGTTGAAGTTCATCCCCAAAACATTTATAATAAAAACCTGATAATCCATCTGGTCCAAGGTTTCCTGGTTTAATTTTTAAGTTCACTATTAAGTTGTATAAAATAACCTTTCATAAAAGCTTTACTTGCATCCCAAACCATTCTTAAATCAGTGCCCTTGCCTAAATTATATTTTAAAAAATTCTTTTAATTTCTTTTTACAATCCTCCACTATTACCTCTTTTGGTAACAACATTCCATTTAGTCTCCATCTGAAAGAACTAGATTTTCTTTTATAAACCAAACTCACAGGATTATGATCCAAAAAAGTTTTTGGTAATATCTCTACTTTAGAAGCCTTAGTATCCAAGTTCTTTGAAATCCTAATCATATCTATTCTTGAAAAGAATCTATATCTTTCTGAAAAATAGGTATACTCTCTTGAATTGCCATATTTCTGTCTCCATATATCAACCAGTCCTAAACTGTCCATCAAATTAAAAATAAAAAATCTTTTGTTAATTTACCTTGATGAGTCTAATGCTTTTCTCAGAATTTCTATCCTGTTTTGGGTATCACTTCATTTCAATGCCCCATCAAACACCAATTTTCATAAGAAAAACCTGTTAATCTGTCCATAAGTTGTTTGTAAAACAATACTTTATCCTCATTTGGGGCATACATTCCCAGTATCAAAGTCTTAGTCCTGTGCAAATTAACTTCCACCCCAACAAATCTACCATCTCATCAGTCAGTACAAGATCTGGTTTTAGTTGGGGATTTATATACAAAACAACTCGTTTTCTTTTTTTCTTTTTGCTCCTGCTGAAATAAATTCTTCACCCAATTTTTTATAAATAAAACATTTTATGTCCTTTTTTCTAATATGTGTTCCTGTAGGCAAATTATATCTTGTTCTAATTTTTTTCAAATTGTGATTTTTTTTCTCTTTGAGGAGTATTTGCTCCATTTATATTCCAAGTTAAGCATTTAAGCCAAGAATTTAGAAAAAACTGATACCTGTAGCACCTAGTACAGTATCATCCTTTTCAGTTTCCTGTTGCATCCACTGGAGTTTTTGTGTAGTCTCTGATACCACCATTTGAATCTCCTCCAATTCCTCTTAGAATTTTTCTAGAAATTCTCTCACCTTCTGAACAGAATTCAGTCAAAATCTCTGCTGTTTAAAAGTAAAAATCATACCTTCCAGCTTGTCCCATCAAAATGGGATCTTCTCCTCTAATCTTTCAGTTAAAAAAAAAAAACTCTAATAGGAATTTCTGTAAGGACAATAATATATGCAT
This sequence comes from Candoia aspera, assembly GCF_035149785.1. Lineage (NCBI taxonomy): Eukaryota > Metazoa > Chordata > Lepidosauria > Squamata > Candoiidae > Candoia > Candoia aspera. The sequence continues at coordinate 10,576,084 of NC_086155.1, read as the reverse complement.
TATCAATCTTCAGTCTAGAATTTCTGTCACTTGTTAGCAGCCACAGCAAAGTTTACAACTGAACCCACCATTTGAAAAGCTGCTGATGAAAAAGTACAGGTAGTCCTCAGTTACTGATGGCAACTGGGACTGCAATTTCTGTTGCTAAGTGTCACACGTGTTGCTCACGTGACATTGTGCTTTATGACCGTATCACTTAGTGACAGAAATTCCAGTCCCAATTGCCATCGTTAAGCAAGGACCAGGTAGTCCTTGATCTACAACCATTTGTTTAGCGACCATTTGAAGTTACGATGGCACTGAAAAAAGTAACTGATGGCTGGTCCTCATACTTACAACCATAGCAGTATCCACATGATCATGTGATCAAAATTTGGCTGCTTGGCAACTGGCAGGTATTTACAACAGTTGCAGTGTCCCGGGGTCATGTAATTGCCATTTGTGACCTTCCCAGCTGGCTTCCAACAAGCAAAATCAATGGGAGAAGCTGGATTCGCTTAACAACCATGTGATTTGCTCAACAACCACAGCAGAAAAGGTCATAAAATTGGGTGCAGTCACATGATGCCTCATTTAATGACCTCATCGTGTAGTGACAGAAGTTCTGGTCCAAATTGTGGTCGTAAGTTGAGGACTACCTGTATGCTTGTTTGCCAGGCAAGTATTTTCCCATTGATTTTTTCTCTCCATGCTAGTAAAAGTTCCATCTTTCGGTGGACCCAGTTGGTTAGGAGCAACCCCAATAAGATGACAATACCTTTGCTATGCCAACCATATCCACATGAGTTTTATTTAGGACAAGGTTAGAGGATAATATGGTAGGCAACATTTAAGGCAACATCCCCCAGAACAGTGTGTTGCAGAACAATTGTTGTATTCCTAGCAAGACAACTAAATTGGTTGGAAATTACAGGAACTATCATCCAACATACCTGGATGTTACCCAACTGGGAAAGAGTGGTTTAAAAAAGAAAGACACCCCCTCCCCCCAAATAATACTGACTGGATTCATTTATCATGATGAGCCATAGGCTGTTTACAACTAGCAGAATTCGCACAACACTCTAAGCTGCAACTAACTGAATCACAACATGGCTTAGCAAATTGTGAGAACCGTTGCTCTGGATGCTCAAAAGAAGCTGGCTCTCCAGGAGAAAGAATGGAAAAGCAAAGAGGGGTACACCATAACAGAAAGATTTGCAAAGGAGTAGCTTCTCAAGTTAGGAGAGGCAGAAACAAATGCACTAAAACAGAAGCTGGGAAAAGCTTTTTTTGTTTTTTGTTTAACTTGGTTACATAAAGTAATAAGCATTGAAAAGAAACAGTGACAACCAGTTTTGGAGTTTCAGTGTTGTTGTCAGATCAGAAAGCAATTTTAATTATGCTGAAGGAATCTACTGGGTTTCTCTGTCCAGCTCTGCCTCTTTCTTTACGGTAGCTTGTGGTGTGAGTCTTATTTTGACAATACCAGTGAAACTTGTCATGCTAATAGTCATTTGAGAGCAAATTCACACAAAGCAACAGCTGCAGTCCAGCCAGAGTCAACAATTCATGAGAGTTCACAGGAAAAGACTCACACTTTGTTCACACGAATCAGCTTGCCATGAAAAACAGCAATTCTGAAATGACATTGCCCTATGGAACATTTACTGTATAGACAACAACTTCAGCAGTTGTAGCAAAATTGATGGAAATAATCCACGCAAACATTCTGGTCTTAAGGAGGGGATTACAGAATTCTAGGAGAGCTAGAAATTCTGCAGAAAGCTGGATGTCCACTAGATGGCAGAAAATAGCTAGCTTTCCCCCACATTTTTGCTGCCATCTAACATTATCTGGAGTTTTGCAACCCAAGTATGGTAGATCTATGGAAGACACCTTGATGTGATACAGTAAAGGATTGCTAAATTGTTCTGCTGGGTCTGTGGTTTTCAAAGATGATCCAGGGAATCTTGGAGTTTCCTAGAAACCAGGCCAAAGTTTTGCCTTTTATTTACTACTGTTATAGTCCACCTCCTTCCTACCAAGATACTTGAGGCAGTTCTCTGTTTAAAATAGCAGTTTACCCTAGCGTAAAAGTTCAGAAAGGGATGCATGGTGGAAGGGGAGGTGGAGTTCCCATGACCCTGGGGAAGACAGTTGTGTGAGAGATGGATTCCTACTCTCGTCATAGCTGGAGAATGGCCTTCTGTTCTCCCTTCTGCCCTGGCAGATGGTAGCAGCTGGCTGACCCTGGATGGTCTCAGAAGCTAAGTAGGATTTATCATGGTCATTATTTGGATGGGAACAATCTGGGAGTCAAAAAACATTGGGTAGACGGGTAGGTGTGTAAAAAAAAAATCCTCAAAGAAGGCAATGGCAAGCTACTGCTGTAACACTGTCCAGCTATATACCTGGATGCCATTACCACAAGCAAAGCTCAATTTGGGAGAGTCTTCAACCTCTCTAACCTCCGCTTGGTGAAACCAGATTGAAAGTCTATGGATGTAGGAAGACTAATAGCTTTTCTGCTACTCCCTGCCCCCCAAGACTTAGTCCATGCATTACACCAAGCGTCAGTTTAATCATGGTTTTCTGAGTAAGGAACCATTGGTTGGAGCATTCCATTCCATTCCATTCTTATTTATTTATTTATTTATTTATTTATCCGATTTATATGGCCACCCATTTCACAAGTGACTTTATCCTCAGCCACAACGGGACTTGTTCGATTCTGAGTTCATGTGTTTTGTGTGAACCCAGCCACTGCAGTGGGTAAACTGTATTTGATGGTTTAGCAAGTTCTGCGAGGCAAACCAATGGTGATTTATTCAATAAACCACAATCATGTGCAATGGGGAAACCAGGTGACAGAAAGCATGCTGGTCAAGCTTTTGCCATCTTTTTACCTCTCTGATCTAGTAAAAGTGTAACGTGTCAAGTTTCTGCAAGGCTGGTTCCCATGAAAGACCAAAGTATTGAGGCAGAGAAAAGAGGCTGTTCAATTTGGGTATCTTTCAGAGTGAATATGTTCTCTGTTTATGCAGGATGACAGTCTGGAATAATAGTTTTCTTTGGTATGTACCCTAGAATATGTCTCCATTAATATGAAACATGTGAATATGGCTGTGACCTGGTTTGGAGAAATGGCTTTTATGCCAAAAATGAACATTCCATGGGCAGGAACCAGCAGGAAAAAATGTATTAATGGCACCCATACAATTATGCATCGTGTTTAATAATATATGCATGGATAATTTTGCAGGAAAGAAGAGTCGATTACACCTTGATTGTTAGTCTCTTCTCTACTTTTGCACAAAACAGTAAGTTACTGGTCCTGTGAACAGAGCTCTGATGTAGTCTCTTCTGTGCACATACAGGATTTGTGCAGAAGATCAGATACACATGTTAGGAATGAGGACAGATCCACTAAATCCAGTGCTCTCCTTTCTGTGAATGCATGGACCATGGCCATGTCTGTTGCTACCTCACTTGGGGATCTGCAGGGGGGGGGGCAGCAGTGGCATCATGTGCATCCTAGTATCACATAAATGACACAGATGACATCATATCATTTGCACAATGACATCATGACATGTAATATCATCTTTGCTGGTACTTGAGTGCATACAGTCTTGTATCATGGCATCTTGGAACTCCTGCAGGAAGGTAGGAAATTACTTAAATCAAGGGGAAAGAACAGCTGTTCTCTCTCCCTTTGACAACTCTACCACATGGTCTTAGTGTGATTTATGAAGCTTCTCCCATGGTTCCCACATCATTCTAGGTCTTCATTTGCTTAGTGTTAGTTTGTGGGGTAACCCACAACCGGCTGGGTTCACAAATGCCGACAGTGGCCATCACTGTCTGCTTACCACATTGCATGGGTTATTGCTGTTATTATTCAATGATTTGCAAATGTTTTTTCCTCCTGAAGATGCTCAGAGCAGTTCACACAATGAGCTAAGCCATGGTTGGCTGGGTTCACACAAGACACTAAACCATAAACCAGGAGGAGGCATATTGCTCTGTATCTGGAGAGAGCAGCAAGAAATAGCAGTGACATCTCCAGAGTGGGTGATGTTCTGATGAGGCTTTCTTAAGAGAGGAGTGGGAAGATTTTAAGAGGCGGAAAAAAGGAATAACCATATGGCTGAAAATAAACGATGGTACTTCGTTTGGGTAGCATGCTCTGGAGTGATTTGGGGGCAAAAAATGTGGTCTGGGTTCTGCAGGCCACGATTTACCAACCACAAACAAGGAGGTTCCCATAACACACCAAACCACAACAAGTCCCCCTGGTGCAGGGGGACTTCCACTGTGAATCAGGATCTTCCAGGGGATTCACAAGTAACTTATGGAGTGAGGGGAGTCACACCTTTTAAAAAAAAAACAGCTTTGCACAGGCAGAGTGGGAAGGCTGTTAAAGCTCACTCCAGATTTGGCTCTTCGCTTTCTTGGCACAAGTCCCAGAGGGCAGCTGCAGCGCCATCAACCCTGAGAACCCCTTGCTGAGCAGTTGTGTGAACCAGTCTACCTCTCCTTAATAGGAGATGCTCCTGTGGACTCTGAAGCTTCCAGAGATGTAGGGAAGGGCCAGGAAAGGCAGGGAGGCAAAGGGAGACAGTCAGACTAGTGAGGCGGCTGGGCAAAACACTCAAGCCAACATTGTGCCCAAGATATGCGGTTGCTCGTAATCCTGGGCTTGCCTTGACCCTCTTCTGCATATATACAGCAGCAGCGTCTAGCCATCCACCCCATCTCATTCCACCTGAACAAAGAGGAAAGCCATACCATTGGGAGAGGAGAAAAAAAATCCAGGAATCTCTGTCCTTCTTTTAAAATGCAGCAGCTGCAGCTTCTGTATACATTTCTAGTTGGGCTTAGCAGAGCAATACTTATGAGAATCCGTGTTAGCATCTTTTCTTCTCTCTCTCTCCCCCTTTCTCTATTCAAAACATTTCAAATTCAGCAAAAACGATTGACTTCCCTGCCTTGCAGTCAGCAAGCAGCTTTCTTAAGGAAGCTATTCCAGGCTTTGGCTCATGCTGTGCTTTCTCCTAGCTATGTTGGTTCCCCCCCCACACACCCCATATTTCTTGTACAGAACATTACACCGCAGTGCATAAATAAGAACTAAAATGAGCTAACCTAATCATTTCTGAGATGAAAACCTGACTTCTCTGAGCCCAACAGTGCTCGGCTTTGCTTTGCACAGTTAGATGTCGCTAAATTGTCTTTCTGAGTGACATGCAGGGCTACTCCGGAAATCCAAGCTAACGTAATTTGAGCCTTTTAAAATGCTCGGGATGTAAAGAGACTATAAAACGCCAAACATAGATGGTACAATGTTAACCCTTCACCCAAACAAAGCAAACGATATGAAAACACCCAGTGCATCGCACCTTTACTAGGAGATAATAAATTTCCTGGGCCCATTCATTTTAACCCAGGAGATAAAGAATTCCCAAGAATGAAAATGGGAAAAGCCGCAACAAGAATCTGAAATTAGGTGGTGCAGAATGGAACTGGGTGTTGAGGAATTTTTTATTCACATATTTATATATATATATATATATATATATATATATATATATATATATATATATATATATAGTGCACATCTTGTGCTAAACCAAGGGTCCCCAACTATTTTGGGCCAATGGGCACATTTGAAACTTTTTGCGCGTGCTACAGGGACTCATAGAAAATTGTAGACTTGCCTACTTTATAAACTTTCATTTTGTTTCTGGGCAGATGGGCACTTCCCAGGGTCCCCACTTCTCCTGATCTTAAATTTTTATGGATTCGTTTAATTAAGAAACAGGGGGGAAGATACAGAGCTATGCACTAATATCTAGAAACAACGTTAAGGTAGTCCCCAACTTATGACCACAATTGGGACCGGAATTTCCACCGTAAGTCATTGTGGTCATAAGTTGAGTCATCACATGACCAGACCCAATTTTACAACCATTTTTACAGTGGCCATTAAGCAAATCACAGGTTGTTAAGTGAATCCAGCTTCCCCAATGGGTATTTTTGCCGGAAAATGGCAAAATAAGTTGCAAAACGTGATCACGTGACCGTGGGATGCTGCAACCGGTTGTAAATGCAAGCTGGTTGCCAAGTGCCTGAAATGTGGCCCCATTCATTTGATTGATATCATGACAATCCTGGTCACACTCCTATGACCCCCAGATAGGGCACAAATATCGTTTACCACATGGAAAAGAATACTCACTCCTGTTGTATGTGCACTGCCAGCATGCATAAAAGACCTTTCCTCCACCCCAGGCTGCACACCCTTGAAATACAGAGCACCACATTAAACAATATGGAGCAATCACATTAAACATCCTTGTTATTTCCAAATTCCAGGATTTAACCAGGTGCCCACTAGAACTGTCTTGCCAGATCACTGGAGAAAAACCCTAAGAATTTTCTGGAATCCATTCTGATCCATTAGGCACCTAGGATAGCCCATTAATTCCGTGGAAGCTATGGGTGGCAACAAATCTTACATAGACCAAGAAGTAATCTGACCCTGACAAAGGACTCAAATGATGTCCTTCATATCTAGATCACACAGCAGCTGCTCCAAAAGACAGACAGGGTCTAGACTAGGTCCATCTGTGCAGAGGTTGATATTACCCGAGACAAACCCATAGTGGTGACGGAGGCCACAGATTCCTGAGTCTTCCCGAAACCTGGCTCGAAGACATGGAGACTGAGGTCCCCCAGCACCAATAGCTGGTGGAACTCCAAAATCAGACTATTGACAAGGTTGGGGAGCTCAGGAAGGGATCCTGCTGGGTAGCAGGGCAGCCGGTAGACAAGGAGTATCCCAATCTTGTTCCTACTGCTCAATTTCTCATAAGTTCACTTCCTACCACTCCACCTACAGAGGCAAGATTTCACTAATATTCATGGCTATCCCATATCCCAGCTCAAGAGTCAAGGGCTGATGAAGGATCTGAAACACAGAAGAAATGACTCTAAAAAGGAAACATCATCACTTTTGCTCAACCCAATTTCAGTAATATATGCCAGGTTCACTTCTTCATCAACCACTAAGTCCGCTGCTGATGGGACTGTTACTTCTCAGGCAACACAAGGGCAATCGTTTTCTTTTTAGGAATGTTTATATTGTGGTCCCCAAAACAGAATCTTCATATGGCTGAACTTGAGATTTTATAACACAACAGATATTTCCATGTCGTTTTTTTTGGCAATGCTCTGGTCATGCTTTCAATTTCCCAATTATCTACAGCCTTGGATTTAATGATGACCTCCCTCACAAGTTGCCATACTGAACTGACCCATGCAGGAGCAAATGACACAGACACAGCCTTGAAGAAACTGCAAGAGGCTAGGAACAGTTGGGCAGTTTGAAGGAGCTAAGGACACATGTGGGGTTGTTTCCAGAAAGAGGAAAAAAATACTGCAATTGAACTGGCTACACAGAATTAGTACCAGTGGAAAAGGTTTGGGCTCTTTGATAATGGGACACATTTCCAAGATTAGGGCCTCTTGGCAAGAAAGCGGTGGAACCTCATAAGAAGTGAGAAGAATGTTTGGAAGGCACCCAACAAACCTAATCTGGAGGGCTTTAAAGTGAATCATGGGGGAGAAAGAAGAGAGTCCAGAAAATAGTCTGTGAACACATACTTGGACTGGGGGGTGGAGTTACCTAGAATTTGGAAGCACTCAATAATGCTCATGGAAATGCAAAAAGAAACATCTAGTAATGTGACCCAAGGATTCTAGGGTCTCCATACAAATGCATAATGGGGAATAAATAGGAAGAACTAGAGGTCTTTATGGAAGATTTACCAGCATTGCTAAAATCTGAGTTCCTCGTGAGTGGAATGCAAGGACTGAAAGGAATATGCCATAGAAAGGGCAAGGAGTGAAGGAAGCACACATACTTGCTGAGATCTAGCAGTCTCAGCACAAGGGCTCATTCAAGAGCATTTGGGCAAGGAAATATCTTGGGGATGTGCTATAGATCACCAAGCAAGGCGGAACAGTTCAATAATGCTCTTCTGGACCAGATTACAGAACTCCAGGGAGGGAGAACACAGTACTAATGGGAGACTTTAACCATCCGGATGTCTGTGGGAAAACCAACTCAGTCAAGATTGCAAGGTCTCCCCAAATCCTCAGCAAGCTAACAGTTTTATTTCCCAGATGGTTGGAGACAAAGGGAACAACATTCCTAAATCTCATCCTCAGCAATAGGGAGAAGCTGGTTAATGAGGTAAAAGTTATAGAAACTTGGGGAAAAGTGACCGCAACATCTTGGGGCTGAAGATACTATAGAAAGAGAAAATGAAACACAGCCATACATATATACTAGATTTCAGCAAGTTTTGTAGGATCCCTTAGATAGAAATCCTCAAGTCAAATGTTGGGTAGCAAAGTTAGGAACTTCCCAAGTTAAATTTGATCTTGACACATTTGAATAATTTTATTCCTATTAAAAATGAAAAGTTTGAGTACAGAATGGAGAGACTATACTAGGCAGTATACTGCAAAACACAGGCTAGATGTCTTGGTGGATTGCAGTCTGAAATGAGACAACAGTGCGATGCAGTTGAGAGAGAGAGAGAAGTTATTGCTGCTACGTACAGGTAGTCCTCGACTTACGACCACACTTGGGACAGGAACTTTGGTCGCTAAGCAATATGGTCATTAAGTGAGGCAGCATGTGACAGTGCCCAATTTTACCACCTTTTTTGCTGCAGTTGTTAAGCAAATCATGTGGTCGTTAAATGAATCTGGCTTCCCCCATTGATTTTGCTTGTTGGAAGCTGGCTGGGAAGGCCGCAAATGGTGATCAGGTGACCCTGGGACACTGCAACCATCGTAAATACATGCTGGTTGCCAAGTGCCGGAATTTGGGTACATTTTAGGATGGATATTAACAAACTACACCACAGCCGGAGGACAGCAATCAAAGTAATAAGGGGCCTGGAAGAGAGAACTTCCAGATGGAAGCGTTGGCTATGTTTAGCCTGGAGAAGACTATGGGAGACATGATAGCAGACACCAAGTTTCTGAAGACCTGACATATAGAAGATGATGCAGAATTGTTCAAAATTGTTTGAGAAGTCAGTGCAAGAAACAATGGGTTTAGATTACAATCTTAACCAGACATGAAGAAGCATTTCCTGGTGGTAAGATCTGATCAACAGTAGACTGGTAGATTCTTCTTTGCAGAGCGTCACCGTGGTGAGTGTTTGGGAGGGTAACAGTTCCATGATCAAGATCGTCATCTTTATAAAAGGTCGGTCTTCACTTGCAACCCTGTGCCTGCGGTTTTATAGATGTTCCCCCAGGGATGCCACTGGCTGGAGATGTTTCAACAGAGGCCGGAGGGCCATCTGTTGTTGCTAACCTAGTAGTGGATTCCTGCACCGGAAAGAAGCTGGTCTAGATGAGCTGCAAGAGCTCTGCCAATATCAGGCTAAATTCTTTGTTGGGAGCAAGTTTTAGGGATGGTATCTACTGAGTAGCGCTGACTCCTCTTGACTTACATGGACACATCCAGACAGTCTTCTTGCCAACAAGAAGTGGCTTGCCATTGCCATCTAAGGAATGGTTTTTCTTTTTCCTCTCCTACTTCCCAGGCTAGCTGGGTCCACAAGACATGCATGCCACCCCATTCTCTGTGAGTTTACTAAGAAGCAAGTCCCGCGAGAGTTCGAGAGCCTTCTTCTGAAAACCGTGGGAAAAAAAGCTGTAAACTCTCGACAACGAGTAAAAGCGACCCGCTTCCATTTATGCGCCCGCTCCGGAAGGCCTATTTCGCACGCTCCACAAGCAGGACAGCTGCGCGGGAGGGGGGGGGGCACTTTTCTTCGCGCGCAAGTCCCGGCGCAGGTCGGGCGATTCCAACTGCCTTGTCGTCCCTCCTTTCGGGCCCAGCTTTCCTCCCGAGTCGACGTTCCCCTTGCGCACACCCCTAGGATCGCAACTACCTGGGGGCCCGCTTCTCTGCATCTCCTCCCTCGCCCCTGCCATCTGTTGCCCGCTTCCTCGGAAGTTAGCCTCCTCAGTTCGGGGGATCGGGCGCAAGAGCGGTCGAGTGGGGAAAGCGGCGTGGCGAGTTTGCGAGCGGAGCGTCCCGAATGAGGTTACCTAGTTGGGTAATGGAACGTCTGCAAGCAAACGACCAAGCTCCGCGAGCACCAGAACTCCGCGGAGCGTCCCTAAGTCCACCCGAGGGAGGGAAGGCGGCAGCAGAGGAGTTTGCCCGCGTCCCTGGAAACGGGCAGGGCGAGGCGAGGCGTGCTACTCGGGAGGAGCCGCAGAGCGGGACGACTTCCGAGTAGCTCTGGGCTTGCCGGCGCGTCTGGCCGCGGGGAAGGCAGCACCCCTCCCAGCCCCGCACCCCGCTTGCCGGCCGCGGCGGCGCCTGCCCCCGCCTCGGCCGCCGCTGTTCCTTTAAGGGCGCCCGCCCGCCGCTCCGCGCCGTGTGGGCCGGGCTTGGGAGGCGGGGTTTCGCCGGAGCAGCACCGAGCGCTTCACCTGCAGTTCAAAGCGGCTGCGAGGAATTAAGGGAGGGGAGCGCGCCTGCCGGGGAAGCAGTGGCGGCAGCAGCGGTGGAGTTGCCGCTTCCGAGGGCAGCGGGCGAAGCGAGCGGCCGGGCGCGGATCCTCAGAGGGCGGTGCGGGGGTTGCCCAGCCCGGGCTGAGTTCGCGGGGAGGCGGCGGCGGCGGCGGCGGCGCTGGGGACCAGCCCGAGCCCGGCACGGGGATCGGCGGAGATGCCCAACGGTTGGGGGATGCTACTTCTGCTGCTCTTCTGCCTCTGGGGCCCGGCGAGGGTAAGTTGCAGGAGCAGCTGTGCCCGCGCGCAGGGGGAGAGCGGGGAGCCTCGGCGTCCGGCACTCGCCGGGGGAAAGGACTCCTGCCGGGCTGCTTGGGCTTGGAGGCTCGACTGCCGGGGACCCGCCAGCGTTCCTCCGCCGCTTTGCGCGCACCAGCCCCTGCCGGCTCCCCGGGATGACCCTCCCTGTTCCGGTGCGGTGCTCGGCAGATGCTGGGTTGCCGGAGGGATCGGGTCCCCGCGCGAGATTCCTGCCTGCGGAAAGGGGATGGTGGGGGGGAGAGAGAGCCGGGATTTCTGCCTGCTTTTCGCCCCCTCCCCTTGGTTCACTCCCGCGTCGCAGTAGATGTCGTGTGCAATCGAGGCTTCGCGTCTGTCTGCCGGCCTGGGGCGGTGGGGCGGGGGGGGAGAGGGAGGGGGTGGAAGAGCTGGTGGAAAAGCTTCGCCACGCAGCACCCCCCACCCCCTGTCCAAGTTGTCGCTGGCTCTTTTGCAGAGCGTCTGCAACAATGCTGGCTTGTGTTCTCTAGCTGAGATGCATTCACACAGCATTCTCGTCGTCCCCCCCAGCTATTCACAGACGCTGGCGGACGGAAATCCATCGGAGGAAGGGTTTTGCGGTGGGGGTGGCGGCTGAATCGCTTTGGCGAATGTGAAACGGCGCAGGGACGAAGAGAAGCTGGCGAGGCACCTGGGTTTATTTAATCTCCCGGCGTGACCATCCCGACGTGTATTTCGAGGGAGGTAGCAAGCAAGGCGGGCGAACCCTAAGAAAAGGGCGCAGTTGGAGGATCTTCCTGATTTCTTTGGTTAAAAAAAAAAGTTTCATTGGGATCTCCGAGAACTTCTGCTTGTATCTTGCCTGTGCTTTCTGAGCCGTGTCACCAGCGTGGCATAAAGATTAGGTCTTGCAGCTTCCGCTGAATTTGAGCGCTTGGAGGGTTAAGGAGAAAGGGAATGGAGAGGTGTTAGGCTAACCCTAAACGGGCAATAAGCCTAGGTGAACTAAATCGGGTTTTCAGCATAAACCTGTTTAGGATTCTGCTGTAAGCCCTTCTTCTCCGAACTGGGGGGATTGTTCTGTGATTGCATTCACATAACATTCTTAACCAGGTTAGTAAATGAACCCATGTTTGGGCTTTGCACAGGCCACTGATCTAGAATCCAAGTCAAGCCGGCTGGGTTTTCCCAACATGCAAAGCTATACATGCATCCGCAAATGCATCTGGTAGGGCTAACCAGACCTGGTGAAGGTATCTTGTCTGAACACAGCCTTCCTGCTCCTTTAAAAGCAGAATGTAAGAGGTCCTTATCTGCTAACCTAGCTCATTTATGTTAACCCATGAAGCCCGTTATAGAAGGGATTTACTTTTTGAGGGAGAGTCCCAAGTATCTTTCAGGTCAATCCATTTTATAGGAAGAAAAAAAAATCCTTTCTTGCTAGTGATATTTGAAATTGGGCGTGATGGCTTTGTGGTTCTATCCCATACTGTCCCTTGAGGTGGTCAGGGCATGACTGTACCTTGGCAGCCTTCCACCTTGGTTGCATGGCATTGTGCTCAACTCATCTCCATCCCATGGGTGGACAGCTTGAAGTTGTCATTGGAGATACTGATTTTTAAGTAATATTTTCCCTCTTAAAGTGACACACTGCTGCTTTAGTTTCCAAGTGTATTAAATCAGGGATGGTTTGTCATCTGTTGGCTTGGAGGTGAGGTCAGCTGAGGTGAGAGGGTGTGATCAGAGTATGTTGTGGAAGCATCAGAAGGCACAAAGATACCCCTCCCTTCTGGTCGCTAGCTGCTCTACCCAGCCCTTCCTTTCTGGCCTTTGCCCTCTTCTTTAGCAGTGTGTTGAGTTCATTTTATACCCATCATCTCTTCCCACACACACACACTGCACTTTTGACACTAGCTTTGCCTTGGGCTTCCAATGAAGTAGACCGAGGAGCAAAACTCCACTATTTTATATTGGAGAAGACAAGACGGCAGGTTCACACTAATCCATTTTAATGGTGCTGTATTCTGAAATGAGCTTTAACTTTAAGAGGCAGCAGCCTGGCTTTTCTTCACTGTAATGTGCAGAAAATAAGAGATGCTGGACTCTGCTTTTGTTGCTGAGGGACCAGTTTCTCTGCCTTTGTCAGTTTCAATCTCTCCCATTATGAAACTAAGCGTCTACTTTGTTTGGGTTTTTCCATTCTACAGGACCAAACTTGTTGGATAATCATGGCAGGAGCTACCTTCCTCCTCTTTGGAGCTATTTCTGCCCTGATGTCCTCCCACTGGTCCTTCCATTTAATCTGGGAGATGCTCAACAGAATATGGATGGGAGAGGTAGACAAACCAAGCTGGAGAAGCTCATCCGGAGTCCAGACAGTGTTTCTCAACCTTGGCAGCTTGAAGATGGGTGGACTTCAACTCCCAGAATTCCCCAGCCATCATGACTGGCTGGGGAATTCTGGGAGTTGAAGTCCACCCATCTTCAAGCTGCCAAGGTTGAGAAACACTGGTCCAGAAATTACACCCTCCCCATTGCAGTTACAGGGCTCTGATTAGTGGATGTCTCTCCCTGCTGATTGGTGACATGCTAAAGGGGGGATAGCAGCAAAACTAAAATGAGTGCCACACTCACAAAGCAGGGCAACACCATTGGGCAGTGACTCAGAAGAGACAATAATGCCAGGATAAGGACTGGCAATGGGTGCACCTCATTTTATGCTGACACTCTTTTCTACCAGTTCAGCTGGGGACGGGTAGTAGCCCTTCTGCTAAATAGGAGGAATTATTGGGTAGCTTTCTTGCTTGTTTGCTCCTGGTTACTGCCTTTCGACTGTGTTCTTGTAAAATGGCATGAACCATGCATAGCTGTGAACTTACTAATGGAAGAGAACCTTCACTGCTAACCAGCCTTTCCTTCTGCCTTTTGCATGTCTGAAATTGAAATTTGCTTCCAGAGCTTGCCTACTGCTGCTTCAGGTTGCCTGGACTTCCCCCAGAGTGTGTATTTTGATTTTATTTTCAGCTGGCAGAGGATGCTCTCTGCTCTTCTCCAGTTGGAAAGAATGGCCCTTCAAGAAGTTGATTGCACTGACTGCCCTTCTGGGTGGGTGGGAGCACATCCTCTATATCAGTGCTGCAGAAGCCTCCTACTGCTCAGCAAGGGGGTGCTGAATCTGGATGGGACTGTTTTTCTAGCCCCACCCCACCCCCCCCACCCCCCCACCCCCCACCCCCCACCCCCATTAAAAGGCAGCTAGAGCCCTTTTATCCTGAAACTAACCAGGAGAGCTTACATTGGAAGCCCAGAGACAGAGAGAGAATACGCACGCAGACGGGGAGGGGGCCTTCTGTGGCTTTACTGTGCCCCAGCACTGATGTAGCCCTCTTTCTATAGGTCTCCCATAATCAGTGAGTGGTTGGAATTTCCCGGGTGATTCTGTTCCAGAAGCCTTTCCAAACTGAACAAACTCCTTTCCTAGCAAACTCAAGAGCTCCAAGGAAGACTCGCTCTCGAGCACTTCCCCGAGATGGTAGCTGGCGCTTCTCTCCCAGGCATGATTTTTTGCAGATTACATAGGCTTGCTTTTTGCTTAGTAAGCTTCTAAGCCTGGGAGATGAGCTTTGTGTTCGCCCCTTCCCTTTCTCACTCTCTTATAGACATCCAGGTTTTGTGTGTCTTTCCTTCTGTTCATAATTATTTAAAAATCCTGCTTGGCTGAATCTGCTTTGGTTTCCTGGCTGTTAGATCTTTGGAGGACTCTTTGTATCTGGTGTGCAAGGCAGTTGGAGCAGCAGTTTGAAATTTCTGCAGGATTTAGGCCCCTTGGTTTTATGATCTGGGGCTGCTTTGAACCTATTGCTTTCCTCTAAGTCTTTGAATGAGCCCCAGAGAAGCGTGAAGACGATGCTTCCTTCCAATAAACCTTAGTATCTTCCCTACCATGGGAATTTTATTATTTACAAGTCACCAGCAAACAAGCATTTTAGTTTCAGCTGACATATTAGCTAGAGTCAAATTGAGCTGCTAGATCTGGAAGGCAAGGCACAAGAAGAATTGATTCTTTCCTAGTTAGCTCTCCAATGCTTGGGGAGAAATCTGGCCTTTTTGTCCAGCTTGCATCTGAAGACAGATCTGTTTTTATCTGTCTGTCCCCGAAGGGAGAGATTACAAAGCCAAAGCTGTGGGTTTCATACTGAAAGTTAGGAATAGATATGCGATGCTCCTAAATTAACCTGCTTTGCAGTTAGGACAGGAAGAAGGAGAAGATCTGCCTAAGTCTTTTTTTATTTCTCTGGAGTGCCTTCTTAGCCTTCCTAGATCTTGCTTTGCAGATCAGCCAGGGATGCTTGCCTGCTTCTTGGCAATTTTTTCCTTTCTCTGTCTACCAGTTGGTGATTGCTCAGCAGTTCTACATTGATTTGTTAAGGGAAGCGTGGTCTGGGTGTACAAACCAACAGCATCTTGCTGTAGCTTTAGCTTGAACTCCAGCAATCCTTACTGTTGGGCAAATAAAGCCAAACAGGGTGATTAAATGGATTTTCCAATTCTGTGTAGTCTCCGTCTCTTTTACCATGGCTTGATTTTATATTGATCCTAGACACTAGGGTTTCTTTACTGTTGTTGGACAGATGTATTGTGATGTACAGTTTGCGTGATTCATACCATCCTTGTTTAATATTCTTTTTTCTCCACTTATCTTCAGCATCCAGGCTTCCAATGGGAACTAATATGCTGGTTTCCTGTTGGGGTTGCCTGATTTTTACTCCCTAGCTTGTAATATGTCATCGACATGATGAACCTGCTGCTTTGTGCCAGCTTGCCTGTTTGCAGACACCTGCATGCTGGCTGCAAATCCGTCTGCCTGCCTCCGCTTCCCCTCTCTTACCCAATGCAGTTCATGGTGCTTTTTTGTGGTTCTTTTACTCTCTGCAGGCACACAATGGGGATCTTACTGTCAGACCCACTTGCAAACCAGGATTCTCAGAAGATGATTACACAGCCTTGGTTTCCCAAAACATCTTGGAGAGGCAGCAGTTCCTGAAAGGTAGGAAGCCTTACTGGAGGAGGCGGGTCAAAGCTGTTAATGGGAGCTTTTCATCCTGGAGGGGAAAGAGCTGACAAGCGAAGGGGAAGAGTCCCAAGCGCAAATGTTCTGTTGGCTAAATGCTTGGAGGACATTTCTTGCAAGCTTGTAGCTCAGGAATAATGCAGTGCATTGTTTGGCTCTAGCAAAAGATTTTCCATTGCAGCCGCTCCTTGTTCTGTGACTTTTTTGCCTCATCTCTTGTTGGGAAGAGCATCTGTCTCTATTGGCTTGGACTTTTTCTCTCTGTGTTTGCACGCAATGCATTGTTACCTCGAAGAATTCAGCGCTCCTTAAATCATTGCCACTCTGCAATGCCTGTTGAACCAGACATTGTTGTCGGATATGTGGTAAACAAGTCTACATTCTGTTCTGAAACCCAGTGCTCGTTTTCATTACTGCCCTAGTGACAACATGAAAACACAGCCAGGAAGAAACTACCAATTAGCTTTACCAATAATTGTAGGATTATAACTGCTTTTTGCATCTCAGGGTATGTGTGAGAGAGAGATGCTGTGAACTCTCAAAACAGCTTCGTAATCCAAAGGACGATAGCTTATCTTTGGCATCATTCATTTCTGCTCCCTCTAGGTCTGCTTTTTAAGTTATGAAAATAATTAAGGTGCTTCTTTGCACGGTGCAGGAAACATACCCTTTCTTGACTCCCAAGAGAATTGTAATGGGTGAACTGGACCGTTTTCTCTGTCCTTCACTACCTAATTGCCACAGGGCTGGGAGTCAAGGTAATTTGGCAGTAGGATGTCATGGAAGGAAATGAAGTCAGCTTGGAGTAAAAGCAAGAGATGGTGAGATAAATGAATGGACCAGACCTTAGAAGAAGGATGCCTACAAAGCTTGATTTGGCAATGTGCCTGTTTTTTCAAGGGTCTGTGGTAACAGGAGCACAAAATGGCAAACTGAAGGTCCAGAACATGGTCTGGAATGGGTTCTGCATTAGTTGAGGACGACAATGGTGAAGTGGCACTATGTATTTGCATACTGATGGATTAAGAGGACTCTGTGTAAAATGGAGCAAGTTTCTAGGCAAATGTAACAGTTTTAAGAAACCTAGCCATGGGCTTAAGGCTTCTGATGAGTTTGTCTATCCCCAGATGCTGTTTGGTGTCAGATAAAGCCATACTGGAGCTTAAACTGAGAGTCTTGGACCTAGATGTCCAAAGAGAGACCAGTTTTCACATCTCCACTATTGCTCCTTTTGTTACACCCAGAGATTTTTATAATGTCCTTCATACCCTGTACAGAAGGATGTTTACATGGATGTGAATTGATGTCCCACTCTCAGTGATGTCGTAAGATAGATATAACATTCCCTACCAGAAGACCCTCTGTATGTGCTCAGACACTGAGACTGTGACACACGTGTTACTAAATTGTCCCTTGTATTACCCCTTGCGTCTTGAATATATTGAATCCCTTGTTAGCAAGCTTTTCAACCTACCACATTCAGTGAGTACGGATCAGCACATCTACCAAGGTTGTGAAATGTTTAGCTGTAGCAATGGCTCTCAGAAGCTGGTACGTTTGCTTTCTAATTTGCAAGGCGTGGGACTCTGCTTTTCTATTTACTATTTTATCCCTTGACTGCTTTATCTTTGTTTCTTCTGTTACCTCTCCATATAGGAGTTTGCCAGCCATGACAATGTCTTGAGCTTAATTCATTTCTACTATATTTGATCTCTGATATGTATGTCAGCTACGAAACTCAGCTGCTTGTGCGCCTTTCAGTTATTGGGTGGTTTCTGTTGTTTTTGATATCTCCTTGGTCAAACAACTAAGCATTTGCTAGGTGGACATCTTAGTGTTTTCTCACCTAGAATGTAGCATGCTAGTTGTGCTGTCTGTGTGCACAGTTTTATGTTGCTAAATATTCTTCAGTTTAAGGTTTCATCGATGTATTATTTATGCCCACTCAGAAGCTCACAGAGTACTTGGACTGAAATGTAGTGGTTGTAGTTGAAGCTGTTTTTGTAAAGGATTTCATCCCACCACTTTGGGGGGAAAAAAGTTCTTATTTTGCCTTGCTTCAGGGAGTTATGTTCTCTGGTTGTCTTCTTCCCTCTTTTATTCTGGGAGTGGAGTTTCCTGACACCTCCCATTTTTCTCCTGCACAACCCATCAGGAAGGATACTATGAATGAAATTCATCACCATGGGGTCTATCATCAGATGCCACTGGTATGTTAATGAGGGCAAGTGAAGTTGATTGGAAGCAAGAAGGTGCCATGAATATATCAATCTTTAACAGCATGGAAGACATTGGTGAAAAGTTACGAGTAGTTTCTGTGTAGTACTGCCTTGTGATAACACATTTAAAGTTGGGTGTTTCCTAAACATTGACCACAAACTGAACTATAGGGCAGAACCATGGGCTTTTCCAAGGTTGGTTTCTCTTGACTGCAGATGGAGTTTGCTAATATTGGAGACAAGTTTTATGGTAGAGCAAGTGACAGAAGTCTTTGGCTTTGAGGAAGCTATATTCTTTAATTAAAATCCATCAGTTTGGTGCACAGATGAATGAATAAATCTATAATGAATTCTGAGCATGGGGAACTGAAGTGAGCTGCAAATTCTGTTCAAACTCCTGTTCCCCTTCAGATCACCCACAGATCTACAGGAAGATCTGTCATTAGCTCACCACTGCAGTATAGCAAGCATTTGCAGAACTGAGTGGTTGGTCTTGTTTTTGCTTGAACATATTCAGCCTGTCTTCACCACCTAAATGTTATACTTTTGTTCCCCATGGACTTTTTCTAACTATTGGTTGGGTCCAACGGCCTTAGTTCTTGTTACCTTATTTTATTTGGTTGTCTTTGATGGTCTTGAAATTGACATATAAAATTCTGTTTATTTTGGATGGCAATAAGCAGCCCAAAGCTAAATTAATTCTGGATTGCATTATCTTCTCTAAGGAGGAGGGGGGGGGCTTGGTGGTTAGCATATCCTTGCAAATTCATGGATGTTCTAGATGCCCACCTGTCCACATGCACCAAGTTCATCATTTGTAAAGAAGGCTGTAAGAAGCTGCCTTAAATATTTTTTGGGGGGTGGGTGGGGTAGCAGCTTATTTTTAAAGTCTCAAGCAGGGGGCCTCCCCAGGAACTCAACCATTAGATCGGGATGGATTACTTCATTTGTCCATGAAGTAATGAAGCCTTCAGTGCTATATAGAGTGTTGGGGTGGGGATGCCTCTTATTCTGTATCATGTTAAAGAATATTTTTTGTTTTCACTCTTTTTTCCTGTAGAAGAGATGGGACTTCTCATCTAAGAAATTTTCTAAATAAATGGATAGAGAGATAGAAATGGATCTCCTGCACATGCTAATGGATCTGTTTGGCTCTAGACCTGCCAGTTGCTCTCTGCTGCTCTTGATGGAGATACGTGAGGTTGCATGTGGAATATTCTGCACCCAAAGGATGCACAGCGTGCTATTGATTCGACTCTTCCTACTCAGACACTTCCTGCAGTTTCTTTGTTGCTGCAGATAACCTAGCAAGTGGCTTTATTCAGCTGAAAATGCTATTGGTCTGTATTTTATCAGGATTTGGATTTGGTTTCTGTTTGTGTCCCCTTGTTTTTCCATTCTGACTGACAGTGTTTTTTCTTAGCATTTGTCTTACCTCTTCATCTTTTGAGACATAAATGTAATTAGCCTGCTCTCCTGGAAAGGAATTTATGATGATGGGGACCTTGGTATGTTATGCTGTGTTGTAGTTAGCTGGACAGATGAGGTGTTGCAGAAGGTCTGGTGCAGAAAATTCAATGGCAATAATAGGTGAAGGCAAAGAGCTATTGAAAACTCTAATGTCAGCTGGTTGCAATTGTTAAATAGTAGGATGGCTAAGTAACTTCACTACATACATTTTCCACTACTATGAATTTTTCTGTTCCAGGTCAAAATGCTCTTTAGAAGTTAGAAATTGATGGTGAGGCTACATTTGATGGTCTCATGGTCAGGCAGGACTTCATCTTCCATTGAGCTCACCTCCTTGCACTTTTTTAATCCAAATGCTAAACAGCAGTGGAGGAATTTGTGACCTTTCAGATGATACTGGGAAGAAAAGGAGCACCTATAATAAGTGAGGGTAAGCGCCAGTGCCAAGTCCCCTTTTTTTGAGCCTTTTGGAGCCTCTTCTGTCCATAATTGCTGCAAAGTAAAGGCAGAGTTTCTTTCCATTTTTCAATGGAAATGGATGAAAACAATAGTGTAAACCCTAAAATTGCTATAACCAGATCCCCAAAGGTCCTTCTTAAAGGCCCACCCATATATGTGATGTGATCCTCGGCCTCCTTTCCACAAAATGTTAATTGTATCTTGGTCACCAAAAGGTTGAGCACCTCTGAGCAATGATTGTTACTTCCATCCCAGAAGATCTGGGCAGCATACCAGTCAGAACATGTTATTGGATGGATGGATTGCAACAGGTATAATTCAAATGAGACTGAACTACAACTTTCCATACTTGTAGTCAACCTGGCTGATGGTGAGGGATGCTTGGAGTTTGGCAACATTTGTTGGAAGGTCACAGAAAACATTGATGAATTACTCAAGCCGTGAAGGAATGTGTTAATGAATGTCATGGCCACCTCAATGGTTTCTCTCCCAACAAGAGATGGTTTTCACAGGAGATTTTTGAAAGGAAAGTGGGTAAAGGTGTATGTATATGCTCATTTACATACACACTTCCAACTTAAATCACCTTTTTGCCAGTATCCCACATAAGGCAGCTATAGGTAGCATAGTACCTTCTATATTATGTGCCAGCAAGCCAGTTTCAACTCTTAATGACCATCTAATTAGATTTTCGCCATGATGATATGTCCCTAACTTGGTCTTTCACCTTCTATATATTTGAACTATATGGTCCATAATACCCAACTATTGAATAAGCTGACTGGGTTTATGGGAATTGTAGTTCACAACATAGGGGTGGCATACGGTTGCTTATCCCCAGTGTATTCAAAATAAGCAGAATGTTTTGGCAAGATCGGTTGAAATGAATCGTGTGCCTTGGGGGCTACTCCCATTTGGTGCACAAGGTCATAAGAATGGGCTGGGCTGGACTGTCCTGGTTTATTCAAACAATATATTCTTCCGGAAGCTATGGGAGGTGACGACTGACATTTTATCAATGGAAGTGCAAGTGATTTTAAAATAATCGCAACTGCTTTGTTTGCCAATAGCTGGGAAATCTATTTTACACCTTTTGAAGTTTGTACGCTAAAAGACATGTTGCTCTAATTAATTTGTATGCTCTCTGGGAGAAATCTGCTATTTCAACCCGCGTGCATCGTTTTCTTGCTTCGTTTGTGCTTGAACGTACTGTAATGAGGAATTGACAATTCTCCAAGATTTCATTTATTTTTATTTCCCAACATTTGGTTTGTCTGAGATAGAAAACTGTTGCCACTTTTCTTTGCATCTGTACAAACTTTCGTGCATCGTGATTTACAATTGAATGCACAGGCATCAGAACTGTGTGCTCTCCCTTCTTTTCAATCACAGCCACCAGGAGGAGACGGGATGTTTTTACTTCAATTAACTGTGGTTTGTTGCCTCCAACCACAGGCAAGCTGCACTTAATTTTAATTACAGTTGAAGGCAGGGAGGCAGAGTTAGAAGCTGTCTTTGTTTTCCTAAATCAAAGATAGGGAAAGTCTTGCCCTTCTCAAGTTGTGGAATTTCAACACCAGCTGCTCTGCTTGCATTGCTGGTGCAGATAGGGGAGATGGGCATTTTCATTCCATTTCTGGAGGATAAAAAAACTGTTGTCTTTTAGGCAAAGACTGAATATAAGTCTTGAAGGCTATATGGGGTCACTTGTATTTGTTGTTCACCTGCAGTTTTATTTTTTATGATGCTTAAGAGCAAAGCCTTCAAAGCATCTCTAAATTGTTTTTTCTCCTCTAGCGGTACATTAAACTGGAAGCTTTAGTACCAATATTTCTGCAAGCATGTTGCACTGATGTGAGAAGAGGATTACGGTTCGATGGCAGAGCATCTGGCATTTGCATGCAGGATGTCTCACGATCAGCTATCGGTTGCAAAAGGAGCCATGAAGACTTTTGTGAGAAGGGGCAAAGAAAAAACTGAAAAGAAAATGAAGTTCTAGAACATTGTTTGAAGGGATTAAAGATCAAGATCGTTAAAAGTAAAAGGAAGGAATATGAAGTGGGTTTATTTGATCAAGGTTAAAAATAGGTGGTTATCTCTGGTAACCCTTAATGGACTTTTGCTGATCAGGACTGAATGACAAGGTTTTAAGGATTTGTTTATAGATAAGAGATGGGATATGGGAAGAAGAGATCATTTGTTGCATCTTAAGAGAAGGTGGTTAAGTTACTAAAACTGTTTATACTTGTGATGAAGGGGGAAGTCATTTCTTTATATATTTTCTTTTTACTATATTCTTATTTTTTCTTTTTCTTTTCTGCACTTTCTATTTTTTTCTTTTTTTAGTTTGTATCAGTTTTTATCTTTGCGACTGTAATTTTTTTTAATAAAATAACTATAAAAACAGAAGGAGTCATTGGCAAGGAGTAGGAAGGAAGACCTTGGTCTGACAGTTTTTAAATTTTATTTATCATATTTCTTCACCACCCATCTCATATAGTAACGACTCTGGGCAGTTTACAGGTGAATAAAAAGAATAAAAGATTCATTATAAAATATAAATATACATAAATATAAGAAATATAAAATATAAAGTCCAAGATGGTCTTAGTAAAATTTTCCAGGGCCGCATCAAGGTACCGACCATCCCCATGATTGAATATCCCCCCTCTCTCCCCAAGCGAGTGGTGTAGCCAAGTCTTAACTCTCTTTCTGAAGGCTGGGAGAGTGGGGGCCTGCCTCACTTCTGGGGATAAGTTATTCCAAAGGGCAGGGGCCATGGCAGAGAAGGCCCTTTTCCTGGACCCTGCCAATCAACAATCTCTCATGGACAGGATCCCTAACATTGTCCTCCAGTTGTGTGGGCATCATTTCCTAAAATTTCCTAGCCAGCTGAACTTTCTGGGACTTGAAAGCCCACTCTTCTGAGGAGTCCATGTTGAGAGGATTGAACCAGTGCTATACATGTAAATCTGAAACTTTTGATGGTTGAGTGCAGATGTGATATTTTTCATGGAGGTTATCATCTGGGATATTTTCCCTAGCTTATGGCCACACCACGTGAATCTTGCTGGTAGTCCTCAACTTACAACCATTTGTTTACTGACCATTCAAAGTTATGGCACTGAACTGACTTACGACCAGTCCTCACACTTATGACTGTTGCAGCATTCCTCAATGGTCACAGGATCAAAATTCAGGTACTTAGCAACTGGCATGTATTCATGATGGTTGCAGCCATCACATGATTGCCATTTGTGACCTTCCTAGCTGGTTTCTGACAAGCAAAATCAATGAGGAACTGTGTGATTCACTTAATGACTGCAGTGGTTTGTTTAATGACCACTGCAAAAAATGTCAAATTGGGTGCTGTCACATGATGCCTCACTTAATGACTGCACCTCTTAACAATGGATTTTCTGGTCACTATTGTGGTCATAAGTTGAGGATTACCTGTAGGTGAGAAGTATGGAGAATTACTGCATGGTATGTTTGTTAGTTTATTTGTTCAATATATGTAGCCACCCAGTTCACTACATGGCATCCATCCCCAGTAAACAGTAATAAATCAATAAAAACCGCGTAAGATGAGAAAGGATTAAAAACACAATCTAGAATGACAACATACAAATACATAAAGTGCTGGGAAAAACTCATCCAACGGGTCATATTGCTCATAGATCCAGTGCCAGGGGGTTGTGTTGGTGGAGGGGGGTCTTTAAAAGGCAGGCAGGGTTGGGGCCAATTTAATCTGGTTTGCCTGGGTGAATTTTATGAAATGACATTGCCAAGTGCTTCAGCAAGGTTATCTACGTAGTGAGTGCAAAGCCTACCTAAGCTCATTCTCAACATAAACTTGGAAAGAGGAGGTTGCTGATCTGTCCCTTAAGATCCCTTTCCGGGCACTAAGTGCCAGTGTGTGATCCTCCGCGATGGCATGGGTGCCTGTGAATTAAAATCTTGCAAGGTTTTGCTAGTATTGCTCCTGAGCTTTTGTAAGAGTTGGCAGTTTTGCAAGAGTTCAGTTCTTTGCTTTTTAAAATTTAATTTAATGTAGATTTCCTGAGGATGCCCTCCAGGAATACAGTGGGCATTGTGTTGCTGACCACGGCTTGAGGAAGAAAGCGAAATATAAACAAAGTATATCCTTATGATATTGTCATTAGTGTCTTGCATCAGGGGGAAGTGCATTTCCCGGATAGGTTGTGCTCTTTGGATTATGAGGCTAATGCTGTCCCATGGCCTTAATCAATGCTCTCCTAAGGGATGTCTGGTTATACTAGCGGAGTAATTTCGATTTCCCTGGGAAGTTGCTTTTGCCTTCTATTGAAAATCTCCAAACTGCAGTTTTAGCACTGTGGACTTACTGAAAGAGACCACATGTGGCGTGTTGTGAGCTTCACTTTTTTAATGTAGGCACCGGTGTTGTTGCTGTTTGTGAGTACGCTTGATAGCATTGGCACCTAAATGCTTAGCTGTGTGTCATAACTTGGGACTCAAGGCAAGCGCGGCTACTTCTCCTGGAACAAAATTAACAGAGAGACACCGTTGGCTTCTCCCTTATGTGCTCCTAGCGTTCTTCCTGGTTGGAATTGAGTTAAACAGATAATGAGCACTTTATAATTGAGTTATTCCAATGGAAATGGCTTAGTCTTAATTTGACAACAAAAGCTTTCACAGAGTCATTGTTTTATTATAACTACGCCATAAGCTATTAACCACTACTTTGTGGTTCATCGTCTTTGCCTGACTCAGCTCTCTAGCTTCCTCCAAACGTTGGAAATCCGGCGGGCGCCCATTTGTTACACAGTAATTAACTTGTTTATGATAAATGGATGGAAGAAATGCCGCGGCATTTTGCTTTATGTCTCAATAAAAAAAATAGTGTTTGCATTTTCCCAAATTTCATGCTAATTAGGCTTAAAATAGTTTCCCCCAATAGGGTAGCAAATCCAGCCGATTATACACCATTGCACGGGCCACAGTTTAATGTGAGCATATTTAAGTGAACTGATTTGTAGAGCTGGTGGGTTGTTGCCGTAGACATACTACTACTGCCTTGCCCTTGCCTTTGTTGTTATTAGCAGGAGTTGTTTGTGTCTTCCTCCCTCCCTCCCTCCCTCCCTCCCTCCCTCCCTTCCTTCCTTCCTTCCTTCCTTCCTTCCTTCCTTCTTCTTCTGTCTCTCTTTCTTTCTTAACTTAGAGTTGTGATCATTGCTGCATAATATATCAGGCAGGCTAAGATTCAAGAGACTTGGAGGGGGAAGACTGGGATTTTGTATTGTAGCAGAGGACAATTAATGCACAGTATCTCTTTCTCGGCTTTGTTTAATTATTAATGTTGACTTAAACTGGTGAGAACAATGAGTTGCAGGCAAGGGGGGCACTGGGGAGCAACATAGGAGGCTAAAGAGGATGCCTTGAATGGAAACTTGCTGTGCTCTTTGTGGTGGTCAGGGCAATATTTGCGATCCAAGGCGTGGGTGGCCAAGTGCCATGCTGGTGACGGAGGGACAAGGGATGTTTCAGTGGAATTTGTGGGGGAGGAGGAGACAAGATTGGGTGGCTTTTTTCAGTGGAATGCTTGCTTGTTTAAGAATAGGGCAGGCTTTCCTTCATCGTTCCATGAGCTGCATGGAATTGTTTCTGGCGGGTTTTTCCTTCCTCTCTTCTAACTCATTTTACCTTGGTATCCAGATCCCTTCCTTGTAATTCCTGAATGCCTGCCTCCCGTGCATTAAATAACATGATAAGCAGCAGTCCCTTGTGGCTCTTGCTGGAACCAGGGAAAAGGAGAGGTGAGCCACTGAAAGGTGAAGATGGGATTCCGTTATGCTGTGTCGTTGAGTGTGTGAACATCTGTTTCATTTTGCTAACCATTGGAAAACCTTGGCTTTGTCTACGCTCCTTCCAACAATCCTACCTTCAGTGTTGTCTGGATTACTACGAGGTTGGAATTGGGTTGTGTGGGCAGCAGATAAGCGCTTTTCAGCTCTCTGCCTGCTTTTTTCAGCCAAACATTTCACTACTTTCCAAGCTGAAGTTTCTAAAGTAGCATCAGATGCTCCAAAGTGATCTTCCCAGAATCACTTGCCTTCCAGATGTGTTAGACTTATGTGGAACACACTACCTAGGGAGGATGGACCTAACCACATCTATTGCTGGCTTGAAAGCAGGGTGTGAGTGGGCAGCATTGTGTGGATTCTCTGTGGCATCCACACAATGCCACCCACTGGCATTGTCTGTATTGTGGGCTTGATCAGGCAGATCAAAGAATAGGACACAAAAAGTTTATTTCAGCATAATGGGATTTGAAGCTATTCAAATTCCACAGGATTTTAGAGTAAAAATTTGGAGCTTTGGATTTCACTATTTCATGCTTTTTGTTTTATTTTGCTACTTGGCTAGAGAGCACATATGAATTTTGACAGCATATCATGAGTACACTCATGAAATGACTACCTTGAGTATGGGTTGGCTGTCTCCCATAACTCCCAACTTACAGATACTCCTCGCTTAACAACCATTCACTTAGTGATGATTTGGACTTACAATGGTGCGGAAAAAACGGACTTGCGACTGGTCCTCATGCTTATGACCATTGCAGTATCCTGTGGTCATGTGATCACCATTTTTTACCTTCCTGGCCAGCTTCTGGCAAGCAAAATCAATGGGGAACTGCATGATTTGCTTAATGACCATGTGGTTTTTCTTAACACCTGCGGTGATTTGCTTAACAACTGCCCCAAAAAAGGTTGTAAAATTGGGTTGGATTTGCTTAATGGCTGCTTCGCTTAGCAACTGAAATTCCGGTCCCAATTGTCGTTCTTAAGCAAGGATTACCTGTATTACCAAGATTATTGTGGTGGCTCTATGCAGGGCCCAGAGGCATTTTTGGATGGAAAGGTGACAGCATTTTGCCATTTAAACTTTTTTTTTTTTAAATAAAGCTGAATTTAAAACATGTGAATCAGATAAACTGATAGATAGCTTTTACTATTCTGGAACTAGTAAATTGGGAGAGATCTAAACAAAAGTTTGTTCCCTGCTACATCATCTCCCTGATAAAATACATTATTTTACATAAAATGGAGTTCTCTCAGCATTTTGGACCACCTGGGATTGGTCTAGACTTGATTGACCTCATGATGTTGGATACTCTGGGGAGCTGAGATGATTTATTTCCAACTTTTCTTTGGTTTATTGCAAACCTCAGCAAGTATGGCACTTTCTATTTGCTATGGCTTTGCCAACATCATGGCAGCCTATTTTCTCTTTGGGGGGAAATCTTGTCTGTCTTTGTGTATGGAGCAACAGTACCTAGAAGACAGAGTTTCAGCACCCTATTCCTAAAGCTTACCTCTTCTTGCATGCATTGTTTAGACCAAGGTTTCTCAACCTTAGCAACTTTAAGATATGTGGACCTTTCAAAATAGACAATAGAAAGTGAAGAAGGAAGACCAGAACACATCCTCTTCAGCAACCAACACCTAGATAAGCAGAGATTAACACCAGACAACTGCCAACCTAGCAGTTCGAAAACATGCCAATGTGAGTAGATTAATAGGTACCGCTTCGGCGGGCAGGTAACGGCGTTCCGTGTAGTCATGCTGGCCACATGACCACGGAGGAAGTGTCTTTGGACAAACGCCGGCTCTTCGGCTTTGAAACGGAGATGAGTCGGACACGACTGGACTTAATGTCAAGGGAAACCTTTACCTTTACTAACACCAGACAAACAATGAAGCAGAAAACAATTCTCCAATTAAGGAACCACCAAGGAGACCCCCCCCCCCCAAACACTGGCAGGACAAGCTGCTGTATATAAACAGGGAGCAAACCCCATGCTCACCAGCACTGATGATGTTACCTAGTCAGGTAATGAACCATCTCCAAGCAAAGAACTCTGAGAGCACCAAGGACTCCATAAGTCAGAAAAAATAAAAATGCAAGCTGTTTTGTAAGAGATTGAGGGATGAAACTTCTAGTGGTCATAGAGTGTCCTGCCTTTACCTATTCATGCATCTGCTTTGTCATACTTTTTCCCCATCTCAACACTGGGAGGAAATCATGTCAGCATAAATTGTGTTGACTTCATCACTTGCCCTTAGCGTGTACCCAGAATAGGGTTGTTCTCTGCTGCTGTCCATACAGCTCCTCCCCATGAGATTGTAAGGGCAGTGACTGATAGTTTTCTCTGGTTGACATTTGAATGTCAACAACTGTAGAGAAATTCACCTCCAGTCACCACACAGAATGTGTGCCAGGGTGGTGCTCATAAGGTCTGGGCACTCTATCCATGCAATCAATTGGGTTTTTTTTTCTAATTTTCCAAAGACTGTCAGCCTATTAATCCATCAAACCTTAGACTGCAGCCAGGAGTTCATCTGCAAGGTAATGGTTACATGTGCAGGCCAGATGCAGCTGCTGCCTAAAGGTCTTTGGAATCGGAGTTCCATAAATGAGTTTTGCTCTATTGCTGAGGGATGCTCTCAGGTCCATCCACGTTATTTCTATAAAATAATCATTGGCCACTAGATGGTAGCAAAGAGAGGGGGGTTGTGTATCTCTTGGCTTACATATATTGATTATCCAGATGTGTGTGGCTGAAACACAGCCAGTGGACAAGTGTTGTTGAAGAGCTGGAGTTCAAGAAATCATTTTATTGACTCTTGCTTCAAATCAAAACATAGATATAACTCTGATTGTCCAGTAGGAAAAAAAAATGTGGCAATATCTGTCCCAGGTTACATTCTATGATGGAAGAAGGGAGGAAATAAGGCAGTGTGTCAGCTTCACGGGGTAAACCAGAGAGGAATCACAACCAGATGAGCTAATTTTACTTTATTGTAAAGCTACATTTACAGAATCTTGCAAGTCTGAAAGTATGAATCTCCCACCACCTCCTTTACAGCCTGAGAAACTAGGGAGAGTCCCTTCTGAGCCTCTTTCTCTGCCCATTATGCAGCTGAGGGCTATGCTCTCTCTTATCTGACTGTTCCCCCAGGCAGCATCTCCATGCCTTGTCTCCCAAGGTCTTTGTCTCATACCATTACACAGTGCTTCCCTGCGACCACCTGGCCCTGGGAAAGAAACTCCCCATCACATAGGCTGTAGAAGTACATGAGCAGTGTCATTTCAATTACACTTTCAAGTATGTGCATTAAAGTGAACATTGGCTAATCAATGTCAGGACTTCCACATCAGTTCTTCTACATGATTATTGGCCTATCAACCATGATAGCAAGAAGGGGTTTTGTTTTTGTTTTAGGGTTGTTGTTTTTTTTGCCTCTCCTATCTAATGATCATCCATATTTGTGTAGCTGAGATGCACCTTCTGGATAAGTATTGTTGAAGAGGTCTATGTTGAGGCCAGTTCTGTACCTTGGTCACATTCTACAATGGGATGAACTTTTTAAAAGGAGATGCTATGAGGCAAGGAACGGAGGAGCCAGATCTTTCCTCAGAGCAATGGCTACTGAGAAGGGAATCCCCAGCCTCAAAGTCTACATTAGCCCAAGAGCAAAGTCATTTCACTTACACTTCCATGGGGCAGCTAGTGACAGGATGGTTGATCTCTTCACCTCTGTAGCTGAACTGGTTGACTGGTAGACAAATCTGTAACAAAGGAGGAGGAGGATCACCAGTTGTAACCAAGCAGCTAGAAGCTTGATTGTATCACCTCAGGTCTCTTCCATGCCTTGGACTGGCTTCAGCCTGCCTCAGCAGTGGGAAGCCTATGAGCTGTTCTCAGCAAACAAGCGGAGTGATCCATACAGTGTTTATATGGTTTGTTCCTTGCAACGGATGGAAGATTAAGGATTAAGCTAAACATGTAATCAGTGATTTGATTAATTGCTTCGTTTTTCTTTGCAAAAGATCAAAGCGCCTGGTGGTAGCCACAGAAATCTGGGGCAATTGCACCCCCCCCCCAAGCTGTTTACCCTGCCCACCTGCCTACCCATCCATCTCTCTGTCTGTTCACTAAGTTGGCTCTTTAGGGGAGATCTGAAAAAAAAAACATCTTTACCAGCTTAGCAATTTGGAGAGGATTCAGACTTTCCACCATATTGCTGATTTGCTCTTCCTGTTCTCAGTACAGGTGAACCCTTTGGAAGAAACCATAAATGGTTTCTTGTAGTCCTATATGGATTGTTCCATGGAATGATGTTCTTGTTTGAAACTTCCTAGTGACATTTAAACTCAAAATATCTGCCCAACATTGAGTGGACCTCCAGAAGTATTGGACTTTGATTCCTATTATCTCCAGCAAAGAATGGAGATTCTATTTCCTCCCTTCTTCTGCTACTCTTTCTTGTGAGGAGGAGACATTATAAGTGAAGAGAAAGGCTTGGTTGAAGGCTATTGAGATACGTGAATTATTTTTTTCCCCTTGCTGGCAGTTTTTTTTTTTTTTTAGCTTTCTAGGTCATTCTTCTGTCTACTGAATAATGGATTTTATTTGTTTTAGTTTTGTCTCAATTAATGCTGTTTATTCTAGGATGTCCTTTGTGTCTTGTTGGGAACCTGATGACCCATCCAAGCTGGCTGGGTCCTTGCTCTGAAGATCTCTGGCCTTGACATTCCAGCTTAATTAGATAGGCCAATATCACAGTTCATGTGGAGGAAAAGGGGAGAATGAGGGGAATAAAAATACAGTCCAGGCACTGAAATATAATGTTTTACTGTTTGCCTTCTGAATAAGGCACATACTTCTCTCCGCTTAAATAATCTGTTGCTATACAAATTTCTGCATTAGCAAAAATGCAGAGCCAGCTTCTTGCTCAACCAAATTCACTCCACCAGGAATGAGGAAAACTTTTTTTTTCTTTGAGTGGCTACTCAAAAAGGTTTCCAATTTGATGGTCAAGCCAGACTGTTCTTTGGTATATCTGCAACACTGCATTCTTGCTTCTTCTTACCATCATCATTTCAAGAAAATTTAAACTCTGCAGGAAAAAAAGGACTGTGGGAAGTTATAAGTTTATGTCAATACTGTGGCTTTGCTAACTTGTTGGGATCACCTTGAAATACACCTGGTGATATTTAGTTCAAAAGGTCTACCCCATCATAGGCTGACTGCCAGGAGTACAGGTAGTCCTTGACTTATGACCGTAATTGGGACTGGAACTTCCATTGTTAAGTGATGAGATCGTTAAGTGAGTCACACCTGATTTTATGACCTTTTTGCCTTGGTTATTAAGCAAATCACCATGGTCATTAAGCGAATCCAGCTTCCCCCAATGATTTTGCTTGTTGGAAGCTGGCTGGGAAGGTCAGAAATGGTGATCATGTGACCCTGGGATGCTGCAACTGTTGTAAATACATGCCGGTTGCCAAGCACCCGAATTTTGATCACATGAACTGCAGGGACGTCACAATGATTGTAAGTTCAAGGACTGATCACAAGTCACTTTTTCAGCACTGTTGTAACTTTGAACAGTCATTAAATGAATGGATTTACCTGTATCAGGCTTCAGTTCTTGTTTTCCATGACGATGAATGGAGATGGATTGTGAAAGGACAGGAGCTCTACTTTCTAGCAGATGAAGAAGTAATAGACATGGGAGCAAGGATGCAGTTTTTTTCTCCAACATCCCATGCATCCTGCTTTTTATGGTGAGAACCTTGTGCTAATCAGCTACGGCCAGATTCCTGTTTGAGGGAAGGCTTGGAGGGCTATTGTTCTAAATTAGGGATAGGCAACCTATTTCCCCTGCGCTGAATGCAACCCCTAGTCCCCTTTCTAAGCTCTGCCCAGAATTGCTGAAAATCATCAACTTAGTTTCCTGCCCAGTTGAGGTTGGAGTCTAAGCCTGTTGTTGTTTATTCATTTAGTCGCTTCCGACTCTTTGTGACTTCATGGACCAGCCCACACCAGATCTTCCTGTCGGTCGTCAACACCCCCAGCTCCCCCAGGGACGAGTCCGTCACCTCTAGAATATCATCCATCCATATGCATATTGTCCTAACAGTGAGAATCACAATGAGACGAGGAGTAGTTCTCTAGTGTTTATTACTGCTACATAACAGAATCCTAACAAACTGAATAAGCGTGGGAAAAACCCAGACATATAAACCCCAAAAGCTAAGGTGGGCCTGATCTGTGTCTCTTTGAATGGCTGCTTAATTCCTCAGTACTACGCATGCGATTTCCACCCTGGATGGGAGCCCCTTCCTGCTCGCCATCATTACTCATGACACATATCCCATTTAAATCAAGAGGACCCCTGAAATTCCACTCCAAACCCAGCCTTGCACCCTATGTGTGATGTGATCCCTCCCAAATATTATAGGTGGTCCTTGATCACCAAAAGGATGGCCAAACTGTAAACCAAGGGTGGGCAATCCTTTGGTGGCTGGTTTCTGCATTTAGAAATTTGGTTGTCATGAATACGAATGGTGAGCAGGAGGAGGCCTCTATCCAGGGGGAACAATGCAGGCGTAGTTTAGAGACTTTGAGCTGTCATTCAAAGACACGCAGAACAGACCCGCCTTGAGTTTTGGGGTTTATCTGTCTGGGTTTTCCATGCTTCTTCAGTTTCGTAAGATTTTCTGTCTACAATAGCAGTAAATAAAACACTAGAGACTTTCTCCTCATCTCTGCATGGTCTTTGCTTAGTCAGGACATTGGGTGTGTGGCTAAGAGCCAATGAGATGCCCAGATTTGTGGTCTGCAGTCTTATCTGCCTCTGATCTCAACATGCGGGGTGATAAAACTTTTAGAATCAGCCATGCACTTGAGATATGGGGCGGGGTACTTGTGTTTGTGGCTTTGTCCTTTCACTCTCTCTGTGTGTGCACAGAAAGCTTAAGAAATCCAGGGTAGCATTGCCCAGCTCTTAAGGCAAACGTGTATTTATCACTTTTTCTAAAGAACTGAAAAGGTGAATTTCTAGAATTCATAGGGACTAGATTGATTGTTACCGGATGCCTGCTTCCAGATGCCAGTAATATCTACTCAAAAATTGTACAATTTCTATATAATTGGATCCAAAATGCCCCCCCCCCAAAAAAAAACAACTTTAAAAACACACTTTGGATTAATATGAAATAGTTGCTCTAATTTTCGAAAACTTCAACTGACTTAATAAGGGTATTGCCTTTTTGAGTTTTTTATTTTGCTCGTGGCTGTTACTGCTTTTTAAATAAATGGAAGATTGGCTATGTCTCCAGGTTCATTCTATGAAAGAAAGCCACTCTTATAAGTTTTTTACCCCTTGAAGCTTTATGAAGTATAGGAAAGAGAAAACACAGAAATATAATGCCAGGGTGCTATAGAGGTGAAGGTATTAGATTTGAACCAGAGAAATCTGGGTTGAGGATCCTCATTCACTCAGCCATGGATCTCACCAGGTGATTTGTCAGGCACTCTCTGTTGGCTCAATCAACCTTGATCTCATCTATTGCAATGCTGAGCTCTCCTGAAAAAGTTAGGATATTGATATAATAACGTAAATGCTGTATGTGAGCACTGGAAATATTTGCTTATTTCATAAGCTTCCTTTCACAAGGCGGTAGCTTGGCTACAGTTTCTGCTGCTTTTACCTAAATTGGTTTTGAATGCTTCCCCGCCTCCTTATGAGTCTTCTGTGATCAGTCACATCTCCATTCTGCCAGCTAAATAATAAAGTCTGGAATGTTTCATAGACCAAGCCTTGTTTAACATTTAAAGAACTCTGCTGCTTTGCTGAGTCTCTAATCCACAACCTTCTCTTTTGTGGGGCTCAGATTATGTTTTATTAGTGGCTTTTTTAAAGAAATCTGCACCACTGCTGAAAAGGAAATGCTGGCATGTTCTCTTGAAGCCATTTTTGGCTGTGTGAATCTTTCTTTTGCATTAATATTGGTTTCTATTATTTTTAAGAAAGATGTGGAGAGTATTGGTTCTGTGTTAAATAATATGGAGGATGGGGTGATGGGTAGCTTGGAAATCTTGATCTCAAGATAAAGATCTATGTGGCTGTTCTCCTTCAGGTTTTGAGGGGAGAATTTTCAAGCTGGATACTCTTCTGTTCAAATAAAACTACTACATCTCTGCATATAGAAAGCTAGCATTTTTCTTCTCTGTAGGCAAAGCTTCTGTACAGAATGCCATTTCGTGAATTACTAAAACATGTAGGTCAGAATTTAAGCGTGGCAGAAAAAATAATGAAGCTTTTTCAGTTTCTTCCTTCAGAAAGTATGCAGGACGGTTGTATACTCTGGGCATTTGTGGGTCTCCTCTTTTTGTCAAATGCAGCTTCTCCCAATCTTGTATTCTCCAGATGTGTTGGACTGCTGCTGTTTTTGGGAACCACCAAGTTGGGGAAGGCTGGTATAGGGAAGAAATAAGGCCTTTCATCAAGAAACCCACTAATTTAAGAACTCAATTTCTAAGTAGGAAGCAGAACACATTCTCCAATATGTTGAATGCTATTATTTGGTTTTCCATGTTGTTAAAGTCAGAATTTAGATAATGTAGTAGCTCAGGCTTTCAGGAAGAGAAATTGAAGAGGTTTTCCAAGCACTGCAGCAGCTGTTTGGAGACTAACGTTCTCTAGAACTTTAGGAGACCAATCTAATTGTACCAATCGAAGAGGATATCTGCAGATCAGGGTTGAACTGTGGAGTCCTTGGTGCTCAGAGACTCCACAATCTAACTATTTGATGTGTTGCACCAGCTTGAGGGAAAGTAGTTGTGGCATGATCTACATAGGAAAAAGTAGTTTCTTAAATGCAAAAACTAAATGTTGTGGCCTTCAGCATGCCGTGCAGAAGCTGACTGTGGTCTCCAGGCTAAAACAGCTTTCTTGATCTAAACTGAGGCAGTAGTAGAGGGGGCAAGCTAGTGGCTTTTGGATGCTTTTTGACAACTTATATCATTACTGTTGGCTGTGTTGGCTGGAGCTGATGGAAATAAACATCTGGAGGTCATGAAATGGGCTGTTTTTTCTACAGTATAGCGTAATAGCTGACTAAGGAAGTTTTCAAGGGAAACATTTGATATGCAGCCACTTGGCCTTATTCGTGGGATTTTACTGTAGATCTGGACATAAGTGCCTTCCATGATTTTAGGTTCAGAGAAAGCCCTTTGTGACAGAGAAGGTGGTAAGATTAATTCCTTGCCATTTTACTTATAGTATAGGTAGAGGAGCTCTGATGAGCATCAGGCTTTGTTTGGGGATTTATTTATTTATTTATTTATTTAAACACATTTATATGGCCACTCAACTCACACACAGTGACTCCAGGCAGCTTACAAAATTAAAATCCACAATATAAACCTCCCCCCCAAGCAGCTACAAATACAGTCAAATCAGCCACTTAATTAGCCCCGTCTCAACCTGGGGTCCCCAGACCCACTGACAGAACCACGTCTTCAGGGCCTTTCAGAAAAGTATCGATGGATGCCCATTATCCTGAGATAGTGATGGTGATGATGATAAGATTTTTATCCTGCCTTTTTAAAAAATACTTGGTCAACTCAAGGCAGCGAACATACCTAATACTCCTTCCTCCTCCTGTTTTCCCCACAACAACCACCCTCTGTGGTGGGTTGGACAGAGAGAGGGACTGGCCCAAAATTGCCCAGCTGGCTTTCATGCCCAAGGCAGGACTAGAACTCTCAGTCTCCTGGTTTCTAGGCCAGCACCTTCACTACTACACCAAACTGGACATCAGCATTAAGGAAATTTGTGTGAAGAGGGAACTCTTTCCATTTTTATGTTTATACATTGCTTTCCAGTCATGTTAGATACTCTCATGTATGGTGGTCTGTGATCTCTGTGTGTATAGGAGTAACCTGGAAGGCTTACATGATCTTCTGGATGGATCAAGTACAAAGCTGAAACTGAAACAAAACCAGTTTATATTAATTTCCTTTAACATCCATGTCTGCATTTGCCAGAAATAGACTCAGTGAATCATTTCCTGACTGGTCCAGCTGAGTCAGTGATGATGATGATGATGATGATGATCTGAGTATGATTTCCTTGGTATCATGTTCCTACAGTCTTTTGTATACATGGTCAATAGTGACACAAAGGGGCATAGATTATGTTAGTCTTTTTTGTTTAGTTTATATATTTAAAAATGTTAGTAGTGGCAGTGATAACTCAGGCAAAGCCAAGATTTATTTTATTTTATTTATTTATCAAATTTATCACTGCCCATCTCCCCTCAAGGAGAGTCCTGGTTTGATGGGTGTGTTTAAAATATGAACCTTCTGAGTTATTCTAGGCATTGGTTTTGAGTAATAGTGAAATAGACAAAACAACAAAATATAGATGTAGAGATGTTGTAGATCTTGTTGCATGAACAAACAAATCACTTTTAGAAGGAAAAATAATTGCTGGCGAGCAAATCATACATATTAGTTACAGGGAAACATCGAAAGATGTTATCAGTACAGTATATGAAAGATCCAGCTTCTGCCTTCCAAGTCTTCAGAGTGCTCTGTGCCTTCCAAGTTCTTGCGTTGTATAGTAGAGAGTTTCATTAGGATTTTGGAAGAATCAAGACATTTTGAGTCTGGAAAAAACCTCCAGGAATTACATTTAGTTAGCTACTTTGCAGATGGGTTATAGTGATCACCTCTCAAGCCCTATGAGCGGTTCACACATTTGACTTCCTAGGGCTGGGCAACTTTTTGGTGCTCTTGATGTATCGGCCAGCTATACATTTGGTGACTAGAAACTTTCAAAGAGTCAGAGTATTGTTTTGCATAGCCCGCTGTTGCTTCATGGAGGTAAACATGAAGAAGATAGCATCATTAAACAGACGTGGTCTGGAAGAGAGATCTTTGTAGCCCAGATGTTGAGACCTTAAGATCTGGACTGCAATGTGGAGGTTCATCACCCAGCTTTATACTGCTGGCAGCAATTTTCTGGAGTTTCAACCCAAAGTCTGTCTTAGCAATTCCTATAGATGTGAAGAATTCACCCTAAGATCCTCTGCAATCAGACCATTTGCTCTACTGTGGAGCTCCAGTTTGTCTTTTTCTTTTTCTTAGAAGAATAATGGAGATAATTTTTCCTTACACTATTTGGATTGTAAAAAGAAAATGAAGGCACTGAAGCAGTGTGCATACTAATTTTAGCATGCCTGAAGAGCTGGGCACGTAAATATGATTTCCTAGGAGAGAGTCACATGAAAAAGGGGCTTTAAAACTTTTTAGATTAGAGCGCTATTGTACCCATGCTTCTTGACCAGTATGGTCATGTGAAACAAGACAATGTGGCAACAGGTGGGGAAACATCTATGGGGGAAAAACAGCTGTGGAACACTTCTGGAAACATGCCTACTTTTTGTCACTGGGATCTTCCTCTTGTATCAGATGGACGCAAGGCACCAGGTCCTCCTGCTGTGTCTTTTGTGAGCAAATCACCTTTTGGCTAGTCTCTTAATTTCCCTGGGAACCAGTTGTTCACCTGTAAAATAAAGATGGCTCTTCTGGGTCTTGCTAGCATTTTGTAACACTAATATATAAAGAACTGTGACCATCATCTATCCATCATACAGCTTCTTAAGGAAGGGGGAGGGAGTACTCTCAGCAACCTTACGTGCCCAAATATAGGTCAGTTATCTAGCTGATAGTTTCAGAGCTTGCAGAGTAGACACCACTGGGGTGTCTTTTGGCTTTGATTGATGAGATGTCCCATAGTTTGAAGTTTCCCAGGCACAATATGGATTGCATCTTGGGTTCTGTTTGCGACTGAGGTAATTGCCTGAACTATAGAAGAAGTACAGGGGTACTGGACTTTTGGGGGACTCATAAACTGCCATATATTTTAGTAGGATTATATTGGGGTTTATTTGTATATGGGACTAATAGTCTTTCCTCTTGCCAGCTTGACAATCCATATCCAGGAGGATCTAGTGAATCATCAAGATTTGCATTGCAAATTTGTTTTTCTTAAAACTAAACTCTCCAGGTTGGGAATCAACTCCAAAGATCTCTTTAATAGTCACAAATAACAGTTAGAACAGTGGGCACCTGTTGTAACTGTTATTTGCTGGTATTAAAAAGATCTTTGGAGTTGATTCCCAACCTGGAGAGTTTAGTTCTAAGAAATAAAGGAAAACTGTGGAAAGTTGCAGAGTATTGTACTTTATTAGCAATATCTGAGCTGGGTGAATTAATAGAAAGCTCTCTTGAAAGTAAAATCTCCTTTTTAATCCTTCCTGAAGACTTCAGACAGCTTTTGCAAAGCTCAATATAACATCTACCTCAGGAAACCTTTAGAGTTTAACATGTGTTTTCAGAAAGGAAAAAGTATCCATACTGATGAAGTTAGATTTTCATCATTTTCTTAGGTGATTAAGTTTTGAATTCCTCAGAGAGACTTACTTTAAGAATACCTGACATATATCAATCTGCCCAGTTCAGACTCACTGTTTTTCCTCGGTTTGCATTTTAAAAAGGTACAAAAAATTATGTACTTTGCTGCCCAGTTCCTCTAAAAGTATAAAAGGAAAACATTTGTTTTGCTTCAATGTATTAGTCACTCTTTCATTTCTTTCAGCAAGAGGCCTTCCCCAGCAGATTGCTCTGCATAAAAGTGTAAGTTGAGCAGGAATCTTTCCTGCCTCATGCTCTAATGTGTCCTCATTTAAAACCAAATATCCATGTACTTTGAATGTCTGCGCGTAAAGGCCGAAGTGTAAAAAGAGATAGTGAGAAGTTTAATGTATCTTGAGACAGATGGATTGTTTTGTCTCCATAAAGTTGAAGATGTTATGGTGTGGTATTAAGACATGCACTGTAGAATAAGGGTTTGTTCTTTGGTTGCTCTAAGTTTCTAATAATCTCTGTATGCAGGTGTTGGCAATTGTTGTCATCCTCCAACAGTCTGCCTCTCTCCACATGCACCTCTGTGCTACAAAAACCTTCACTTCAAGGCTTTTTGTGGTACCCTGCAGACATATGGAAGAATCCCAACATTTCTTCACCACCATGGTCATTTCTTTCCATTCTGGCAATTGTGGTCCTCCCATCTGGCGGGCACTGAAGTCAGAGAAGGCTGATCAAAGTTAGAGGAGGCTCTGGTGTTTACCAATGTCCTTTCTTCAGGGGTAATATTTCAGTGGTGGAACCATCTTCCTGAAGAGGCTTATCAGGTGGATACTTAAAGTGCTAGGCAAAGCTCTCCTCTCCTCTCCTCTCCTCTCCCTCTTGAGCTTCTAAGCCCCTTTTCCAGTTTTCATCCCACGAATTGTGTGTTCTTTTACGAGTACTATAACTTTATTTTTGTTTTCAGTGTTTTCATGCTTTTCAGAATAAAAAACCCTCAGCTCCTCAACACAGTTCACTCTCAGTTTAATGAGCACAATTTAAAATGTTTCATATATGTGTTTTAATGGTCCTACTCCTGTTTTCGTAAGCCAGCCTGTATTAAAAAAAAAAAGACAAACCTTGACAAAAACAAATACGTGCTTCCCCCGGGACAGTTCTTTGCCTTGGGATGAGAAGCCTATGGCCTCTGGAAATTGCTGAACCCCAGTTGTAGCCAGCTGCACTAATGGGGTTTTGTAATCCAGGACTACTTACGTTGCATCTGTGTGAAACTTGCATCTCCCCAGATACTGGTGAACTACAATGCCAAGGCGTCTTCAAGCTTTCATGGCTGTGCTTGCTGGGACTTTTGGATGTTGTATCTCAGTATGCTTGGTGGTGGACCACAGATTCCCACCATCCCATTTTATCTAACTGAAATGTTCTGGCCTGCAGACTTCCTGTTCATTGTAGGATGGATGTGGTTCTCATAATTGCTTCTTTTGTCTGATGTTGATAAACATTGTAATAGCTTAAACAATGATCTATTGTCTGCTTTCCCCTCTGGGACAAAAAATGCCTTATTGTGCCAACTTGGTATCCACTTGTTTCGAACCATCTCATAGTGCCAGTTGCAGTCTTCTCATGCATAGCAACACAGTTAAGCAAGACCCTGTTGCAACCATCTGTTAGGACTGTCTGTCTCAATCCCTTCAGTTTCTCTTATGAACACACACATACACATACACACACACAATCTTTGGTAACCCTCACTTTGAATGCAACCGATACTTCTAGTGTAGCCACCATCTTTTCCTCTCCTTTCCATGTAGCAAGGCAGGCAAAGTCAATGTGGCCTTCTAATGGAGAGATTGAAACAAATACCTGACAAGCCTAATATTTGCAATCTCCAAGCAGAGCTGGAAAAGCAACCACTGAAAGCCTCAGTGACCCATGTCCTCTCCAAAAGTTGTCGATGAACTGTAATTTTTAACATAAATGGGGAAACTATTGAAGGCTTGAGAGGAAGAAAGCATTAACTGCACTTTGGTAATTTAGCTTAGTTTGTATTAAACTGTTTGGCTGAACTATAGTTTTTCTTCTACCCCTGCTCATAAATACAAGCCAGGCAGGTTGATGGTCAGACTCCTGTCCTTGGGGAGGAAGAGAGGTATTCAAAAAATATAATTAGAATAAAACATCTCCCATTGCAGGTGGATCAGAGTGGATTCATTTGCTCAAGTGAAAAAGTCTGAAAAAGTGGCTCCTTTAGTTTAAGGAGAACATAATGTCCTTTAGTAAAAGCATTAAGAGTTTTCCCTCCCTCTTCCTCTCCATTATAAACCACCGGGTAAATATGAGTTATAGGTGTTATTGTATCAAAGCAAGAACTTTGCCAAATGCTTGGCAAGTAAAAATCTTCAGCCAGATGCATTTTCAGGTCCTCCAAATTGACTGTTTCTCTCTTTTGTTCAGC
The DNA here is from genome assembly GCF_035149785.1 of Candoia aspera. Lineage (NCBI taxonomy): Eukaryota > Metazoa > Chordata > Lepidosauria > Squamata > Candoiidae > Candoia > Candoia aspera. The sequence continues at coordinate 10,535,318 of NC_086155.1, read as the reverse complement.
AATAAGCATGGAACAAATTGTATTAGAAGGG